>NW_026571070.1:674212-684212 GCF_026225935.1 Boleophthalmus pectinirostris
CGTAGTCGTCATAGTAGTTGTAGTAATCGTAGTAGTAGCTGTAGTTGTCATCGTAGTAGTTGTAGTAATCGTAGTCGTAGTTGTCATAGTAGTTGTAGTAATCGTAGTCGTAGCGTAGTAGTCGTAGTAGTTGTAGTAATCGTAGTCGTAGTCGTCGTAGTAGTTGTAGTAATCGTAGTAGTTGTAGTAATCGTAGTCGTAGTTGTCGTAGTAGTTGTAGTAATCGTAGTCGTAGTAGTCGTAGTCGTAGTCGTAGTCGTAGTTCGTAGTAGTTGTAGTAATCGTAGTCGTAGTCGTAGTAGTAGTAGTAGTCGTAGTAGTAGTCGTAGTCGTAGTAATAGTCGTAGTAGTTGTAGTAATCGTAGTAGTAGTCGTAGTCGTAGTAGTAGTAATCGTAGTCGTAGTAGTTGTAGTAATCGTAGTAGTCGTCGTAGTAGTTGTAGTAATCGTAGTCGTAGTAGTCGTAGTAGTTGTAGTAATCGTAGTAGTCATAGTCATAGTCGTAGTATTTGTAGTCGTTGTAATTTGAGGTAAACTTTTTTAAATTTTCGTTCTTCCAAAGCCTCTCGGCTCAAACGTTTCAGATCTGGTTTCACAGTTTCACGTTTTGCCCTCGTTGATTCACACTGAAGTTAAAGTTAAAGTTAAATGTTCGTAAAACGTGATTGTCGCAAACGCGAAAAAAACAACAACAAAAAAAAAAAAAAAACTGAAGATATTTGAAACGACGACGACGATGATTCTGTAAAAATACGACGAGATCTGAGTAAAAGTGAAGAGAAAGTTTGTGCTGGTTCATGTGTTCAGCACTGACAGGACAGGTGCAGGGCGACAGGTGCAGGGGGACAGGTGCAGGGGGACAGGTGCGGGCACAGGTGCAGGGACAGGTGCAGGGGGACAGGTGCAGGGCGACAGGTGCGGGGACAGGTGCAGGGGGACAGGTGCAGGGCGGACAGGTGCGGGGGACAGGTGCGGGACAGGTGCGACAGGTGCGGGGGGACAGGTGCGGGGACAGGTGCAGGGGGAACAGGTGCAGGGGGACAGGTGCGGGGGACAGGTGCAGGGGGACAGGTGCGGGGGGACAGGTGCGGGGGGACAGGTGCGGGGGGTGCGGGGGACAGGTGCGGGGGGACAGGTGCGGGGGGACAGGTGCGGGGGGACAGGTGCGGGGGGACAGGTGCAGGGGGGACAGGTGCAGGGGGGGGACAGGTGCGGGGGGACAGGTGCGGGGGACAGGTGCAGGGGACAGGTGCAGGACAGGTGCAGGGGGGACAGGTGCAAGTTTAAGGTTTGTTAAATTGTCAAAACTTTTGGAAGCTCTGATTCAAACTGGAAATAATTATCTTCAGGTTTAATGTGGCAAAAACCTCACGAATACTGACTGCACCATGACCGAGAACTAAACCAGGACTAAACCAGGTCTAAACCAGGTCTAAACCAGGATCTAAACCAGGTCTAAACCAGGTCTAAACCAGGACTAAACCAGGACTAAACCAGGACTAAACCAGGACTAAACCAGGACTAAACCAGGTCTAAACCAGGACTAAACCAGGACTAAACCAGGTCTAAACCAGGACTAAACCAGGTCTAAACCAGGACTAAACCAGGACTAAACCAGGACTAAACCAGGACTAAACCAGGTCTAAACCAGGACTAAACCAGGACTAAACCAGGACTTAATCTAAAATGGACAAAACCTGAAATAAACCCAGTCTCAGGCTAAAAAAGGACTGATAACGGAACTAAACCAGGTCTAATTCAGGACTGAACCAGGCCTTAACCAGAACTAAACCAGGTCTAAAACAAAACTAAAACTGGTCTCGACATAAAAATGGACTGAACCAGGACTAAGTCAGATCTAAACCAGGACTAAACCCAGTTTCAGCCTAAAAAAAGGACTCAGTTAAACCAGAATTTAACAAAAACTAAAGTAGGACTGAACCAAGTTTAACCAGAACTAAAACAGGTCTAAAACAAAACTAAGTCCTGGTTTGGTCCTTTTTTTAGGTTGAGACCAGGTTAAGTCAGATCTAAACCAGGACTAAACCCTGTCTCAGCCTTAAAAAAGAACTGAACTAAACCAGGATTTAACAAAAACTAAACCTGGTCTCAACGTAAAAATGGACTGAACCAGGACTAAACCGGGACCAGAGTGTGTAGCTTAACTGTCTGTTTACATGAACACTACTGTAAAATACTATAGTTTTATTGTTTTTATTGTTTTTATTTTTATTGTTGAAATCTTTTTGACGATTTGACAAACCGAAGTCGCCGTTCGGTCGGTGATCGCGGCGTTAAGGCATCGTGATTCGGAGGAAAAGCCCTTTAAGTCTGAACTGTGCAGAAAAATCAGTTAGAAAAAGTTAATTTAATAGATCCATGAGAAAAAAATAAAATAAAATATATATATTTATATCATTAATACAAAAGTTAGCTCCGTTAGCGCTGTTAGCTCCTTGGCAAACAGCTAGCACGTTAGCTTAGCCTCGAGCAGGAAGACGAAGGATTTTAAAGCTGAGGTAAAAAACACTATCAAATGTTATTGTAGATTTGAACTGAACACTTCGAGACGCTTGTGCACGCGCTTTGTTCGCTTTAGAATTGGTTACACTACGTCATTTCCGCCACCAAAAAAAAAAAAAAAAAACATCACACGAAATCAACTCAAAACACGATTCTACGAGCGTCAGACCTGTACAAAAATCAGCTCAGAATGATCGGAAAAAGAGGAACAAATCCGCTAAATTATAAAGATTTCTCAGTCCATTTTGGAATTTGTTTTTATAGGTTTTTTTTTTTTTTCCAAGTTTGAGTTCATTTCCAAAACCAGCGAAAAAAACAAAACAAAACAAAGCCGGCGTTTGCGACTCAAACGTCCCCAAAACGTCCCCAAAGTCTCGACGTTTCCCGCGGCGGTTTCCAGTTATGAAAAGTCCTCGTGCTGGTGAAGAAATACTCCGTCCTCCGTTTAAATAGAATCACTCCGAGTTTCTGTTGAAATATCGATCAAAAATTCTCAAAAAAAATATCCTAGAACAAGAATTATTTAAATCATTTATTGCTGAAAATTCAAAGTCCCCACACAAAAAGAATGATGATAAAAGCTATAAAAACGCTGCGTCGCTGTAGTAGTTTAAGGCACTTCAAGAAATGAGTCCAAAGTCAAATCAGAGACGTTTTTTTGTTTGTTTGTTTTTTCCCGCAGAGACGTTTCCGTTTGGCACAAAAGCCTCGTCACTACTCCCTTTAAAACGTCTTTATTTTATTTCATTTCATTTACGGGAGAAACACGAGCTTCATCTCCTTGTGCTTTTGTCACGGACGTGTCCAAAATCCTCCAAAAACTCACACTGAGATTTCATAAAGTCGTCGTGTCGAAAAACAGCACCACTTTTTTTTTTTTTTTCTTTTTAAACCGACGCAAAAGTGCAAAGTGGTTTTTCATTTGGTCGATTCTTTGACTTAAATCTGATTCTCACAGGAAAAACAAACAGGGCGACGTTTTGCATAATCATAATAATAATAATAATAATAAAGCTGCACTGTGTCACTTTTCTGTCGTGCCGTTTCTACGGAGACGTCGCTGCTCTGTCTGGAATGTTCCACAGTGTCACATTAAACGTTTATTCGATTCCAGGTGGTTTTATTGCTCAAGACGACGTAGAAAACCGGAGAGCGGCGTCGCCTCTCCACAGATCTGACCTGGAACTTGGTCTGGTTTGGTCTCCGTGACGATAGGAAGGTTTACTGCCGCACTGCGGAACATTCCAGACAAAGCGACAACATCTCCACGGACCAGAAAATGCAGCTTTAAATTTCATATTTCAGATGAGAAACACGTTTGGTAAATTCAAAACTCTAAAAGTCTAAACACAAACTCAGATTCGAAGCTTCTTCTCGGCTTTGGTTTCTTTAGGTCCGTTTCGTTCCAGAATCGTTCGTGTTTTTGTCGATTCTAAAAGGAGTAGTGACGAGTCACTGTCGCCCCCCCGACGGCTCCGGGGGGGGGGTCTGCTGCGGCCGCGTCTGCCCAGACTCGGAGCTCTCCTCCTGGGCCCCGTGAGCCGCGCCGCCCCCCGTCTCTGGAGCCTCTGGAGCCTCTGGAGCCTCTGGAGCCTCTGGAGCCTCTGGAGCTTCTGCAGACCTGGTCTCACTGCAGGCTTCTTCTGGTTTCTCCTCGGCCGCTTTTGTGTTTGGGATTTCAGATCCTTTTTCCAAACTTTTTTCAGAGTTTTCCAAAGTTTCCTCCACATTTCCAGATGTTTTTTGCTTCATTTCTGGAGCAGGTTTCTCGGACTCCTGCTCTCGGTCTGTGCTCGGTTCTTCTTCTTCCTCCTGATCTTCTCCTTTCTTCTCTGCGAGTGTGCACGTGGCCTGGGGCGTGCACGAGTCCCCCTCCTCGCTGGTCTCCTCAGCAGATCTGGGCTCCTCGTTGGGTTCTTCGTGGTTCTCCGGGTTTGGTTCCTGGTTGTTTCCAGGTTCCTCGCCGTGTTCCTCGCCGTGTTCCTCGCCGTGTTCCTCGCCGTGTTCCGTCTCGTCGGTGGTTCTGGGCTTCAGGTGGATCCTCTGGTGTCGGACCAGACTGTGCTTCAGAGTGAAGGTCCTCTCACAGGTGGAGCACTGGTACGGACGTTCTCCTGAGGAACACAGGGAACATGAGAAACACAAGAACCATAAACCAGGTCAAACAGGTGCGTGACAAAGACCAGCACGTTCTCCACGTTCTCCAGGTTCTCCAGGTTCTCCAGGTTCTCCAGGTTCTCCACATTTGAGTTCAAACACCTCAGGACCTGAGCCTCTCTCACTTTCAGAGTAACAAGAATAAGGATCTAAATATTTAAACCTGTGTAGTATAAATACACGTATACTGTAGTATAAGTATATGTGTACTGTAGTACCTGTGTTTGTGTGTAGTACAAGTACATGTGTACTGTAGTATAAGTACATGTGTACTGTAGTATAAGTACATGTGTACTGTAGTATAAGTACATGTGTACTGTAGTATAAGTACATGTGTACTGTAGTACATGTACCTGTAGTACATGTGTACCGGGTACATGTGTACTGTCCTGCAGTACTGTGTACCAGTAACTTTTTCCCGCAGACGTTGCAGATTTTTTTGCGTTTGTCGACTCGACTGTTGGCTCCGCTCTGGCCCCGCCCCTCTCCTCTGGCCTGGCCCCGCCCCTCGTCGCCGGCCTGGCCCCGCCCCTCGGAGCCGCTGTCGTCGTCGCTGCGTCCGTCGTCTCGCTCGCTCCTCGGACTCGGAGTCAGCGCTCTCCAGCTCGCTCTCGCCGCGCTCCTCTCGCTCTGACGCGCTCTCCGACATCTTCTCCTCCTCTTCCTCGCGCTCGTCCTCCTCCTCTTCCGTCCGCTCCTCCGTCTTCTCGCTCTCTCGCTCCCTCTCCTCCGTCGCGCTCGTCGTTTCTTCGTTGGCGTGGGCTTTCTCGTGGCGGGTTAAGGTGGCGCTGTAGCGGAAACTCTTGTGGCAGACGCGGCAGACGTGTTTGAGCTCTTTGGACGAGCCCGAGTCCGGGTTAGTGGTGTTGGCGGCGGCGTTGGCGGCGGCGTTGGCGGGGGGCTGCTGCTCGTCCTGGGAGGGGCCACTGGGGGCAGCACTGAGCTTAAAGTCGATGAGTTTGCGTCCGAAGTTCAGGTCCAGACTTTTGTTGCTGTGATTATCGTCATCGTCGGCGCTTTCCGACTGAAAACACACAAGAGATCAGAACCACAGGACTGTAAAAGGACGTGTACTCAAGTATTTGTACTCGAGTATTTGTTCTGGTGTATCTGTAATCGAGTATTTGTACTGGTGTACTTGTACTCGAGTACTTGTGCTCCTGCAGAGCTCTGTTTTTGTCTGAAGGAGAAAAGTGAACCTGGATCAGTTTTTCCGTTTACTTCATGATTATTCGTGTTAAATTATTTATTATCCAGTTTGTTTTTCATGTTTCTTTTCACATGAAGTAAGAACATAAATAAATATTTTAAATGTTCATTAAACGTCTTGTCCTTGTTCCTTTGAGCAGGACACTACAGTCACAACATGGCCGCCGCAGCTGTCTGTTACTGACGGTTGCCGCGGCGACGGTCTCTGTCGTAATGACACATCCTGGTACCTTTGCTCCGCTGTTCTGTCTCTCTGTGCTGCTGCTCTCCAGCGCCTCCTGTGGCGGCGCCGATGGCTCGCTCTGATTGGTCGAGACCTGCTCCGGCGAAGCTCCATCTGGAAAAAAAGACACGGGGTCAGAGGTCAGAGGTCAGGGAAAACCGAGGACTCAATGACTGTAAATGGACACAGCTGCAGCTGCTGGCCTCCATGAGCTTCACTTGGAGCAGTTGCCGCGGTGACGTGGCTCAGAACTCGACTTTACTCCAGAAACATCTGAAGCTCTGAGTTTGAGCGTCAGACTAAAGCCTCGGCTGTTGGACTCTGCACGGTTTTTAATCGTTTCCTGTTTTACCTTGTTTGGGGTTGTGGGCGGGGTTCACTGCAGCAGGCTCCTCCCCCTGAGGCTCTGATTGGACCGGAGGAGAGTTGGGGGCGGGGTTTGTCTCTGAGGGTTTCGGCTCCGATTCAGGAAGAACCGGCTCCGCTTCAGACTGAGACTCTGAAGGAAACAGACAGAAACATCTGGTTAGTCCTGGTTCAGTCTGGTTATAGTCCAGTCCTGGTCCTGGTCCCGGTTCCGGTCCCGGTCCCGGTCTCGGTCCAGTACCCGCGCTCTCGTGGGATCCCTCCTCGTCTTTCTTGACCAGCGCTCCGTTCCTCCGCAGGGTTCTGTTGGTGACTCCGTGTTTGCGCAGCAGGTGGCGCTCACAGTTGGACTTGGTGGAGAAGAAGGCGTCACATTTGGGACACGGGAACGGCTTCTGACCTGAAGTCCACAAACAGAACAAACATCTGACCTGAAGTCCACAAACAGAACAAACATCTTACCTGAAGTCCACAAACAGAACAAACATCTGACCTGAAGTCCACAAACAGAACAAACATCTGACCTGAAGTCCACAAACAGAACAAACATCTGACCTGAAGTCCACAAACACAGAACAAACTCAAAGAAAAACTCAGAGTGTGAGTCAGAGTTTTCCTCTAGAGTCTCCACAGCCTCAGCTCCAAATGAAGCTCATGGAGGCCAGCAGGTGTGTCAGTAGTAGTACCTGCAGTAGTATTTGCAGTAGTAGTATTTGCAGTACCTGTGTGCGTGAGCATGTGTCTCTGCAGGGACGAGGCCCAGGGGAAGACTCGGGGGCAGAAGGGGCAGGTCATCTTCTGGGCGGAGTTGGAGTAGGCGTTTTTCTTTCCTTTTGGAGCTTTGGGCTCCTCCTTATTCTCTGACACAGCGTCTTCTGCAGGAGACACACGGGATTACACCACAGACAGGGACAGACGGGGACAGACAGGGACAGGCAGGGACAGGCAGGGACAGACAGGGACAGGCAGGGACAGGGACAGGCAGGGACAGGGACAGACAGGGACAGACAGGGACAGGCAGGGACAGGCAGGGACAGACAGGGACAGGCAGGGACAGGCAGGGACAGACAGGGACAGACAGGGACAGCAGGGACAGGAGGGACAGACAGGGACAGGGCAGGGACAGGCAGGGACAGGGACAGGCAGGGACAGGCAGGGACAGACAGGGACAGGCAGGGACAGACAGGGACAGACAGGGACAGACAGGGACAGGCAGGGACAGACAGGGACAGACAGGGACAGACAGGGACAGGCAGGGACAGACAGGGACAGGGACAGGGACAGGCAGGACAGGGGACAGGCAGGGACAGGCAGGGACAGGCAGGACAGACAGGGACAGGGACAGGCAGGGACAGACAGGGACAGACAGGGACAGGACAGGACAGACAGGGACAGGCAGGACAGGCAGGGACAGGGACAGGCAGGGACAGGCAGGGACAGACAGGGACAGGCAGGGACAGACAGGGACAGGCAGGGACAGACAGGGACAGGCAGGACAGGAGGACAGGCAGGACAGGGGACAGGCAGACAGGCAGGGACAGGCAGGGACAGGCAGGGACAGGCAGGGACAGGCAGGGACAGGCAGGGACAGGCAGGGACAGCAGGGACAGGCAGGGACAGACAGGACAGGCAGGGACAGGCAGGGACAGGCAGGGGACAGGCAGGGCAGGCACAGGCAGGGACAGGCAGGGACAGGCAGGGACAGACAGGGACAGGCAGGGACAGGCAGGGACAGACAGGGACAGACAGCAGGACAGGCAGGGACAGGCAGGGACAGGCAGGGACAGACAGGGACAGGCAGGGACAGGACAGGGACAGAGCAGGGGGGACAGACAGGGACAGGGCAGGCAGGGACAGGCAGACAGACAGGGACAGGGACAGGGTGTGACAGGTGTGTGTGTGTGTGTGTGTGTGTGTCAGGTGTGTGTGTGTGTGTGTGTCAGGTGTGTGTGTGTGGTGTGTGTGTGTGTGTGTGTCAGGTGTGTGTGTGTGTGTGTCAGGTGTGTGTGTGTGTGTGTCAGGTGTGTGTGTGTGTGTGTGTCAGGTGTCAGGTGTGTGTGTGTGTGTGTGTGTGTGTCAGTGTGTGTGTGTGTGTGTGTGTGTGTGTGTGTGTGTGTGTGTGTCAGGTGTGTGTGTGTGTCAGGTGTGTGTGTGTGTGTGTCAGGTGTGTGTGTGTGTGTGTGTGTGTCAGGTGTGTGTGTGTGTGTGTGTGTCAGGTGTGTGTGTGTGTGTGTGTGTGTGTGTCAGGTGTGTGTGTGTGTGTGTGTGTGTGTGTGTGTCAGGTGTGTGTGTGTGTGTGTGTGTGTGTCAGGTGTGTGTGTGTGTGTGTGTGTCAGGTGTGTGTGTCAGTGTGTGTGTGTCAGGTGTGTGTGTGTGTGTGTGTGTCAGGTGTGTGTCGTGTGTGTGTATGTGTGTGTGTGTCAGGTGTGTGTGTGTGTGTGTGTGTGTGTCAGGTGTGTGTGTGTGTGTGTGTGTGTGCAGGTGTGTGTGTGTGTGTGTGTCAGGTGTGTGTGTGTGTGTGTGTGTGTCAGGTGTGTGTTTGTAGAGACACAGTTTGACTCGTGTGTTTCAGGTCTGTACCTTTCTTGGCTCCGCCCTGCGCCCCCTGCTGGGTGCTGGTGGTGCTGGTGGTGCTGGTGGTGCTCTGGGTGCTCTGGGTGCTCTGGGTGCTCTGGGTGCTCTGGGTGCTCTGGGCGCTCTGCAGATATGGGCTAAACTTGTTGGCGTCGGTTGTCGCCAACATTTTCTCGACGCTGGCGAATTCTCCGCTGGACTCCAGGTCGAGGGCGGGGCCTTTAGGGGCCGGCTTCTTCCGAGGACGTTTCCTGAAACACACGAGTTTACAGCCTGAGTCACATGACCACATGACCGTGTGACCACATGACCACATGACCACATGATCACATGACCGTGTGACCACATGACACATGACCATGACCACATGATCACATGACCACGTGACCACATGATCACATGACCGCGTGACCACATGATCACATGACCGCGTGACCGCATGACCACATGATCACATGACCACATGACTGACACGACCACATGAACCACATGATCACATGACCACATGACCAGACCACACGTGACCACATGACCACATGATCACATGACACATGACCGTACATGACCATGACCATGATGATCACATGACCGCATGATCACGTGACCGCATGACCGCATGATCACATGACCGCGTGACCACATGATCACATGATCACATGACCGCGTGACCACATGACCGCGTGACCACATGAACGCGTGACGCTTTAATATGGAACATTTCGGTCCAGGTCGTGTTTTTCTTGAACAGGTGAGACTCACCTGGCCGGATCGTCGTCCTCTTGAGTCGTCTCTCTGTCTGGCTCCGCCCTCACCTCTGCACTTCCTGCTTTAACCACGCCCCCTGGTGCCACCGTCGCCGCGGTGACCGTTTCCCGCCGCAGCAGGTCGGTCGCCGTGGAGACGGAGCTGATGATCTGAGCGATGGAGGCGAGCGGCGGCAGCTCCGAG
>NW_026571070.1:694212-696712 GCF_026225935.1 Boleophthalmus pectinirostris
TACTACTACTGTACTACTACTACTACTACTACTACTACTACTGTACTACTACTACTACTACTACTACTGTACTACTACTACTACTACTGTACTACTACTACTACTACTACTGTACTACTACTACTACTACTACTACTACTACTACTACTACTACTACTACTACTACTACTACTACTACTACTACTACTACTACTACTACTACTGTACTACTACTACTACTACTACTACTACTACTACTACTACTACTACTACTACTGTACTACTACTACTACTGTACTACTACTACTACGTACTACACCTACTGTACTACTACTACTACTACTACTACTGTACTACTACTACTACTACTACTACTACTACTACTACTACTACTGTACTACTACTACTACTACTACTACTACTACTACTACTACTACTACTACTACTACTACTACTACTACTACTACTACTACTACTACTACTACTACTACTACTACTACTACTACTACTACTACTACTACTACTACTACTACTACTACTACTACTACTACTACTACTACTACTACTACTACTACTACTACTACTACTACTACTACTACTACTACTACTACTACTACTACTACTACTACTACTACTACTACTACTACTACTACTACTACTACTACTACTACTACTACTACTACTACTACTACTACTACTACTACTACTACTACTACTACTACTGTACTACACCTACTGTACTACTACTACTACACTTCTACTACTACTCTACTACTACTACTACTATTCCTGTATCACCACTTGATGACATCACAAGGTGGAACTGGTGTTAAATGTTTGGGTTTGTGTGTTAAACATGAACACAGCAGAGGATTGTGGGAGTTGTAGTCTGTATAAACGAGCAGAGGATTGTGGGAGTTTTAAAGTCTGGGCAGATTAAACTTTAACGACGTCTCATTAAGGTCATTTCATCCTTTTATGGGCAAAGGAAACAGAGGAAGGATGAGCCGAGATCTGATTGGACAAACCCATTTCCTGTGTGGCCAAAGCTGTGATCTGATTGGCCCAGAGACTTCAGATCTTTTTGATGTTTTAGAGAAACAGGAAGAAGCTCCACGGTCCACTGACGCTCAACCGAGTCCACATGAACCCACAGACCTGGTCCAGACCTGGTCCAGACCTGGTCCAGACCTGGTCCAGACCTGGTCCAGACCTGGTCCCAGTCCTGATCCCAGTCCTGATCCTGATTTAGTCCAGTTCTTGTCACCTGGTGGCAAATGTCTGTCCAGACAGATTCTGGTCCTGGTCCTGATCATGGTCCTGATCATGGTCCTGGTCTTGGTCCTGATCATGGTCATGGTCCTGATCATGGTCCAGTCTTGGTCCAGTACTTGTCACCTGGTGGTTAAAGTCTGTCCGCACATAGAGTCTGATCCTGGTTCAGTCCTGGTCCTGTTCGTGGTCCTGGTGTAATCCTGGTCCCGGTCCAGGTCTTGGTCCAGTCCTCATCAGTGCATGTTTCTGTTGGTGGTAAAGGTCTGTCCGCACACAGAGTCTGGTTCTTGTTCAGTCCTGGTCCTAGTCTTGTTGTGGTCCTGATGTAGTCCTAGTCCTAGTCCTAGTCCCAGTCCCAGTCCTGGTTCAGTCCAGGTCCAGGTCGAGTCCTCACCGGTACATGTTCCCGTTGGTAGTAAAGGTCTGTCCACACACAGAGCACTTGTAGGGTCTCTGTCCGCTGTGCACAGAGTTTAGTCCTGGTCTGGTCTTGGTCTAGTCCTGGTCCTGGTCTGGTCCTGGTCTAGTCCTGGTCCTGGTCTTAGTTCTCACCGGTGCATGTTCCCGTTGGTGGTAAAGGTCTGTCCACACACAGAGCACTTGTAGGGTCTTTCTCCGCTGTGGACCAACATGTGTCGGTCCAGACTGGAGGCGGAGCTTAAACACTTCCCACAGATGCTGCAGCTGTGATCTGACGCCCCGGTGTCGGCGTTGTGCTGAAAGAGACGCAGAAGAGCCACGAAAGAGTCACGAAAGAGCCGCAAAAGAGTCAGATGCCCTCCCATTAGAGTGTAAACGCAGTAACGTTGTGTTTCGTCGTGTTTGGTTATGTTCTGTCATGTGTTGGTCCTGTTGTGTCAGATGCCCTCCCTGTCTGTGTGTGTGTGTGTGTAGTGTGTGTGTGTGTGTGTGTGTGTGTGTGTGTGTGTATAGTGTGTGTATAGTGTGTGTGTGTATAGTGTGTGTGTGTATAGTGTGTGTGTGTATGTGTGTGTGTATGTGTGTGTGTGTGTGATAGTGTGTGTATAGTGTGTGTGTGTGTATAGTGTGTGTGTGTGTATAGTGTGTGTGTGTATAGTGTGTGTGTGTGTGTGATAGTGTGTGTGTGTGTGTGTGTGTATAGTGTGTGTGTGTGTGTGTGTGTGTATAGTGTGTGTGTGTGTGTATAGTGTGTGTGTGTGTGTGTGTATAGTGTGTGTGTGTATAGTGTGTGTGTGTGTGTGTGTGTGTGTGTGTATAGTGTGTG
>NW_026571070.1:699212-706712 GCF_026225935.1 Boleophthalmus pectinirostris
GCGAGAGAACAGAAAGAGAAAGAGAAAGAGAGAGGGAGAGAATGACAGAGAAGGAGAGAGAGAGAGTTAGAAAGAGAGAAAGAGGAAGAGAGAGAGAGAGAGAGAGAAGAGAGAGAGAGAGAGAGAGAGAGAAGAGAGAGAGAGAGAATGACAGAGAAGAGAGAGAGAGAGAAAGAGGAGGAGAGAGACAGAAGGAGATAGAAAGAGAGACAGAAAGAGAAAGAGTGAGAGAAGGAGAGAGAGAGAGGGGAGTGTGAAGAGAGGAGGAGAGCAAAACAAAACACGAAGGAAGAGGAAGAAAGAGAGAGAGAAGAAAAGAGGAGCAAAAAGAAGAAGAGGAGCAGGAAGGAGAAGAGAGAAAGAGAGAGGAACAAACAGAAAAGTGAGATAAAAGGAGAGAGGAAGGAGGAGAGAAGAAGACAGAGAAAGAGAAAGAGGGAGGAGGAAGAGGAGGAGGAAGAGGAGAGAGATGGACAGATGTGGCGGAGGAGAGGAGTGTGACCTGTGTGCGTCTCTGGTTCCTGCTGGGCGGGGCTCTCATGGCCGACGTCAGAGTCTTTGTGGGAGACGGACTGAAGAAAAAAAGACAAAAATAAAAATGAAACTTATTTATTTGCACACACACGTGCACATGTTCACACGCACATGTTCACATGTTCACACACACGTGCACATGTTCACACACACGTGCACATGTTCACACACATGTGCACATGTTCACACACACGTGCACAACACTTTAAACACAAAACTGACGAGAAATAAAAGTGAACTTCAAAACAAAACTACATGTGTTTGTGTCTGAAGCGTCTGGATTAAACGACACTTGTTTGTTCAGACTTGTGATGTGGGAGGAGCCAGACTGAGGCTCTGTTCTGTGTCTGATGGGGGCAGGTTTTACTTTGTTTACATGTTAGAATGTGATGGAAAAATGTCATTATTCGACCTCGTGTCTTTAAATCTGACGCACAAGATGCACAAGAACAGGAAACGTAAACAATTTAAATCCAGTCGAGTCGAGTCGAGTCAGACCTGAGTTTTAGAATCAACTGAAGATTCACAGTGAATTTTTACATCATTAAATATCTCAACTTTTATATCGACTTTTATATCGACTGTCGACTCCTCCAGCTCCTGTTTTATCAGAATCTCATCGGCCGCAAAAAACTCCAGTCAGGCTCTAATTTTCTTGTGTTTCTTTGTGTTTCTGTCGTGTTTTGTTTTGTTGTGTTTTGTTGTATTTTGTTGTGTTTCATTGTGTGTTTTCGTCGTGTTTTCGTCGTGTTTCGTCGTTTTTCGTCGTGTTTTCGTCGTGTTTTCGTCGTGTGTTTCGTCGTGTGTTTCGTCGTGTGTTGTTGTGCGTTTCGTGGCGTGTGAGACCTCGGCGAGGGTCCGGCTGAGTTGGCGGACGCGGCGCTCTCACATGGCTCCTCCCCCTCTCCATTTATGGTCGACGATGACATCACCCCCGACGACATCACCGCTGACATCATCTCGTTTATGGACGACAGGTCCCCGGTCTCGGGTCGGGACTCTGGCCTGGACTCGGGTCGGGTTTCGGGCCTGGTCTCAGGTCGGGACTCTGGTCTGGACTCAGGTTTGGTCTCAGGTTCCGGTTCGGTCTCCATGGGTTCCTCTGATTCTCCGTTTGTTAATTTTTCTTCCGGATTTGACAAACCGTTCATTTTTTCTGTGGACAAAGTGCGAAATTAGAACCAAGACTAAACCAGGACTAAACCAGGTCTAAACCAGGTCTAAAACCAGGTCTAAAACCAGGACTAAACCAGGACTAAACCAGGTCTAAACCAGGTCTAAAACCAGGACTAAACCAGGACTAAACCAGGTCTAAACCAGGTCTAAAACCAGGACTAAACCAGGACTAAACCAGGTCTAAAACCAGGACTAAACCAGGACTAAACCAAGTCTAAACCAGGAATAAACCAGGAATAAACCAGGTCTACACCAGGACCAGTACCGTTGTGGGCCTCTTGTGGTTTCAGGTCTGGACTCTGGTCGGGTTTTGGGTCTGGACTCTGGTCTGGACTCTGGTCTGGTTTCAGGTCTGGTCTCTGGTCTGGTTTGGGGTCTGGACTCTGGTCGGGGCTCAGGTCTCTCGGGTCCTCGCTCGTCTCCATCACTGAAACAAACAACAAACACAAACAGTCAAGTGTTTTGCTCGACGACACGACAACAGCACGACACCAAACCAGAGACGAGAACGTCTGTGGGCAAAACGCTCGACCGACGCCGACGAACGACAGAACGAACAGAGAGAACGAGAGAAGAATGAGAAGAACGACAGAAGAACGAGAGAAGAACGAGAAGAACGAGAAGAACGACAGAAGAACGAGAGAAGAACGAGAGAAACGAGAGGAATGAGAGAAGAACGAGACAAAGAACAAGACGAAGAATGAGACGAAGAACGAAAGAAGAACGAGAGAGAAAAGAGAGAAGAACGAGAGGAAAGAAAGAAGAACGACAGGAACGAGAGAAAGAACAAGACGAAGAACGAAAGAAGAACGAGAGAGAAAAGAGAGAAGAACGACAGGAACGACAGAAGAACGACAGGAACGAGAGAGAACGACAGAAGAACGACAGGAACGAGAGGAACGACAGGAACGAGAGAAGAACGACAGGAACGAGGAGAGAGACGACAGAACGAAGAAGAACGACAGAACGACAGGAACGAAGAAGAACGACAGAGAAGAACGAAGAACGAAGAACGAAGAAGAAGAACGAGAGAAGAAGAATGAAGAAGAGAACGAGAGGAATGAGAGAAGAACGAGACAAAGAACAAGACGAAGAATGAGACGAAGAACGAAAGAAGAACGAGAGAGAAAAGAGAGAAGAACGAGAGGAAAGAAAGAAGAACGACAGGAACGAGAGAAGAACGAGAGAGAAAAGAGAGAAGAACGAGAGGAAAGAAAGAAGAACGACAGGAACGAGAGAAGAACGAGAGAGAAAAGAGAGAAGAACGAGATGAAGAACGAGAGGAAAGAAAGAAGAACGACAGGAACGAGAGAAGAACGAGAGAAGAACAAGAAGAACGACAGGAATGAGAGAAAGAACAAGACGAAGAACGAAAGAAGAACGAGAGAGAAAAGAGAGAAGAATGAGAGGAACGAGAAAAGAACGAGAGAAACAGCAGGACGAGAGAAATGAGAAGAATGAGAGGAACAAGAGGAAAGAGGAATGACAAAAGAACAAGAGGAACAAGAGAAGGAGAGGAAAGAGAGAAGACTCAGTTTAAAACATGTGAATGACTGGAAGAAGAAAAGAAGAGAGAAGAAGAAAGAGGAAGAGAAGGAAGAGAAGGAGAAGTGAGGAGAGAGAGAGGAGGAGGAGAGGAAGAGAGGGAGAAGATGTGAATGAAAGAAACAAAAAGGCGCGAAAAAGAGAAGGGTTTATTTTTCAGAGACGGAGCGATGGAGAAACAGGAAGTAGAGGTAATGGGCACTTCCTGTCAGAGTGGCCCACAGGAAGAACCTCCAGGACTCAAAACGGTTTAGTCCAGACCCAGACCAAGACCAAGACCAAGACCAAGACCAAGACCCAGACAAAGACCAGGTCCAGATCCAGACCCAGACCAGGTCCAGGGTTTGTGTGTGTGTGGTTGTAATTCTCCATGTGTCCACCAGGAGAACATGTGCTCACCTCAAACCAAAAGAAAAGAGAGAAAAAGAGAAAGAGAGAGATAGATGAGAGAGAGAGAGAGAGAGAGAGAGAGAGAGAGAGAGAGAGAGAGAGAGAGTGGAGGAGGAGGTCAGGGTGGGGGGGCAGTGGGGGGGGGGGGGGGGGGGCAGTGGGGGGTGTAACAGGAGTGTCCTGCATCTGTTCAGAACCATCAACCTCTCACACAGAAAGAGAGAGAGAGAGAGAGAGAGAGAGAGAGAGAGAGAGAGAGAGAGAGAGAGAGAGAGAGAGAGACAGAGAGAGAGAGACAGAGAGAGGGAGGGGTTAAGAAAGGGCAGAGAGGGGGAGGGGGAAGAGGAGAAGAAGAGAGTGAAGAGAGAGAGAAAGAGGAGAAGGAGAGAATAAGGAGAAAGAGGAGAGGAGGAGGAGAAGGATGGAGGGATGAAGTGATGAACAAACAGACTGATGACGACGACGTGTCACAAAATGTCTCCCCCAAAGTGTCAGATGCCCTCCCACAAAAACAACAACAAACAACAAGAACGAGAAACAAACGAGAAACAAACGAGAAACAAAAAACAAGAGGAAAAGGACGAGGAACAGTAAAAGTACTGTAGTAATAGTAGTAGTAGTAGTAGTAGCAGTAGTAGTAATAGTAATAGTAATAGTAGTAATAAAAGTAGTAGAAATAGTAAAAGTAGTCATAGTAGTAATAACAGTAGTAGTAGTAGTAATAGTAGCAGTAGTAGTAGAAGTAGTAGTAGCAGTAGTAATAGTAATAGTAGTAGTAATAGTAGTAGTAGTAGTAATAGTAGAAGTAGTAGTAGCAGTAGTATTAGTAATAGTACTTGTAATATTAATAGTAGTAATAGTAATAGTACTTGTAATAGTACTTGTAGTAATTGTTAGTAGAAGCGTCTAAATGAGATTTGAAAACGAGCGCGTCGCACTGAAGCCTTTCACTGTGAGAGAATCAGGAGGTGCACGTTAGCATGCTGATGGAGCGGCGGCTCTACGTCAAACGCACGACCAGGAAGGACGTCCTTATTCGGTCGTGGCTTCGTTTGCGGAGAGTTCGGTTTGACTCAAGAGTCGATCAAAAACACGAAGCGCCACAAAAATTAAAATAAAATAAATAAAACTAAACATCGAAGAGCAAAAGTTTGTCGTGCGATGGAGCGATGGATGAAGCGATGGAGCGATGGATGGAGGAAGCGATGGAGCGATGGAGGTGAAGCGGCGACAGGAAGTGAAGCCATGCCACAGGAAGCAGCAGGATTTCAAAATAAATAAATAAATGAATGAATAAATAAAATAAACGGCTCCGAATGTGAAAAGGTGGGAAAATGAGAGCGGCTGATTGGACGATGAGAGAGGCACACGAGCCAATCAGAGCCGGGGAAAGCGGCGGAGGGCGGGGCATAGTTACCTGTTGCTATAGTGACGCTGGGAGAGGGCGGGGCTTATCACGCTGTGGAGAAAAAACCAGGGTCAGTCACAAAGCTAACACAAGCTAATGTACGAGCTAACAGGCTAATGCACGAGCTAACAGGCTAATGCACGAGCTAACACAAGCTAATGTACGAGCTAACAGGCTAATGCACGAGCTAACAGGCTAATGCACGAGCTAACAGGCTAATGCACGAGCTAACAGGCTAATGCACGAGCTAACAGGCTAATGTACGAGCTAACAGCTAATGCACGAGCTAACAGGCTAATGCACGAGCTAACAGGCTAATGCACGAGCTAACAGACGCTAATGTACGAGCTAACAGGCTAATGCACGAGCTAACACAAGCTAATGCACGAGCTAACAGAGGCTAATGTACGAGCTAACAGGCTAATGCACGAGCTAACACAAGCTAATGTACGAGCTAACACAAGCTAATGTACGAGCTAACAGGCTAATGTACGAGCTAACACAAGCTAATGTACGAGCTAACAGGCTAATGCACGAGCTAACAGAGGAGCTAACAATACGGAGATAAAATTGTCTCAAAAAGATTTACACAAATAAAAAGTGATAGACATAAATATTCATACATTTATAAATATAAAAATACAAATATAAAAACGTGACATATAAATAAATAAACACATTTGTATAAATAAACGTGTTTTTGTAAATATATTTGAGGTTTTAAACGTCTCAAAGTTTCCTCATCGAGAGAAAAGCAGAAGCAATAATCAAATGTGTTTATTTATTCATATGTCATGTTTTTATATTTGTATTTGGATATTTGTAAATGTATGAATATTTATATATATTTTGTATTTGTACAAATCTTTTTGAGACATTTCTGTTTCCGTATCCCAGAGGTGAGATCATCAGGTTTCTGGTTCTTGGGCCTTTTCGTCTCTGTCACGGGAAATAAACTAAAAATCACAGAATATTTTCACAAAAGCTTCAGAAAGTCGAGCCGATTTTCAACCTCAAACACGAGAGTTTCAGCTGAAAGAACTTTACACCAGGAGAAGAAGAACAGGACGAGTTTATGGAGCTGATCCCAAACAAACGAGAAGGTAACACTTTATAATAACTACACCTTATTTAGCCTTAATAAAGCATGAAGAAAGACTTAATTAATAATGATTCACGCTTAGTAACTACTTAATTACTACCTTAATTAGCACTTGCACTTAATTTGCCTGTGCTGTTAATAGTTACTCATAATTATTTCATACTTAATTACTCATGAACTAACCATTTGAGCATTTATTAATCATTAGTAAACTATGAGATAATGATTTACTAATAATGTAATGTAATGATCATTCAGGCAGCTGTTAAGTCTTTCTGAGAGGTTTTCTAAAGTGAAGACGAATTATGCTTTATTAAACATTTACAAAGTGTGAATCAGTATTAATTAAGTCTTTGTTCATTATTAATTAAGTCTTTGTTCATGCTTTATTAAGGGTAAGTAAGGTGTAGTTATTAAAAAGTGTTACCGAGAAGAGAAACACAATAAAGACTCGACTCTTTCTCCAGAATAAAAGACAAAATGATCAGGATAAATAAAAAGAAAGAGTCAAACTTGAAACAGGATGAGCCCAAAAACTTTAAACACAGGAGCAGAGTAAATAACAAGTACAAGTACACACCGAGTACTCGCGCCGGGTGTCGTGAAGAAGCTGCCGATACGATACACAGGCCACGATACGATACGCTTTTAGATTCAGTACGAAATATTTCACATCGATTCGATACGATTCAGTGAAAAACAAAAACTAAATCACGGCTCAGATTCTCAAAGTCGACTGAGTTTGTGCAGAAATATGATGAAAAACTCAAAACAGTGAAAATGTGACACAACTGCAGCTCCTACACAAAAGGATTTAGTCAAATAAACCTAAAAATATTCTTGGAGATGGATCGAAACAGCAGATATTTAGATATTTTGATGCTCACAAAGACTCTTTATTTAACCACAGAGGGATCATCAGTGACAGGAGCAGACAGGGGCAGACAGGAGCAGACAGGAGCAGACAGGGGCAGACAGGAGCAGACAGGGGCAGGCAGGGGCAGACAGGAGCAGACAGGGGCAGACAGGGGCAGACAGGAGCAGACAGGGGCAGACAGGAGCAGACAGGGGCAGGCAGGGGCAGACAGGGGCAGGCAGGGGCAGACAGGAGCAGACAGGGGCAGACAGGGGCAGACAGGGGCAGGCAGGGGCAGGCAGGAGCAGACAGGAGCAGACAGGGGGGGCAGGGGCAGACAGGGGCAGACAGGATCAGACAGGAGCAGACAGGAGCAGACAGGAGCAGACAGGGGCAGGCAGGGGCAGACAGGAGCAGACAGGAGCAGACAGGAGCAGACAGGAGCAGACAGACAGGGCAGGCAGGAGCAGACAGGAGCAGACAGGAGCA
>NW_026571070.1:714212-716712 GCF_026225935.1 Boleophthalmus pectinirostris
GAGACGAGGAGGGGAGAGGAGGAGGAGGAGAGAGGAGGAGGGAGAGACGGAGGAGGGAGAGAGAGGAGGAGGGAGAGACGGAGGAGGAGGAGGAGAGAGGGAGGAGGGAGAGACGGAGGAGGGAGGAGGAGGAGGACGGAGGAGGAGAGACGGAGGAGGAGGAGAGACGGAGGAGGGAGACGGAGGAGGGAGGGAGGAGGAGACGGAGGAGGGAGAGAAGGGGAGAGGGAGAGGACGGAGGAGAGGAGCGGAGGAGGAGGAGGGAGGAGGAGGAGACGGAGGAGGGAGACGAGGAGGAGAGGAGGAGGAGGGAGAGAAGGAGGAGGGAGAGACGGAGGAGGGAGAGAAGGAGGAGGAGGGAGGAAGGAGAGGAGGAGGAGACGGAGGAGGGAGAGAAGGAGGAGGAGGAGGAGAGGAGGGAGAGAAGGAGGAGGGAGACGGAGGAGGGAGAGACGGAGGAGAGGGGAGAGGGAGCGGAGGAGGGAGAGAGGAGGAGGAGGAGAGAGAGGAGACGGAGGAGGGAGAGACGGAGGAGGGAGAGACGGAGGAGGGAGAGACGGAGAGGGAGACGGAGGAGAGGAGACGGAGGAGGGAGAGACGGAGGAGGGAGAGACGGAGGAGGGAGAGGGAGGAGGGAGAGAGGAGGAGGACGGAGGAGGGAGACGGAGGAGGAGGGAGGAGGAGAGGGAGGAGAGGAGGAGGGAGAGACGGAGGAGGGAGAGGACGGAGGAGGGAGAGACGGAGGAGGGAGAGGAGGAGACGGAGGAGGGAGACGGAGGAGGGAGAGACGGAGGAGGGAGACGGAGGAGGGAGAGACGGAGGAGGGAGACGGAGGAGGAGAGACGGAGGAGGAGAGAGAGGAGGAGAGACGGAGAGGACGGAGGAGAGAGGAGGAGGGAGAGACGGAGGAGGGAGACGGAGGAGGGAGACGGAGGAGGAGAGACGGAGGAGGGAGAGACGGAGGAGGGAGACGGAGGAGGGAGACGGAGGAGGGAGAGGAGGAGGGAGGAGGGGGAGAGAGGAGGGAGACGGAGGAGGGAGACGGAGGAGGGAGAGACGGAGGAGGGAGACGGAGGAGGGAGACGGAGGAGGGAGACGGAGGAGGGAGACGGAGGAGGGAGAGACGGAGGAGGGAGACGGAGGGAGGGAGAGGACGGAGGAGGAGAGAGGAGGAGGAGGGGGAGAGGAGGACGGAGGAGAGAGGAGGGAGAGGGAGAGACGGAGGAGGAGAGACGGAGGAGGGAGAGACGGAGGAGGGAGAGACGGAGGAGGGAGAGACGGAGGAGGGAGACGGAGGAGGGAGACGGAGGAGGGAGAGGGAGGACGGAGGAGGGAGACGGAGGAGGGAGAGCGGAGGAGGGAGACGGAGGAACTTTAACTTTATGGAGGGAAGAAGAGAAGAAAAAGACAGAACCAGAATTTCAAAATAAAAAACTGGGACGTCCTGGTTCAGTTTGTTTTGGTTTGTGAAAATAAAATTGTGAAACGTGATTAAAACATTTGTCAGTTTATTCACATTTTCTTGACGTTTTGGTCGATTTTAAGGCTTAGGGTTTGATTTTATGTATTTTAGCCAAACAAATGACAGTTTTGGTCCAAAATAGAAACACCTGGACATTTTGTTGTATAAAACGGAGACAAATCGATAGTTTTGTATAAAGTAGTTGGGACACGAGGACACGAGGACACGAGGAGACGAGGACACGAGGAGACGAGGGCACGAGGAGACGAGGGCACGAGGACACGAGGGAGGACACGAGGACACGAGGAGACGAGGGCACGAGGACACGAGGGCACGAGGACACGAGGAGACGAGGACACGAGGAGACGAGGACACGAGGAGACGAGGACACGAGGACACGAGGACGACGAGGACACGAGGACACGAGAGGACGAGGACACGAGGACACGAGGACACGAGGGCGTCTCGGGGACACTCTAGAGAAGGACAAAGAGGGAAAGAGAAGATCAACAGGAGAAAGAGAAAAGAAAATGGAGGAAGGAGGAGAGAGAGAAAATATAAAAATATAAAAAATGATTCTTTTCTGTGGATTTAAAAACAGGAAGTGAAAGTGCTGAGTCACCGTGAGATCAGAGTTTAAGGAACCGCACGAGACAAGACGCCCGAGGAGAACTAGACCCGCTTTAGACCTGGTTCAGACCTGGTTCAGTCCTGGTTCAGACCTGGTTTAGACCCGGTTCAGTTCTGTTTTAGTCCTGGTCCGTTTCCATAGTAACTCATTTTTTTCTAACCTCCTCAAACATAAAACTTTTTTTTTTTTTATCAATTAAACATTAAAGTGACTCTCGATTAAAGTTTTGACCCAAACTGAGACAAAAATAAAAGTCAAAGTTAAACGTTAAACTTTTACAAATGTGAAAAAAGTGAACCTCACAGCCGCCTGGAGCCTGTTGCCGCGGTAACAGATGCTTAAACTTTAACCGACACAAACTGAACCGACCAATGGAGCGCGGCGCTGAGTCACCACGGAAACGGACG
>NW_026571070.1:721712-734212 GCF_026225935.1 Boleophthalmus pectinirostris
GGAGTACAGGAGGATGGGGGTGGGGGTGGGAGTGGGAGGGGTTAGGGGGAGGACGGGAGGGCATCTGAGGCTCTGGGTTGAGCTCGGAGCAGAAACACTGTTGGTTCTGTTTAAATAAAGCTTTTATTTACAGCAGGTCCAAAGTCCAACAGCAGCACACTGAAGGAATGAACAGAGAGAAAGAGAGAAAGAGAGAGAGAGAGAGGGAGGAGAGAGAGAGAGAGAGAGAGAGAGAGAGAGAGAGAGAGAGAGAGAGAGAGAGAGAGAGAGAGAGAGAGAGAGAGAGAGAGAGAGAGAGAGAGAGAGAGAGAGAGAGAGAGAGAGAGAGAGAGAGAGAGAGAGAGAGAGAGAGAGAGAGAGAGAGAGAGAGAGAGAGGGAGGGGAAAGGAGAAAGGGATTGTGAGCCGTGGAGGAGGAGGAGGAGGAGACGTTCTTATCAAACACAAACAGGAAAACAAACGCTGCAGCTGATGGGGGAGTTAGCTTAGCATCTGAACTGCCCTGCCTGATCTGTGTCACTCAAGTTTGCTCCCTTTTCTCTTCTGTGCGGCCTGAAGAATGCAACAGTGTAGCTCCGCCTGATCTGAGTCACTGTAGCTCTGCCTGATCTGCGTCACTGTAGCATCATTGTAGCTCTGCCTGATCTGCGTCACTGTAGCTCTGCCTGATCTGCGTCACTGTAGCTCTGCCTGATCTGAGTCACTGTAGCTCTGCCTGATCTGCGTCACTGTAGCATCATTGTAGCTCTGCCTGATCTGCGTCACTGTAGCTCTGCCTGATCTGCGTCACTGTAGCTCTGCCTGATCTGAGTCACTGTAGCTCTGCCTGATCTGCGTCACTGTAGCATCATTGTAGCTCTGCCTGATCTGCGTCACTGTAGCATCACTGTAGCTCTGCCTGATCTGCGTCGCTGTAGCATCACTGTAGCTCTGCCTGATCTGCGTCGCTGTAGCATCACTGTAGCTCTGCCTGATCTGCGTCGCTGTAGCATCACTGTAGCTCTGCCTGATCTGCGTCGCTGTAGCTCTGCCTGATCTGCGTCGCTGTAGCTCTGCCTGATCTGCGTCGCTGTAGCTCTGCCTGATCTGCGTCGCTGTAGCTCTGCCTGATCTGCGTCGCTGTAGCTCTGCCTGATCTGCGTCGCTGTAGCTTGGTTCATATTTAACTAAAACTAAACGTGTTTAATAATTAAAAGAAATAAAAAATCATGTTACATGTAGTTTGTTATTCACTCATTAAAGACTTTTAATTCAAGATACAAAACTAAACCCGGACTAAACCCGGACTAAACCAGGACTAAACCAGGACTAAACCAGGACTAAACCAGGTCTGAAGGTTCTGGCTCAGGCGTCTTTTCAGACTTTGTGCAGATGAGGACAGATTTAAGAAGGATCATCTCCAATAGAATTTACACTCATTAGATTCATTTGGAAGAAGAGGAGAGGAAGAGAAGGAGGAGGAGGAAGAAGAGGAGAGGAGAGGAGGAGAAGGAAAAAGAGGAGAGGAGGAGGAAGGAGGAGGAGGAGGAGGAGGAGAGGAGGAGGAGGAGAGGAGAGAGGAGGAGGAGGAGGAGAGAGGAGGAGGAGGAGGAGGAGGAGGAGAGGAGGAGGAGGAGGAGAGAGAGGAGGAGGAGAGGAGGAGAGGGAGGAGGAGAGAGAGAGGAGGAGAGGAGGAGAGGAGGAGGAGGAGGAGAGGAGGAGGAGGAGGAGGAGGAGAGGAGGAGGAGGAGGAGGAGAGGAGGAGGAGGAGGGAGGAGGAGGAGGAGGAGAGAGGAGGGAGGAGGAGAGGTAGAGGAGGAGAGAGAGGAGGAGGGAGGGAGGAGGAGGAGGAGAGGAGGAGGAGAGGAGGGAGGGAGGAGGAGGAGGAGGAGGAGGAGGAGGAGGAGGAGGAGGAGGAGAGGAGGAGGAGGAGGAGGAGGAGGAGGAGGAGGAGGAGAGGAGGAGAGGAGGAGGAGAGGAGGAGGTGTGAGCTGTAACCTTCGTCCTTTCGGACTCATCGCGTCTGAAACTTAATCCGGGCTAAAAAAGGCGGGGCTAAAAATAAAACCGAGCTCTGATTGGACGAGACACAGAGGGTTAAACTGCACTGTGTCAGAGAGCAAGGAGCTAGGAGACGAGGAGGGAGGAGATGAGGAGACGAGGAGGGAGGAGATGAGATGAGGAGAGGAGGAGGAGAGGAAGCATCCTTCTCTCTGCAGAACATTTGTCAGTGTAAAAGTTTTAACCTAAAATACAACTCAAGTCTCAGGGTTTAGACCAGGTTTAGACCAGGTTCAGACCGGGTTTAGACCGGGTTTAGACCAGGTTTAGACCAGGTTTAGACCGGGTTTAGACCGGGTTTAGACTGGGTTTTGCCTTTGACACAGATCCAGGTCACACTGAGGAGAGAAATGACCTTCCACCAATCAGCATGCAGCTCTCACCTACATGCCACAATCTCAGCCAATCAGAGCACAGCTTCACACTCCATTCACTTTACATGTGTCAAGACAGGGGAGGGCATCTGACGCAATCTGACACACCGGGAGGGCATCTGGCATACATGCAAACCAGGACTAGACTGGGACTAGACCAGGACTGGACCAGGACTGGATCAGGTCTGTTTCTGTGGGTCTCGAGTTCTGCAGAGACTCACACCTGTTCACACAAAACACAACTGGGACCAACCGAGACCGGACCACGTGGATCATAACCGGTTTAGACCCACACGGGCTGGGTCTAGGTCTGATTTAGTCTTGGTTGAGTCTTGGTTTAGTCCTGGTTTAGTCCTGGTTTAGTCCTGGTAAAGACAGGAGGCTGCAGTCGTGTCCTGCTTCAGGGAGTGTTGAATTTCATGCAGGAATGTGAACGGCTCGTCTCCATCTTCACACAAACCATCTGAGTCAGACCCAGACCCAGACCCGGATCTCAACCAGGACTGGACCAGGACTGGACCAGGACTGGACCAGGACTGGACCAGGACTGGACCAGGAGTGTGGAGCTGGAGTGGGGATGATTCTGGTATCAGATTTTTGATCCGATTTTTGCACCGATACTGAAAATGTTGATGGATCAGATATCGGTTCACCTGATATCGGTTCACCTGATATCGGTTCACCTGGTATTGGTTCAGTTGATTTCTTTTTTCCGTCTGAATAAATGTAATAAAATGATTTTGTTGGTCCAAACGTTCGTGAAATCGTCAGAGTCGATCTGAACAAACTTTATATAAAAACTCTTAAACTCTTCTGGATCATTTTCACTTCACGTTTGTGTTTAAAGAAACTAAATCTCTGGTATCGGCTCATATCGGCTCATATCGGTGGATACTTAAAGCCAAAGTATCGGTATCGGCACAGATGGAGCCGGATCGGTGCACGATGAGCGTCTGAGATGGAGGAAGACGAGCAGGGACACAGGCAGAACATGCAAACTCCACCTGAGTTTAGGAGGATTTTCAGCATCACATCAGTGTGAGTCACAGGGACCTGAGGGGCTAACAACTCTGCCACTGTACACACACACACACACACACACTATACACACACACACACACACACACACACACACACACACACACACACACACACACACACACACACACACAGTACACACTATACACACACACACACACACACACACACTGTACACACACACACACACACTACACACACTATACACACACACACACATACACACACACACACACACACACACACACACACACACTATACACACACACACACACACACACACACACTATACACACACACACACACACTATACACACACACACACACTATACACACACACACACACACTACACACACACACACACACACACATACACACACACACACACACACACACACACACACACACACACACACACACACTATACACACACACACACACACACACACATACACACACTATACACACATACACACACACACACACACACACTATACACACACACACACACACTATACACACACACACACACACACACACACACAACACACACACACACTACACACACACACTATACACACTACACACACTATACACACACACACACACTATACACACACTACACACACACACACACACACTATACACACTATACACACACACACACACACTATACACACTATACACACACACACACACTATACACACACACACACACACACACATATACACACACACACACACACTATACACACACATACACACACACACACACACACACACACTATACACACTATACACACTACACACACACACACACACTATACACACACACACTATACACACACACTATACACACTATACACACTATACACACACACACACACACACACCTACATATACACACACACACACACACACTATACACACACACACACACACTATACACACACACACACACACACACACTATACACACACACACACTATACACACACTATACACACACATACACACACATACACACACACACTATACACACACACACACACACACTATACACACACACACACACACTATACACACACACACACACACACACACACTACACACTATACACACACACACACACACACACACACTACACACTATACACACACACACACTGTACACACACACACACACACACACACACACACACACACTATAACACACTACACACACACACACTGTACACACTATACACACTCACACTCACAAACTACACACACACACACACACAAGCACCCGCCGCCCCCTGTCACCTGCTCCTGTCGCTCACTGCCCAACAGAAAAGTATCTGTGCACGAGACATGCACCTGCTGCACCACACACACACACACACCACACACACACCACACACACACACACACACACACACCACACACACACCACACACACACACACACACACACACACACACACACACACACACACACACACACACACACACACACACCACACACACACACACACAGCAGGTCTGTCTCTGGACATAAATGTGCAAGTTTGTGTAAAACATGAATGAAATAAACACAACTCCAGGTGTGTGTGTGTGTGTGTGTGTGTGTGTGTGTGTGTGTGTGTGTGTGTGTGTGTGTGTGTGGTGTGTGTGTACACACACACACACACACAAACACACACACACACTATACACACACACTACACACACAACACACACACACTATACACACACACACACACACACACACACAGGTCCAGGGGCATCACAGATTTAAGCAGCTTCATCCACAGATGCTTTTTTAAACTGAACCTCGTCCTCACAGACCCGGACCTGGACTTGGACCAAAGACCCCGACCCGGACCCCGACCCGGACCTGAGCCCCGCCCGCTCGTACATCTTCACTTTGGCCCCGTTTCATTTGTGAGGAGGTTTTCTTGGAGCGTTTCCTCGAGGTTTGTCGGAGAGTTTCACAGACTGGAGCTTCTCTGATTCTGATTTGTGTTGCAAATGAAATTGAAAGTTCAAGAATTTTTCCTGATGCGAAGAAGATTCACTGTGACTCCACAAACGACAGAGAAGAACACGAGAACACGAGAACACACGAACACGAGAACACAAAAACAAAAGAACACGAGAACATGAGAACACAAGAACCAGGTTCCACAACACAAGCGGATCCTTCTGCTCCAACTGTGACGTTTTTAAATCAAAATATTCACCTAAAAACATTAGACCAAACCAGGACCGAAACCAGGACTAAACAAGGTCTAAACTAGGACTAAACCAGGACTAAACCAGGACTAAACAAGGTCTAAACTAGGACTAAACCAGGACTAAACCAGGACTAAACAAGGTCTAAACTAGGACTAAACCAGGACTAAACCAGGACTAAATTAGGACTAAACCAGGACTAAATTAGGACTAAACCAGGACTAAACCAGGACTAAATTAGGACTAAACCAGGACTAAACCAGGACTAAACCAGGACTAAACCAGGACTAAACCAGGACTAGACGAGGCTGTGGTTCCTCCTGCTGCACGTCACATTAGAGTAAAGTGTTTTTTGTTTTTTTTTGTTGTTTTTTTTTACATTTGGACCAAAACGATGCTGCAGAATCTTGAAAATAAGAGATTAAAAATTCCTCCAACTTGAATCTCTCCAATAAACTTCAACTTAAACTCGATGAAACGTTTGAAAAGTTCGTTTATCTGAACATTTCCGCTTCAGTAAAAGATAAAAGTGTTTAGATCAGGTTTGTATCTCGAGCACAAACTGTTCAAACTCAGATCTCCTGACGTGTCCTGGACCAGACGGACTCAGGTCGGGACTAAAGCCACAGTGCGGAACATTCTCAGATAAAGCGGCTGTAAAGTGTCAAGATAAACTCTGCTGCTTCGGGTCACGGGGACTCGACGGCACCGAGTCACGACACGAAGAACGAACGAGAACCAGAGCAAGACCAACCACGAGGCCCGGACCAGGACCAGGACCAGGACCAGGATCAGACAGGAGGAAAAACTGGAAAAGTGAGCGGCAGGTGAAGATCGACAGGGAGACTTCTGACAGGGTCGACAGGTGCACACATGTTACATAAGACACAAGTGAAGAGTCGATTAACTTTTAACCAGAGGCGCCGCTGCACTATGGACCCGAGAACAGGACAGGACCAGAACGAGACCAGACCAAGACCAGGACCAGACCAAGACCCAGGACCAAGACCAGGACCAGAACAAGACCCAGGACCAGGACCAGACCAGGACCCGCGGGCCCAAACACTGAGAGAGAAACACGTCTGAACAGTGGAGACGCTTCAGGGCCCGTTACACACACACACACACACACACACACACACACACACAGACACACACACAGACACACACACACACACACACACACACAGACACACACACAGACACACACACACACACACACACACAGACACACACACACACACACACACAGCTCAGGAAGACTCAAACTGAATTTTAAAATAAAAAACTGGAACACTCTCAGTTTGTGGTCGTTTGTAAGAAAAGACCAAGTTTAGACCGACTTTGTGTGTTTATCATGTGATTGAAACAAACACAACTCCAGGTGTGTGTGTGTGTGTGTGTGTGTGTGTGTGTGTGTGTGTGTGTGTGTGTGTGTGTGTGTGTGTGTGTGTGTGTGTCTGTGTGTGTGTGTGTCTGTGTGTGTGTGTGTGTGTGTGTGTGTGTGTGTCTGTGTGTGTGTCTGTGTGTGTGTGTGTGTGTGTGTGTGTGTGTGTGTGTGTGTGTGTGTGTGTGTATGTGTGTGTGTGTGTGTGTGTGTGTGTGTGTGTGTGTGTGTGTCTGTGTGTGTGTGTGTGTCTGTGTGTGTGTCTGTGTGTGTGTGTCTGTGTGTGTGTGTGTGTGTGTGTGTGTGTGTGTGTGTGTGTGTGTCTGTGTGTGTGTGTGTGTGTGTGACAAGGAACATTACTTATTGTTGTTACTTATTTAGATTTTATTATTCACATTTATATTTTACTCTCGGTTTGTAATAATAAAATTGTGAAAATAAAGAAAACTGTTTTGCCCTCGGCTCATTCACGATTAAATGTGTCAGTTTAGTCACATTTTATTTGTGTTTTGTTCACATTTTTAAGCAGATTTTCTGTATTTTATTTACACAAATGTCAGTTTGTGTCTCTGTTTAGGGATCAGACTGGTTAAAAACAGAAACACTGGGACATTTCTTGCATAAAACTGGGACAAATCAATAGTTTTATATAAATCTGCAGGAGCAGGGGACACAGGACCAAAACTGGGACTGTCCCGGGTAAATGTGGACGTGTGTTCACCTCAGTGAGTGAAACAAAAGGAACAGAAGGATCACGACTTTACGAGTCAGTAGAGTTTCTTTGTGTTTTGGTCGTTTTTAAGCAGATTTTTTGTATTTTACTTAAACAAATGTCAGTTTGTGTTTCTCTTTAGTGTCGGCAGGGATCAAACTGGTCCAAACTAGGGACACCTGGGACATTTGTTGTATAAAACTGGGACAAATCAGTGGTTTTGGATGAAAACTGGGACTGTCCTGGGTAAATGTGGACGTGTGTTCACCTCAGTGAGTGAAACTAAACAGCTCCAGGTCCAGGTCCAGGTCCAGGTCCAGGTCTGTGTTTGAGGAGGGACAGAGTCAGGACGAGTTTAAAGCTCTGAACAGTCAGTCTGGTGTGATATAAAAGCTTTAATGTTGGTGTTTCCAGAGGAATAGAGGGAGGATGGGGCTGTGGTTGTAAAACAGAGCAAAACTCTGGAGCACTTCCTCAGTCCCGAGTTCCAGCGCGCACAGGCGAACGCGCGGAGGATCCTTAGCAACCGCGATCCGCCGAGCCCCGAACGGCGGAAAACACGAGAAAAACACGACACAAACACCACCGAAGCCGCGCAAAGTGAGCGAAAAGCCCGCACCGAGGCTCCAGCCGGCCGGGGAGCGGGGATGGGGCGAGACGAGGCGCTTAAAATGGAAGTAAAGTCCGCGGAGGATGTCGAAAGAACCGCGCGGCAGGAGGCGGTGGATGCAACAGGCGGCAGCGCGTCGATGCTGCGGAGGAGACTGCGGAAAAGTGGCCTCAAACGAGGAGAAAAGTGCCCAAACTGCGGCCGAAGCGAGCGCGGGAGGTCCGGGGAGGCCGTTCGCACCCGGGCCATGTCGTGTTACGGCGGTTTATTCGCGAACACGGCTCAGTTTCGGGCTAAAAATGTCTGAGCAAGGTCACACCGCCGCGTCAGGCTGGCGGCGGTGAGCGTCTGCGGGCGGAAGTGGACGCTCAAAATAAAAGTCCCCCGAGCTAAAGTCATCAAAAATACCCTCTGACAGCGCTAAATACTCACTTCTACTTCATTAAAAGTACTTATCGTGACAAAGCAGAGCCCGGACAAAACCATTCATCAACTTTAATCACTTTAAGAGCGATAATCTGTCACACAAACACGAGGCTGACACTGGTCCAGGTGATACAGGCAGCAGCTGTTAGCCGCGAGCTAACGCACCCGAAAAGTCGCTCAAAATATCACCAAAGCGGAGAAACTACAACATTAAACCTCCCGTCACGCTCAGAAAACACATTCACCCGTGACAGAGCGTGAAAACGGGATAAAAAGTGAGTGTAAACGGGACAAAAGCGCGGATCTCGTCACGGCAGGTCACAGTGATGAGTCGATGCGCAGACAGATTCATGTTAGCATCGTTTAGCTGCGGGGCTAACACCTCAAATACCACAACACAAACTTTAAAAACAACTAAATATCACGTCTGACAACAAGTTTACACGTTTGGTTAAGCACATAGAGGCATAAACGTTTAGAAATGTCACACAGAGTCGAGTTAAAGTCGCAAAAAGTACAAAAACTTTTCAATAAATGATCCCAAAAGGCCTTAATATATTGACAGGACAAAAACAAGAGGCCAAAGTGCTGGTTTAACGGGTTTAAAACTGTTTAAAGTGTCAAAAAAGTGAACATAAAGTGAGTGGAAGGTTTAAAGTGTTTGTTTGTGTTGGTAAAAGTGTAAATATTGTGTTTGGAGCCTGACAGAGCAACAGGTGAGGAGGGTCATTAAAGAGCTGTCGATACGATACACACCTCGATACATGAGCCACGATACGATACACACCTCGATACATGAGCCACGATACGATACACACCTCGATACATGAGCCACGATACGATACACACCTCGATACATGAGCCACGATACGATACACACCTCGATACATGAGCCACGATACGATACATACGATCTCGATACAGTGCACTTTGGATTCAATACGATATATTTCAAATCAATTCGATACGGTTCAATAAAAAATAAAGTCTAAATCGTGGCTGTGACACTAAAAGTGTTTGTTAAATCACTTCTTCTTGTGTAAAGTTCATATGAAACACAAATATTTTAATCATCAAAACAGTAAAAATGTCAAATGTGTCACATAAATGAGTTTCCTTTCACTAAACAAACAACAAAACTGTAGCTCTGTAAGAAAATAATTTAGTAAAACTCACCTAAAAATACTCTTGGTGATATATCGATACTGTATCATCACGTTAAACGATACGATATATCGATATTCCGATATTTTTGCACAACCCTAGCTGTGACAGAGGGATGCACACACACACACACACACACACACACACACACACACACACACACACACACACACACACACACACACACACAGACACACAGACACACGGGGCCTTTTCTCTGCACCAGGACCTCGAAAAACTGGAGCAACAGGTGTTTTTTATTGTGAAAGCGCCACACCGGAAGCCGCGGCGTCGTTCGGTCCGCGGCGCTTTACGGCCGGGCCACGGCGAGGCTCGGGCCAAAGTGCACCCGAGATACGGATGCTCCTGAGCGGCCAGGCGCAGACTTTACCCCCGCTGTGGAGCCCCGCACCGCCCTCGGGCTCCGGCCACGCTCCCCGCCGCGGCCCAAACACGCGCCCGACTCACGAATAAAACCGGAAAAAAAGTGCACAATCACCGCGCGGGGATGAGTTTGTGAATGAGGAAGAAGCGAGGCTGAATTCCACCGCTTGGATGCAAAGTACAAGCAGAAAACATCCCCCGCGCCGCGTTGCATAAGTCAAAGTTCCACAAAGTTGAACGAGACGCGACGACAAACGCGGGTCAGAAGTGTGCGGGAAAGTTGTCCGAAGTGCGTGAAAAGTGCGTAAAAGCGCGTGGGACTCACCGGGGTTGACTTTGTTGGGGTTGGGCTGCTTGCGCCTGGACATCGTGGCGAAGGGGGGATGATGGGGATGGAGCGGCAGCGGCAGCGGCGGCGGCGGGAGGAGGAGGGCCCGTGGGCTGGGGAAGAGCCCCTCCGAAGCCCCGGCTCCGGTCGGGTTCGGGAGGATGCTCGGGCGGGGAGAGATGCGCCGAAGCCCCCGACGAGGAAGAACCGCAGCGGGAGAGGAGGCTGCGGCGGAGAGGAGAGCAATCAAAATGGCGTTTCCTTCCGAAGGGATGTGCAAACTTGGACAAACTTTACTCCGACTCTCCCTCCTCCTCCTCCTGCCTCCTCCCTCCTCGCTCGCCTCCTCCTGTTGCTTCCTTCGCTTCCTTCTCTCCTCTTCTGGAAAAAAAACTCTGCGTCCGCGGGCTCCGTGGTGATGAAACTCGTGGACGAAGTAGATTTTCTCCCGTTTTCCGGAGTTTTTGCGGCGGATTCCTGCGGGGCTCGGGGCCTGCGCTGCGCCGTGTGTCTCTCGCACTAAACCTGATAAGCAGGGCTCATCACGTGTTTGTCTCCAGTCTCCAAGGGGACGTGGCCACCAAGCATCTCTCCCCCCCCTCCCCTCCACGCAGCTCCTCATCCTCACCGCGCGGACGAACTCTTCCTCTGACCCCCGCGCGCGCCCCGGACACGCCGCACCCGCACTTTTCACGCACTTTTATCGACTTTACATCCAGTGATCGAATCTACAAACTCACGCATCCTCCACGCAAACTCACGCTCCCCCCCCCCCCCCTCCTCCCCCGCGTGCGTGTGTGGGTCTGGGCACGCGCTCGGGCCTCGTGTGCGCGTGTGATTGCGTGACTTTGGGGACTTTGCGGCGGTTTTGCGGAGGTTTTGCGGCCGGAGTGGAACAGGTCGGTGCTGTTTAGCTTCTCCTGCTCACACACTGCAAAGGCACACGGAGATCTCGCGAGAGGTGAGCGCGCAGAGCGGGGATGGCGGAGATCTCGCGGGATTTGCGCGCAGAGAGGATGCTTCGGTTTCAGAGAACTTTGGACTCGTGTTTGGAGCCGATTCACCGCGATCCGGCTCCAGGGAACGACTCGGACCGAGCCGTGCCGCGGCGGGACGCGCTTCAGGCGGGAGTGCGGCGGGTCCCGGCGCCGTGCGGGGTCAGTGCGGGGCGCGGGGCGGCTCGGTGCGGCTCGGTGCGGGGCTGGAGTCTCGGTGTGGGGTGGGGGGGGGTGAGTCTGTGCGCGTACACGTGTTGGATGAGCGTGCGCGCGCAGACTTGTGCGGGCCTGTGATGAAAACACGCAGCTGCAGCGGGACTGACAGCCCCACGTGCGCGGCCCAAAGTCCACGCGCCCCCGACCGGCCCCGCTGCACTTACACTCTGTCCCAACTTGTGACGTCATCATGTGCAGGGTGGACAGAGTCTGAACCTGCGGACCTCGGGTTCAGATGTTTGTGTGAATAAAAGTGACAAAAGTGTTTGGTTTTGTTCATCCTCGTCACGTGACGCGCAGAGGAAAATCTGAAACAACAAATAATGTCATTTCTCCTCTGGTTTAGTCCTGGTTTAGTCCTGGTCTAGTTCTAGTTTAGTCCTGGCTTGGACCTGATCTACACCTGTTTTAGTCCTGATATTGTCCTAGTTTAGACCTAAAATAAACCTGACCTAGTCCTGGTTTAGACCTGTTTAAAACTGATATAGTCCTGGTTTAGCCCAAGTTTAGTCCTGGTTTAGTCCTGGTTTAGACCTGGGACTAAACCAGGACTATACAACAGTTGAGTGTTTTTGTATAAATCTTCTGGGACGGGGTGGGGGGGCGTCT
>NW_026571070.1:744212-751712 GCF_026225935.1 Boleophthalmus pectinirostris
AGAGTTTTTTATTTGTACTTTCCTCCAGAATGTGTGTGTTTTTCTATTTTTTTCCTGCTGAACTTGCTTTTCTTGTGTGCATTTTGTTGGCTTTTGTCTCCCTCTTGTGGCCAGAGTGTGTAGTGCGCGGGTTTCATTACAGACTCAAACTCGTTCAGTACATTTCTCTTCTAATCAGTTCAAGTAAATCCACGTTTGATTTGATTTAAAGTTTTAAGAGTTTCAGCTTCAGTGCCTTTTTGAGCTCTGTCCCGATTTTCCATCCCTTTAAAATACCAAAACACAACGAGGATCCTTCATATTTTATTTGGTTTTTTTCATGTGAACAAAATGATCCGGTGGTTTCATGATCTACTCCAGTCCCTCACACAGAGTAAACAGTTTTTGGTTGATATTAAAGAGGGGGTATTTACTTCTCTGAGGTACACAGAACATATTTAAATCAACATGTCGCTTTTATGGTTTTAAAAATGTTAAATTTGCCCAAACATAGAGGATCCATCCAGAGATAAAGATGGAGAAAACAGTAGATCCATCGCAAAAGTGAAATTAAATTCTGTCACTGGACTCAGGGCCTGAATGTTTCTGCTCGTACGACTCGGGCACAGGCCACACTCTCCTCACGCTCACGTCACAAACCAGGAAAACGTTCGGAAACCTGCGGAGAAACTTCCGGCGTAGTTCCCGAATCTGGACCTGAGCGACTGATCGAACCCTCTGAAGTGAAAAAAATGAAGAAGGTTTGGAATCACCTCGTCTCTTCTATCGCATGGACCCAGCGCGTTTGGAGTTTTGTGTCGGTGTGAAAATGAAGAAAACCGAGGGATGGTTGGAAATGTTGAGGAGCCGAACATAACGAAACAACGACGACGACGACGACGACATGGACGTGAAGAAAACTGGGACATTTTCTCATTTTTCCAACATTTTGTCAAACTTACGACGGCGAAGGAGCCCAGAAGAAGTGTCGTCGTGTGTTTTTAAACGTCGTCCTGGTTTGTGACGTGAGCGTGAGGAGAGTTTAGAGACTGAGATGGTAAACAGAAAGTGTAAACAGTGTGAGTTAGTTAGTTTGGTTGGGGTGAGCGCCCCCTTCAGGCAGATCTAAGGCACCAGCGTCATCAGCGTCTCACCACAACTCAACAGCAGCTCGGACGGATTCAACCAAAAAACTTCGGTCCAGTGACAGAATTTATTTTCCTCCTTTACGTAATAACATCGTTTTTGTCGCTCTGAGTCTCTCCTCCTTTTGCTCTTGGTGCTGAGTCGCTCCCCCTTCAGAGGTTTGTCCAGTGTCTGTGTTCAGTTTTGTGTCGTGTTCTTGTGTTTTTATGTAGAATTGTGTTGCGGGAGCATGTGGGCGGAGCTTCGTACTGCAGCTGACCGTGAGGAGGGTTTGACTAAGGCCCAGGAGAGATCTCTAGATGACTCAAACATGGATGGACAACTCTAAAACCTCTTCAGAGCGATTTGTGATGAGCGAACACGTCCACGTTTACATGAGAGATTTAACTCTGAATAAAAATGAAACAAACACACAAACACTTCATTCCTCATGAAAATGATTATTCAGAATTAAAGTAAATTCCGCAGCACTTGGGTGGTTTATTTCGATTATTTTAAAGCTGAATGAATTTCTTCGTGGATCATGTTGTCCAGGCATGTCCAAACTCTGGCCCGAGAGCCAAATGTGGCCCTCAGACAAACTGTTCTTGGCCCAAATTTCCCTTTATCAATTAGAAATGAACTTTTTATTGCAAGTTTTTTGAAAATCTACCTTGATAAAGATGATATTTATGTTCATTTAGTTTGTGGTTTTAAGGATCTTAGTGTGAATAAAGTCAGACTGTTCATTCTAAAGTGTTAAACCTGCATATATTTATATTATTCACTGTATTGAGCGTCAGTCTACGTCCCTCGATCGACCCTCTGCTCCGTCTGTGTTTAGAAATGTGGCCCTTTATGAAAAAGTTTGGACACTAAAAATAGTTCTGGTCGTTCGTGCTCGTTGGGTCGTCCCGGGGCAAACGCTGGTCTCGAGCCAAAACCATTTTTTAAGTGCTCTGGAAGAACTATTAATAAAGAAAGAGTGGATCATCAGAATTAGGGATGGGCAGGATTAATTATCGATAATTGACCATTAAGAATTTCATCGATTACGTTCATTTTAATCAACAAACCGAATGTAATTTGACACAAGTTGAACCACATCAGCGACACAAGAGCTGGAGTTTTATCTTCACTTAGTTTATGTAAATTAGTGATGTGGTTTTAAGTTTTGTTTCTGTGAGATTTGAACAAAACTGAATTAAACACATTATAATGTCAAACAGCTGATGTGGATCTAGAGTCGTTATGTTTATATGTCGTAAAGTTGAATTTATTGATGCAGATTAGTGCAGATAGTAATAATAATGATGATCATTTTAATATAAAAACATTAATGATTAATCGATAATCGATCGTTAATTCTTCTGACGATCGATTAAGAACATTTCATCGAAGGCACATCCCTAATCAGAACCACTGCAGGAAAAAGAGTTTGGATGGTGTTTGTGTCGGTGGAGGAACGACAACCCCCCCCCCCCCCAGACCCTGAGCTCAATTAAATAAAACATTTGACGAGTTTTCCTTGTAAACCTCAAATCAGAATTATTATTCTTTGCAAACTCCAAGGAAAATATTTGATTTCTGACTTTAAACCCTCATGTAAACGTGGTGTGTTTTGTATCAGGGTAAAGTGGACTGTGCAGTATGTGCAGTGTACCCCGTGTACCCCGTGTACCCCGTGTACCCCCGTGTACCCCGTGTACCCCGTGTACCCCGTGTACCCCGTGTACCCCCGTGTACCCCGTGTACCCCGTGTACCCGTGTACCCGTGTACCCCGTGTACCCCGTGTACCCCGTGTACCCCGTGTACCCCGTGTACCCCGTGTACCCCGTGTACCCCGTGTACCCCGTGTACCCCCGTGTACCCCGTGTACCCCGTGTACCCCCGTGTACCCCCGTGTACCCCGTGTACCCCGTGTACCCCGTGTACCCCGTCTACCCCGTCTTTAAAAACGACTTCTCCACCTGAAAATCACTTTCACATTTCATCAACACAAAACAGGGGAAATATTTATAGTCGACTTTTTTGGCCGTTTCTCTTTTCCTATTTTTTTTTTTTTCACCCACAAAACCTTCAAAAATATAGATCCGAGAAACCGATCAGCCATTGGTCAGCCGGGCGGGCCATGTGACCTGTTGGCTGGCTCTGATTGGCCGCAGATGAGGAAGAGCGCTCCCTGGTGGCGGTGGCCGGCGTGTGGTTTTCTCGCGTGTTTCCGTTAATCGTCACAGTCGGGTTTGAGCGGTGGGTCGTCCTCGCTGTTCACCGGAAACGTCTTCTTCCCGCGTTTCTGGACGTGATCCTCGTTTCTCTTCTCCAGAGCCACGATCTGAAACACGAGAAGAAACGTCTGAAACACGAGAAGAAACGTCTGAAACACCGGGTCTAAACTGGGACTAAAGCGGATCCAAACCTGGACTAAAACAGGCCTAAAGTGAATGTTCTGTGAGGAGAACAGTAGGTTCCACACAGAGTTAAAGCTCCACTGCGGGACATTTCCCTTCAGAACATGTGTGTGTCGTACCTGGGCCATGAAGTGAGCCTCGTCCTCCGCCTCCACCGACAAATCCAGACCAGACACGACGTTAAACAACTCGAACTCAGACAGAGCGTCCAGCACCCCCCTGCGACGGAAGAACTGACACACGCAGGACAATCAAAACACACGCAGGACAATCACAACACACGCAGGACAATCACAACAACACACACAATCACACAGACAATCAAAACACGCAGGACAATCAAAAACACACGCAGGACAATCACACACACGCAGGACAATCACACAACACACGCAGGACAATCACCACCACACGCAGGACAATCACAACAACACACGCAGGACAATCAACCACCACACGCAGGACAATCACAACCACCACACGCAGGACAATCACAACACACGCAGGACAATCAACAACACACGCAGGACAATCAACACCACACGCAGGACAATCACCAACCACACACGCAGGACAATCAAAACACACGCAGGACAATCAACACCACACGCAGGACAATCACCACACACGCAGGACAATCAATCACCACACACACGCAGGACAATCACACCACCAACACGCAGGACAATCAACACCACACGCAGGACAATCACCACACACACACACGCAGGACAATCAACACCACAGCAGACAATCAACAACACACACGCAGGACAATCAACACCACACGCAGGACAATCACGCAGGACAATCACAACACACGCAGGACAATCAACACCACACGCAGGACAATCACCACCACACGCAGGACAATCACACACGCAGGACAATCACCACCACACGCAGGACAATCACAACACACGCAGGACAATCATAATGAGAAAAGGCAACAACAGAACATTTTAGGTAAAAGAAAAACTTCAAATGTCAATATTTGGGTTAAGGCCCCAGTTTCAGTTCTAGTCTAGTCCCCCAGAGTCTAGTCCCCCAGAGTCTAGTCCCCCAGAGTCTGTCCCCAGAGTCCCTAGTCCCCCAGAGTCTGGTCCCCCAGAGTCTGGTCCCCCAGAGTCTGGTCCCCCAGAGTCTAGTCCCCAGAGTCTGGTCCCCCAGAGTCTAGTCCCCCAGAGTCTAGTCCCCCAGAGTCTAGTCCCCCAGAGTCTGGTCCCCCAGAGTCTGGTCCCCCAGAGTCTGGTCCCCCAGAGTCTGGTCCCCAGAGTCTGGTTCCCCAGAGTCTGGTCCCCCCCCCCGAGTCTGGTCCCCCCCGAGTCTGGTTCCTCAAAGTCTAGTCCCCTGAGTCTGGTTGCTCCAAGTCTGGTTGCTCCAAGTCTGGTTGCTCCAAGTCTGGTCCTCCAAGTCTGGTCCTCCAAGTCTGGTCCTCCAAGTCTGGTCCTCCAAGTCTGGTCCTCCAAGTCTGGTCCTCCAAGTCTGGTCCTCCAAGTCTGGTCCTGTTCTTTATTTCTAATCGTTACCGTGGCGATGTTCCTGCAGTCCCTGAAGAGGAACTCGAGTCCGTGAGGATGAGTGGGCTCCACAGACTGACTCACGTCGATCACCCACACCTGAAAACACAGAGATTATCTCTAACCCCCACGAGAAACACCTGAAAACACAGAGATTATCTCTAACCCCCACGAGAAAAACCTGAAAACACAGAGATTATCTCTAACCCCCACGAGAAAAACACCTGAAAACACAGAGATTATCTCTAACCCCCACGAGAAAAACCTGAAAACACAGAGATTATCTCTAACCACCACGAGAAAAACCTGAAAACACAGATTATCTCTAACCACCACGAGAAAAACCAAGACCTGAAACCACCAGACTTTAGAGAAACCAAGACCTGAAACTAAAACCACATGATTCTGGGTTGGTACCTTCCCCTGGTGCCAGAGCAGGTTGTACTCGCTCAGGTCGGCGTGCACCAGGTTACACTCCTCGTACATCGTCTTCATCATCTGCACAAACACAGGAAACAGGATTTTCACAATAAAACACCAGTCAGGACAAAAGACACTTTCAGAGTAATGCTGCGTTCAGAGCGTCAGGTTTACGGGGAAAGTCTGTGGAGGGGCGCGTCCGGGCAGCACGTTCGAGCGTCACAGTCGACAGAGTAAAAATTTAACTTTTGGTCTCAAGAGTCAAAAGCAAAAAAGAAACATTTGGCGTCATTTTGACTCCGCCTCCGAACGCAACAACAATAAAAACAAACCAACACACAAAGATCAAGACAATGTTCTTATGTCAAGTCCCTGGTCTAAAACCCCAGTCCGAGTCCCCGGTCTTGGTCCGAGTCCCCGGTCTTGGTCCGAGTCCCCGGTCTTGGTCCGAGTCCCCGGTCTTGGTCCGAGTCCCCGGTCTTGGTCCGAGTCCCCGGTCTTGGTCAGAGTCCCCGGTCTTGGTCAGAGTCCCCGGTCTTGGTCAGAGTCCCCGGTCTTGGTCAGAGTCCCCGGTCTTGGTCGAGTCCCCGGTCTTGGTCCGAGTCCCCGGTCTTGTCCGAGTCCCCGGTCTTGGTCCGAGTCCCCGGTCTTGGTCCGAGTCCCCGGTCTTGGTCCGAGTCCCCGGTCTTGGTCCGAGTCCCCGGTCTTGGTCCGGTCTCTTACGCCCAGGACTTGGTGATAGGCCTTCTTCATGTCGTCCTCGTTCAAAACGGCGTCCTTGAGTTTGGGCGCGGGGACGTGCTCGGCTCCAATGAACGACATCACCAGAATGTGCTTCTTCAACAAGACCACGTCTGGACACGAGACGCCCGCCCGGGTCAACCTGAGGCACACGAGACAAACATGAGACACGAGACGCCCGCCCGGGTCAACCTGAGGCACACGAGACAAACATGAGACACGAGACGCCCGCCCGGGTCAACCTGAGGCACACGAGACAAACATGAGACACGAGACGCCCGCCCGGGTCAACCTGAGGCACACGAGACACGAGACAAACATGAAACACAGAAGTCGGACCCTCACTCAAGTGTGTCCCAGGTGTGTCCCAGGTGTGTGTTTGTACCTGGTGAGGTTGTGTGTCAGGTGCGTGTGTCAGGTGCGTACCTGGCGAGGTTGTGTGTCAGGTGCGTGTGACAGGTGCGTACCTGGCGAGGTTGTGCATCTCTTTCTCGGCCCACAGGCGGATCACTTTCCTCGGGTTCAGTTTACTGAAACGTTCTTTGAAGCGATAATCGTCTTTGATGTAACGATCTCGATTCTTAAACTCGTTCAGAGTCGTTTTAAAAACTTTAAGCACCACCTCCGACGGGACCGGCTCCTCCTCCAGGCTGCACAGGTGAGACAGGTGAGACAGGTGAGACAGGTGAGACAGGTGAGACAGGTGAGACAGGTGTAAGCTGTGGTCAGGCCTGTGATGTAATTAGAGTATTTTCTGTCTTTTATCACTGAGCTGTTCTGTCGTTATTGGAGAGAGAAATAAAATCCAGGTAACTCACCTGGATCAGTTCAGACTCTGTTTAGTAAATGTCGTTTTAGGAGGAGCTCCTCAAAAAACAGACAAATCTCAAAGAGCTGCTCTCAAATAAATGTTCAGTTCCTGCGATCTGCTCAAATCTGGTGTAGCCCCGCCCCCCTGTCACACACACACAGGTGTAGCCCCGCCCCCCTGTCACACACACACAGGCGTAGCCCCGCCCCCCTGTCACACACACACACACACAGGTGTAGCCCCGCGACCTCACACACAGACAGGTGTAGCCCCTCCCCCTCACACACAGACAGGTGTAGCCCCTCCCCCTCACACACAGACAGGTGTAGCCCCGCCCCGGTCACCTGCCCCCGTGGGCGTGGAACACCACAGACTCTTTCCCGGTGCTGATGCAGCCGTTGATGTTTTCCAGGACTCCGGCGTTCACCATCTTGTACATGAGGAGACGTGTGCGCGGGTCCACGGCCTGCTCCTGTTCACACACCACACGGT
>NW_026571070.1:756712-774212 GCF_026225935.1 Boleophthalmus pectinirostris
GGGAAGGAACACACGAAGGAAACACACACACGGAGAACACACGGAGAACACACGGAGAACACACGGGGAACACACGAGAACACACGGAGAACACACGGGGAACACACGGGGAACACACGGAAACACACACGGGAACACACGAGGAACACACGAGGAGGAACACACGGGAACACACGAACACACGAGGAACACACGAGGAACACACGAGGGAACACACGAACACACGGGGAACACACGGAGAACACACGGAGAACACACGGGAGAACACACACACGGAGAAACACACGGGAACACACGGAGAACACACGAGGAACACACGGAGAACACACGGAGAACACACGGGAACACACGGGGAACACACGGGAACACACGGGGAACACACGAGGAACACACGGGGAACACACGGGGAACACACGGGAACACACGGAACACACCGGAACACACGGGAACACACGAGGAACACACGAGGGGAACACACGGAGAACACACGGGAGAACACACGGGGAACACACGGGGAACACACGGGAACACACGGGGAACACACGGGAACACACGGAACACACGGAGAACACACGGAACACACGGAACACACGGAACACACGGAGAACACACGGGGAACACACGGAGGAACACACGGGAACACACGGAACACACGGAGAACACACGGAGAACACACGGAGAACACACGGGGAACACACGGAGAACACACGGGAACACACGGAGAACACACGGAGAACACACGGAGGGAACACACGGGGAACACACGGAGAACACACACACGGGGAAACACGGAGAACACACGAGGGAACACACGGGGAACACACGGAACACACGGAGGAACACACGGAACACACGAAACACACGAGGGAACACACGGAGAACACACGGAGAACACACGGGGAACACACGGGGAACACACACACACGGGAACACACGAGAACACACGGAGAACACACGGGGAACACACGGAGAACACACGGAGAACACACGGAGAACACACGGAGGAACACACGGAACACACGGAGAACACACGGAGAACACACGGGAACACACGAACACACGGAAACACACGGGAACACACGGGAACACACGGAGAACACACGGAACACACGGAGAACACACGGGAACACACGGGGAACACACGGAGAACACACGGAACACACGGGAACACACACACACGGAGAACACACGGAGAACACACGGGGAACACACGGGGAACACACGGGGAACACACGGAACACACGGAACACACGGAGAACACACGGGGAACACACGGAGAACACACGGAGAACACACGGAGAACACACGGGGAACACACGGGGAACACACGGGGAACACACGAGGAACACACGGGGAACACACGAGGAACACACGGGGAACACACGGAGAACACACGGGGAACACACGGGGAACACACGGGGAACACACGGAACACACGGGAACACACGGGGAACACAGGAACAGGTCAGAAGAGTTTACAGAAGCAGCAGCTGATTTATTTACTAGAATTGAATCTGAAACAAGTGGAGACGCAGCTCAGAACAGGAGAAGAACCTGGAGCTTCTCCTCAACAGAACCAGAACATTATTCAAGAAACTACTTCTGTTTTTAGAGGAAAATCACATTTAAAGTGACATTAAAACCTAAACCTTCAGTATTTGAACTAAAGCCACAGTCGCCAAGTTCAAACAAGAACTTTAATTCTGAATAAAAATAATTTCATTTAAGTCGCAGGTTTTCATGGAAATACAAAATTAAAGCCAATACTTTCATTACATTCAGAGATTTTTTTTATGCCATACTGTGGAACATTACAGCCAAAGGCCCAACTCCAGGACAAATAAAGAGTCAGGTCTGTGGAGAGGCGAGGACACAGTTCCAGTTCAACTTTAGTGACGACAGTAGTTTAGACTCTTTAGACCAGGAGTGTCAAACTCATTTTGTTCCAGGGGCCGAATCCAACCACATTTTTCTGATGAGGGTCACGGTCAACAGTCAAAACCATCGTCCTTTAAGACGTTTGGAAAGAGACAAGTCTTCATTTGTGCTGCTCTGGTGGGAGGGGCCACGTACAGAGACGCTGGAGAAAATCAGCCGAGGGCCAGATTAAAGGTGTTGGAGGGCTGGATCTGGCCCCCGGGCCGTATGTTTGACACCCCTGATTTAGAACAATATAATTTCATTTAAAGCACAGGTGTCAATCATACGGCCCAGGGGCCAGATCCGGCCCTCCAAGACCTTTAATCTGGCCCTCGGCTGATTTTCTACTCAAATATTTTAATGATATTTTCTATTAAAATGTTGTTAATTTTCTGTGGTGTTTATCACAGCAGCGTCTCCAGCGTCTCTGTACGTGGCCCCTCCCACCAGAGCAGCACAAATGAAGACTTGTCTCTTTCCAAACGCTCTTAAAGGACGATCGTTTTGACTGTTGACCGTGACACCCTCATCAGAAAAATGTCCAACAGGAGAAAAGTGGAGCCGAGTGCAGGATTTTACAACAAAAATGGACTTATTCCCATTTCTACAAGTTAATTTTAAACAAGTTTATGTTAAAACTTTGTGTTGAAATTGTATTTTTCTTAAAGTTTCAGGTTGTTCATAATATTATAATATTTTGTAAAAGAAAGAGTTCATCAATTAGAGATTTCTGAAATAGATTTGTGTTTCTCTGCACAAATATTTGAACTTATTGTTCTTTTTGGGGTTTATATGACATGAGTTTTCTGATCCGGACACTTTGAGATCAAAGTCGGTTGAACACGACCCCTGGACCAAAAGGAGTTTGACTCTCCTGGTTTAAAGTCGTGTTAAATCTTGAGAGAAAAGGTGGGTGATATTTACTCGGAGGCGTCGGTGAAGAGTGCGTTCTCCTCATCCAGCTGTTTGGCCAACTGTTCACTCATCACCTCAGAGAGAGAACAGGCAGGGGGCGCTACAGCCACACAACCCCACGGGCTCTAAACACACACACAAACACACAAACAGAAACACACAAACAGATTAAACATTTTTCATTCATTTTACACATTTATCAAGACCTTCAGCGTCTCGTGCACTTGAGCTCAGCGTGTTCTTTAAGCTGTTGTCAAAACTTCAGAAGGAGGATTTTGTTTTGTCACCATCAGCTCCACAAATGCGTCATATTAATCTTCTGGTTCAAAGTCCCTTCGACTGACAACAGCAGTGACGTCACTGGGGTTGAGTAACGGCTCTGTTAGAGAATTTTATGATATAAATGTTAAAGTTAAAGTGTTACTCATTTATATATGTAATTCTTTCATTAAAGTATGAATCGTTTAAAGGGTGAGTCATTTAAATATTAATCATGGTGTAATAAACATTGCTTTGGGTCTGTTTTGGTTCAGGAGGTACGTGACATGAAACCAGCAGCAGATATGAATGACATGTCAACTGACATATTAAGCTCATCTACTATTGGCACCAACAACTAGGGTTTGTCCCATCGTTGACTTGGAGAGTTGTGGAGCAGAGTCGGTCAGGGAGCTGACAGACAGTGTTTATAACTCTCCTTCCGTGCAAGTATTAATTTCAACCGTCTCTTTCTGGTGTGTCTTTATTTAATGTATTTTTGATGTCTTTTGGGTAGAATTCCCTGACAGGCTCCACTTGTGAAGCTGCTGTGACTTTAGTTTGTTTCTCGTGACAGAAAAAGTTCGACTTGTTTGTGTTTCATGTGAAAAGGCCCAAGAATGACAGAGATCTGAACTATAAACCTGCTCGTACACGTGTGTCTGACACTTACACAAACTCTGAGCTGAGACTCTGCTCCTCCAGATCCTGAACGTTTAAAATGAGACACAGGTTTTTATCTAGTTTATGTTTTAGGTCGTTTTACACAAACAAAGAAACAATTTATGAAGAAAAGAAGAGAACTCAGATGACGTCACACTGGGAGAATTCTGTCCAAATTTTGGCTCAATTTACACAAAATAACTAATTTTTCCAACACTTTGAACACAATTTCAAGAAAATAAATGAGTTTTCTTATATTTTTCTTTGTCAGATAATAATCCCTGTGGCGTTAGAGGAGTTTGGGCTCAGTGTACACGTTACGGTTGCTACGGTAACTAGGCCTGTGCAAAAATATCAAAATATCGACATATCGTATCGTTAAATGTGATGATTCAGTCTGGATATCGTGTTCTGCTGTATCGATATATCGCCAAGAGGATTTTTTGGTTTATTTTACTCAGTGATTTAGTTCCAGTTCCAGTTTTGTTGTTTGTTCAGAGGAAGGAAACTGGTTTATGCGACACATTTGACTTTTTTTGTGTGTTTTTGAGGATTAAAATTGGTGTTTTTCAGATGAACTTTGCACAAGAAATGGTTTAACAAAGACTTTTAGTATCACAGCCATGATTTAGACTTTATTTTTTATTGAACCTTATCAAATCAATTTGAAAAATGTCGTATTGATTCAAAAGTGGATTGTATCGAGGTTTGTATCGTATCGGCAACTTCTGAATGATCCCAGCCCAAACAGGAACAATGATGGAATTCCCCAGTGTGACGTCAAGATTTCCAACAAAAAAGTAAAAAAAAAAAGTTTACATTTTTAGTACAGTCTTAAATATGACAATCTTAAGAGAGTTTTAGTCACATGAAAAGTCCAGCAGGTCTGAGGCTCAGCAAATTAAACCTGTGACAGAAGGTCGTGCATTTTTCTCACACAGATTGTTTCGTTTGGATCAGGAAGCAAAAGCAGCTCCTCACCCTCGTCCACGTGACTCACCAAGAGATTTATGAATTATACATATTGTGTTGAATAAGTAAAAATTAATTAAATAAAAGCCTTTACTCTTGTACATGTATCATTCTGATGCCCAACTGTGTGCTAATATTTGGATAATGGTTGATGTTTTACAGGCGTTTAACTTCGAGAGATCAGAATTTCAAAATAAAAAACTGGGACACTGTCGGTTTGTGGAGGTCGGTGATAATAAAACAGTGAATCGAGTCGGGGTGAGCACTGCCTTGAGTCTGACGATACGATACATATCACGACTCACATGTCACGATTCAATATATCACGATCTATCTCGATACAAAAAACAATGGATGATATATTGTGCAATTTTTCAATATTTACTTCTAATAATAGAGTCAACTGCACCTTCAGAAGAACACAACTGTATAAAGATCATTTAGAAATGTTATAAAATCATGAAAACAGTGAATGTAACTAATGAATTTTTGTGAAAAATATTATTTTAAATAATCGATTCAGATCCATTTTGAATTGATTCAAGAATTGTGTAATGAAGTATCACGATATATCACTGAATCATTTTTTTAGAATCGAGTGCACAATTCGTCACATTTTCTTTGGGTTTTGGTCGTTTTTAAGCAGCTTTTCTGTATTTTACGTAAACAAATGTGAGTTTATGTCTCGCTTTACTGTTGCAGGATCAGATTGGTTAAAAACTGAGACACTGGGACATTTCTTGGTCTCAGGTGAACAGATTTTTGTAAAGCGGGACACACTCGGGTTTGGATGTTTGTTGAAAACAAAAGAGTAAAAAGAGCGTGGAAAACTTTGCATTCTCCTGTCAGTCACGATCTGAGGAACTTCTGACGCTGCTTTTTTTTTTTCTGCTTTATGGTAATTTGCAAACACTGTTTTTCTGTATTTTGGCAAAACAAATGACAAATTTATGCTTCTGTTTATTGTTGAGAAGGATCAGATTAGTCAAAAATTGTGATAGCCCTGGTTTAGTCCCGATTGGTCAAAAATAGAGACATTTCTTGGGACAAATCAGTGGTTTTGTTTAAATCTGCGGGGACAGGGGGACACAGGCTCAAAACTGGGACTGTTCCAGAGACACAGGGACGTCTGGACACTCTAATCTAACTGTAACTGACACTCTGTTATAAACTAAATTATTGCTAAAACCAGCAGCTCTGAGGCTTTTCTGTTTGTGAAGGAGCTCGGCGGAGGAAAGAGGCTGGAGACTCCTGGTTTAAAATATTATCAGTATTTTTCAAAATGAATAAATGGCTGAAAATATAATGATTTTTGTCTCTGTGTTCCAGACAAGTCCAGACACGTCCCTGATGACCAGTCCCTGCTCCTCTGACGTGAGCAGACCTCAGCTCCTCATCACCTCACGATAAACTACAATAAACACCGAGCAAACACGAGAAACGAGCTGTAAAAGACCTGTTCTGAACACAGACTGTGTGAAAGACTATAAATGACACGGTGTGTGGTTCTGACTCACGTGTCACGACTCTGAAAGAAATGAGATTCAATAAAATAATAATAATGAGGCGAGACAAAAGAGAAGAACTTTTAAAGAGACTAAACCTGTAAACAAACGTGTTAAACAAGTTCAGTGTTTGGATTAAAAGACACTGTCAGGCCTCATTAAACACTAGAGTTTGAGTTAAAATCATGTCCATGATTAAAAACGTTGAGTTTAGAGAGAAAAGAACAGAAGTGACAGTTTATGTTTGTTTAGCTGCGCTGAGGCCGAAGCTAACGAAGCTAACGAGGCTAATGGACTAAACCAGGTCTAAACCAGGTCTAAACCAGGACTAAACCAGGACTAAACCAGGACTAAACCAGGTCTAAACCAGGACTAAACCAGGACTAAACCAGGACTAAACCAGGTAAAACCAGGTCAAAACCAGGTCTAAACCAGGTCTAAACCAGGTCTAAACCAGGACTAAACCAGGTCTAAACCAGGACTAAACCAGGACTAAACCAGGACTAAACCAGGACTAAACCAGGACTAAACCAGGTCAAAACCAGGTCTAAACCAGGACTAAACCAGGTCTAAACCAGGTCTAAACCAGGTCTAAACCAGGTCTAAACCAGGACTAAACCAGGACTAAACCAGGACTAAAACCAGGACTAAACCAGGACTAAACCAGGACTAAACCAGGACTAAACCAGGTCTTTAGCTGCGCTGAGGCCGAAGCTAACGAGGCTAATGCTCCTTTAAACTTCACTTTAAATCCTCAGCAGTAAATGTCCGTGTGTCTGTGTCCGTGTGTCTGTGTCCGTGTGTCCGTGTGTCTGTGTCCGTGTCCGTGTGTTTGTGTCCGTGTGTCTGTGTCCGTGTGTCTGTGTCCGTGTGTCTGTGTCCGTGTGTCTGTGTCTGTGTCCGTGTGTCTGTGTGTGTCCGTGTGTCTCTTTGTGTCCGTGTCTTTGTGTCCGTGTCGGATGTAAATGTCCGGGGGCAGGACTCACCTTCGGCGCGGTGACTGAAGTTTGATCCATGATTTTATTGATTTTATTCGTGTTTTTTTCCGCGTTTGTTGAAAAGTGAAGCGGCGGTTTTAGCCTCGGAGCTAAAGTGCAGCGTGTGGCGAAGGCAGAGGAACGCGACGCAAAACGTCACTTTTAAACGTAAAACAGAGGCTTTTGTTTGTGACACGCACAGGACGCGTTAGTTTAAAGTCCGGACTCCGCGGTGTAAACGTCACGACTCGAGGTAAAAGTGTTTAAAGTGAATTTAAAACGTTTGAACGAGGCAGAAGAACGAGAACGTGAGTCCAGCGTCAGTGACACGCCCCCGGGGAAAACGGAACTGCGTCATCATTGCGTCATCACTTAGCCCCGCCCACCTCTGTAATCTAGATTTATTTGTTTATTTTTAAATAAATGATTAATGTGAAAAAAAACTAAGAAAAAAAAAACATAAACAAACAAACAAATAAAAAAAAAATCTAATTAACAAACTTAGAAGTGACATCAACACTCAATAATATTTATAAAGAAGAGTTTGACAGACCAGAAATCTTCATGTATTAATTTAATTTAATTTTTTTCTTTTGTATTCAAATCCTTGTCTGTTTTACAGTATTAGTAAGTCTTTATTTATATCGTGCTTTCCCAGACATTTTCTGTCCCCAAAGACACTTTACAGAACATTATTCATTCACTCTGCACCTGCTGATGTAAACTACTGTTGTAGCCACAGCTGCCCTGGGGCAGACTGACAGAAGCACGGCTGCCATGCCACTCAGCGCCATCAGTCCCTCCGACCACCACCATCACACACACACACGCACACACACACACACACACACACACACACACGCACGCACGCACGCACACACGCACACACACACACACACACACGCACACACACACACACACACACACACACACACACACACACACACACACACACACACACGCACACACACACACACACCACTTTCATACGAGGCAATGTGTGTGAAGTGTCTTGCCTAAGGACACAATGATTGAATTGATTGTGTTTAACTGACCTCGACTATCAACTATTTATGGACCTGGAGCATGTTTTGGGTATTATACTATTACATGTTTTATATATATATATATATATATATATATATATATATATATATATATATATATATATATATATATATATATATATAATAGTCTTGATTTAGTCGTGAGTCCTAAACATGTAAATTAATGCCATATTCATTTTGTAGATGAAGGTTCTTTAACTTGCAGTAGTTGGAGATAAGATTAATCACAATGACCTTTAGCTTCTGCCCACACCTGCTCAATGACTCAGTGTTTGATTTGATTGTTCTACTATGTTTTATTTTATGGACATTGGACTGAACAGAATGTGAACTGTACACAGAACAAATGAACAAGAACATGAGAAAATCAGAGTCGCACCATCAGTATCAACTTTTAAATCACTTCTTAACACTTATTTTTATCAGTTGGCTTTTTTAAAACTGGTTTTAGCTTGAGTTTATTCCTGATTTATATTTTATTCTATTTCTTTTTATTTATTTATTTATTGTTAATAGTTTTATTAATTTCTTAATTGTTTACATTCTTGTCTGTTTTTGTGTTTTCTCTGTGCTATTTTTATACTTTTTGTGTTGTTCTTTGCTGCTTTTAAAACCTTGTTTTTAAATGTACTTTATAAATAAAGACTTATAATAATTATTATTATTACATGAACATGATTTAGTCCTGGTTTAGTCCTGGTTTGATCCCGGGGGGGGGTCGTGCACCAGCTGCTGCTGCTGCTTCTTAAACCTCAGAACAAAAACACACAAACCGGAAACAGATGTCTGTCATTACGAATTCACCAGGCCGTATTTTATTTGATCTACGAAACGCTGTGTTCCACCCGTGATGTCACGAAGTGGAGGTTTTTAAATGAACAGCTCAGTGTAAAATGTGCAGCGTTTGTGTGTTAAACAAATAAAACACAACAGCCGAGCACAGAGCACAAAATAACGTCGTATTTATTTGTCGTAGGTCCTTTAAACGCGGTTCACTATTAGCACTGTCGTCGTGGTTTTCGATATTTCTTCGGTGTAGACAACAGATTATTATTATTTCTTTTTTTTAAATTTTATTTTAGTAGGCATTTTTATTAATAAGTAACTTCGAATATACAAGACACACGTTGGGCAACAACAAAAATAGATAACGTTCTAATGTCACTGACAGCGTGAAGTAAATAAATAAATAAACACAAACATACATTTTCATATTGCAGGGGTTATCTGAGTTCATGTGTAATTAAGCAAATACACAGTGAAGACACATAAATGCGGTCATTGTCCATCAGGGGAGAGTCTTTGTCCTTAAAAGTGTTACAGTTTATTGTCCAGAAGGATCTGGGGTTGTGTAGTCCTCAGTTTATGGAGATTATTTATTTTAAAATATCGGGTTCGTGGATGTTTTTGTTCCGTTTTGCAGTTTTATTTTGTAGGAGGTGACCGGATGTGCGGTGGTGTCTGGGCGGAAGTTGACACGTCCTCCTCAGCATCCTTTCTCCTGAGCATCCTCCGTCCTCCGTCCTCCGTCCTCGGGCCTGTCCTCCCCGCGCCCACACGCCTCCGCTGCGGGCTCACGTCGGGTTTATCTCGGGTTCATCTCGGGATAATCTCGGGTTTATTCGCTGTTTCGGGTCTTCTCCGGGGCCTTTCTCCGATGGCCGGGCCCAGCTGCCTCAGTCCGCCCGGGACCAGAGCGTCAGACGCGGCCGCAGATGCGTCGGTGAGTCTCGCTCTTTTCACCCCCACGTCCCGAAAATAAACACCAATCCTCAAGTTATTTTATTATTTTACTCAAAAATGTAACGGGAAATCGCATCAAAACAATTAAATTTAACCGTACGCAATTTATTATTTGGATCTGCTAGCGTCTGTTTCACCTTATGTGATGCTAAAACCAGGACTAAACCAGAACTAAACCAGGACTAAACCAGGACTAAACCAGGACTAAACCAGGACTAAACCAGGACTAAACCAGGACTAAACCAGGACTAAACCAGGACTAAACCAGGACTAAACCAGGTAAACCAGGACTAAACCAGGACTAAACCAGGACTAAACCAGGACTAAACCAGGTAAACCAGGACTAAACCCAGGACTAAACCAGGAAACCAGGACTAAACCAGGACTAAACCAGGACTAAACCAGAACTAAACCAGGTCTAAACCAGGACTAAACCAGGACTAAACCAGGACTAAACCAGGACTAAACCAGGACTAAACCAGGAACTAAACCAGGTAAACCAGGTCTAAACCAGGACTAAACCAGGACTAAACCAGGGACTAAACCAGGTCTAAACAGGACTAAACCAGGACTAAACCAGGACTAAACCAGGACTAAAAAACCAGGACTAAACCAGGACTAAACCAGGACTAAACCAGGACTAAACCAGGACTAAACCCAGGACTAAACCAGGACTAAACCAGGACTAAACCAGGACTAAACCAGGACTAAACCAGGACTAAACCAGGAAGACTAAACCAGGACTAAAACCAGGACTGAAACCAGGACTGAAACCAGGACTAAACCAGGACTAAACCAGGACTAAACCAGGACTAAACCAGGACTAAACCAGGACTAAACCAGGACTAAACCAGGAAAACCAGGACTAAACCAGGACTAACCAGGACTAAACCAGGACTAAACCAGGTAAACCAGGACTAAAGGACCAGGACTAAACCAGGACTAAACCAGGACTAAACCAGGACTAAACCAGGGACTAACCAGGACTAAACCAGGACTAAACCAGGACTAAACCAGGTACCAGGACTAAACCAGGACTAAACCAGAAACCAGGACTAAACCAGGACTAAACCAGGTCTAAAACCAGGGACTAAACCAGAACTAAACCAGGACTAAACCAGGACTGAAACCAGGACTAAACCAGGACTAAACCAGGACTAAACCAGGAAAACCAGGACTAAACCAGGACTAACCAGGACTAAACCAGGACTAAACCAGGACTAACCAGGACTAAACCAGGACTAAACCAGGACTAAACCAGGTCTAAACCAGGACTAAACCAGAAACTAAACCAGGACTAAACCAGGACTGAACCAGGACTAAACCAGGGACTAAACCAGTCCAGGACTAAACCAGGTCTAAACCAGGACTAAACCAGAACTAAACCAGGACTAAACCAGAACCAGGACTGAAACCAAGACTAATCCAGGACTAAACCAGGACTAAACCAGGACTCTATTTGAACCATTCTAACTGTGTTTTTGTGTCTCTTTTTCCCAGAATGCCTCAGTGCAGCGTCTCTTCCGTGTGTGATTCCCGCCACAAAATCAAAAACAAATCGAATGTACCAAACACTATGTAGAAACGATGCTGGAAACTCTGTAAATCTCCACACACCTGGATGTATCTCAGTGAGCTGAATGTTTATTTCTGACACCGAACTGTAGAAATCGCTGGAACAAACCAATGATTGTTTTTTTTCAAAGTTTTCAGTCGCAGTTAAATTAAAAGATAAAATTTCAAGACGACTTTTGAACTGAAGATTTGGAAGAATTTTGGAGCAGTGTTTTTGCCGTGAAGAAGCCCACGTCTTCGGAGACTTTGGAGATTTCTGGATTGTAATATTTTTGTGTGATTTATTTATTATTTCTTTTATTTCCTGGACACTGGAAGAGTCGATCAAAATGAGTAAACCTCACTCGGGTCTGAGCTCCGAGGCCACGGAAAAGGCACGACTCGAGCTCAACGAGAATCCAGACACCCTGCACCACGACATACAACAGGTGAGCTCCCGTCCAATCAGGAGAGAGACAGGTGAGTTCCCGTCCAATCAGGAGAGAGACAGGTGAGCTCCCGTCCAATCAGGAGAGAGACAGGTGAGTTCCCGTCCAATCAGGAGAGAGACAGGTGAGCTCTCGTCCAATCAGGAGAGAGACAGGTGAGCTCCCGTCCAATCAGGAGAGAGACAGGTGAGCTCCCGTCCAATCAGGAGAGAGACAGGTGAGCCATCGTCCAACCAGGAGAGAGACAGGTGAGCCATAGTCCAATCAGAGAGAGACAGGTGAGCAAGAGAGACAGGTGAGCCATCGTCCAATCAGGAGAGAGACAGGTGAGCCATCGTCCAATAAGGAGAGAGACAGGTGAGCCATCGTCCAATCAGGAGAGAGACAGGTGAGCCATCGTCCAATAAGGAGAGAGACAGGTGAGCTACTGTCCAATAAGGAGAGAGACAGGTGAGCTCCCGTCCAATCAGGAGAGAGACAGGTGAGCCATCGTCCAATCAGGAGAGAGACAGGTGAGCCATCGTCCAATAAGGAGAGAGACAGGTGAGCTACTGTCCAATCAGGAGAGAGACAGGTGAGCTCCCGTCCAATCAGGAGAGAGACAGGTGAGCTACTGTCCAATCAGGAGAGAGACAGGTGAGCTACTGTCCAATCAGGAGAGAGACAGGTGAGCTACTGTCCAATCAGGAGAGAGACAGGTGAGTGTCTCTCCTGATTGGATGGGTAGTAGTAATAGTAGTAGTAGTATTTGTAGCAGTAGTAATAGTAGTAGTAGTAATAGTAATAGTATTTATTTGTCGTACATTTGTTTACAGGTTCGGGACATGATCGTTATGCAATAGTAGTAGTAGTAGTAGTAGTAGTATTTATACTTTTGTGTGCTGGTTCGGGACATGATCGTGACACTGTAGTAGTATCAGTAGTAGTAGTAGTAGTAGTAGTAGTAGTATCAGTAGTAGTAGTAGTAGTAGTAGTAGTAGTAGTAGTAGTAGTAGTAGTAGTAGTAGTAGTAGTATTTATATATTTGTCTCCACAGGTGCGGGACATGATCGTGACACTGTAGTAGTAGTAGTAGTAGTAGTAGTAGTAGTAGTAGTAGTAGTAGTAGTATTTATATATTTGTGTACAGGTGCGGGACATGATCGTGACGCTGTAGTAGTATCAGTAGTAGTAGTAGTAGTAGTAGTAGTAGTAGTAGTAGTATTTATTATATATTTGTGTACAGGTGCGGGACATGATCGTGACACTGTAGTAGTAGTAGTAGTAGTAGTAGTAGTAGTAGTAGTAGTAGTAGTAGTAGTAGTAGTAGTAGTATTTATTTGTCGTATATTTGTGTACAGGTGCGGGACATGATCGTGACACTGTAGTAGTATCAGTAGTAGTAGTAGTAGTAGTAGTAGTAGTAGTAATAGTATTTTTATATATTTGTGTACAGGTGCGGGACATGATCGTGACGCGTCCCGACATCGGTTTCCTCAGAACAGACGATGACTTCATCCTGCGCTTCCTCAGGGCGCGGAAATTCAACCAATCAGAGTCCTTCAGACTGCTGAGTCAGTACTTCCTGTTCCGCCAGCAGCACCTGCACATCTTCCACAGCTTCAAGGTGAGAGTCTGGAGAACAGCGCCCCCTGCTGCCCGCCACAAGAACACACGCCACTAACACTAACAGCACCACGCAAAACGGACGAATGTGAACTTTAAATCATGTTCTAATGTTCCTGGTCACACTCAGAGCTGGAGCTGTGTTATTCTGAGTCTGTTACATCTCCAAACCTCCAAACACTCTGTTCCACCTTGTGATGTCATCAAGTTCTCAGCTCCTTTTCCCTTTAGTTCGGTCGAGATCGATAAAGAAACTCCAGGACTGAAATGATCCAGGTGATTCTAGTGAAGGTGAAGTGTGGAGTTTAAAAACACAGTGGAGCACTTCCTGTATCACCACATGATGACATCACCAGGTGGAACAGAGTGTTTTCAGTTTGAGTTTGTGTGTGAAACAAGTGAATGAAACAAAACACGAGTCCAGCTCCTTGGATCATGAACAGAAGGTTTTAGTCTGAAGTCAAAGTTCTTCTAACGTCAAACAACGACAGAAATCCAAGAAAGAAAAGCAGCGTCTGAACAACAAGTTTGAGTTTATAATTTCACTCATGACTCACTGTAAATATGAGGGACAAAATATCAGTGAAAACAAACTAAATTTAATTCATAATTCGTTCATTCCAGAGCTCGAGATCTTTAAAACATCTTTATTGAAGGTTTCTACAGTGTTTGACTTTAAATCATCAGGTTGTTCCACACAAACTCACCACAAACACAAGAACTTTTTTTTATGAGTTCCACGTCCTCCTGTGTCTCCGTGTGTCTCCCTGTGTCTCTGTGTGTCTCTGTGTGTCTCTGTGTGTCTCCCTGTGTGTCTCTGTGTCTCTGTGTGTCTCTGTGTGTCTGTGTCTCTGTGTCTCTGTGTGTCTCTGTGTGTCTCTGTGTGTCTCTGTGTGTCTCTGTGTGTCTGTGTGTCTCCCTGTGTCTCCCTGTGTCTCTGTGTCTCTGTGTCTCCCTGTGTCTCTGTGTGTCTCTGTGTCTCTGTGTTCTGTGTCTCTGTGTCTCTGTGTCTCCCTGTGTCTCCCTGTGTCTCTGTGTGTCTCTCTGTGTCTCTGTGTGTCTCTGTGTCTCCCTGTGTCTCCCTGTGTCTCTGTGTGTCTCTGTGTGTCTCTGTGTCTCCCTGTGTCTCTGTGTGTCTCTGTGTCTCCCTGTGTCTCCCTGTGTCTCTGTGTGTCTCTGTGTGTCTCCCTGTGTCTCCCTGTGTCTCTGTGTGTCTCTGTGTGTCTCCGTGTGTCTCTGTGTGTGTCTCTGTGTCTCTGTGTGTCTCTGTGTCTCTGTGTGTTCTCTGTGTCTCTGTGTGTCTCTGTGTGTCTCTGTGTGTCTCTGTGTGTCTCTCTGTGTCTCTGTGTGTCTCTGTGTCTCTGTGTGTCTCCCTGTGTCTCTGTGTGTCTCTGTGTGTCTCTGTGTCTCTGTGTGTCTCTGTGTGTCTCTGTGTGTCTCTGTGTGTCTCTGTGTGTCTCTGTGTGTCTCTGTGTGTCTCTGTGTGTCTCTGTGTGTCTCTGTGTGTCTCTGTGTGTCTCTGTGTGTCTGTGTCTCTGTGTCTCTGTGTCTCTGTGTGTCTGTTTGTCTCTCTCTGTGTCTCTCTGTGTGTGTCTCTGTGTGTCTCTTTGTGTCTCTGTGTGTCTCTGTGTGTCTCTGTGTCTCTGTGTGTCTCTGTGTGTTCTCTGTCTCTGTGTCTCCGTGTGTCTCTGTGTGTCTCTGTGTGTCTCTGTGTGTCTCCTGTGTCTCTGTGTGTCTCTGTGTGTCTCTCTCTGTGTGTCTCTGTGTCTCTGTGTCTCTGTGTGTCTCTGTGTGTTCTCTGTGTCTCTGTGTGTCTCTGTGTCTCTGTGTCTCTGTGTGTCTCTGTGTGTCTCTGTGTCTCTGTGTGTCTCTGTGTGTCTCTGTGTCTGTCTCTGTGTGTCTCTGTGTGTCTCTGTGTGTCTCTGTGTGTGTCTCTGTGTGTCTCTGTGTGTCTCTGTGTGTCTCTGTGTCTCTGTGTGTCTCTGTGTGTCTCCCTGTGTCTCTGTGTGTCTCTGTGTGTCTCTGTGTGTCTCTGTGTGTCTCCCTGTGTCTCTCTGTGTGTCTCTGTGTGTCTCTGTGTGTCTCTGTGTGTCTCCCTGTGTCTCCGTGTGTCTCTGTGTGTCTCTGTGTGTCTCTGTGTGTCTCCTGTGTCTCTGTGTGTCTCTGTGTGTCTCTGTGTGTCTCCGTGTGTCAGGTGAACAGTGTTGGGGAGTAACAGATTACATGTACCAGAGTAATCAGAGTACAAATGATGAGTAACTGTATTCAGTTACAGTTACTGTTTCAGTGAGTGGGAATTGGATTACAGTTACTTTGCTGAAATAAATGGATTAAACAGAGGGATTTAACTGTTTTCACATTTTGGACTAAATCCTTTTTTTTTTTTTTTTCTCAGTGATTCCACTCATTGCCGGACACTAAACCAGGACTAAACCAGGACTAAACCAGGACTAAACCAGGACTAAAACCAGGACTAAACCAGGACTAAACCAGGACTAAACCAGGACTAAACCAGGACTAAACCAGGACTAAACCAGGACTAAACCAGGACTAAACCAGGACTAAACCAGGACTAAAACCAGGTCTAAACCAGGACTAAACCAGGACTAAACCAGGACTAAACCAGGACTAAACCAGGTCTAAACCAGGACTAAACCCAGGACTAAACTAGGACTAAACCAGGTCTAAACCAGGACTAAAACCAGGACTAAATCCTGCTGTGTGGACGTGTTTCTTCGTCTTTTATCAATAATATTTTTTAATTTGTTTAAATAAAGTTTGGGCTTTTTATTTTATTTTATCAGATAAAACTTCTTATGTGAAGATTTCCTCGTCTTTGTTTCTCTACAGCAAATCAAGTAATCCAAAGTAATCAGATTACATTACTCACTTGAAGTAATTTAATGGATTCTATTACAATTTACATTTTTGGGGATGTAATCTGTAATCTGTAGGGGATTACATTTTAAAAGTAACTTCCCAACCCTGCAGGTGGACGACCCGGGCATCAAGCGGGCGCTGATGGACGGGTTTCCTGGAGTCTTGGAGACGCCCGACCAACACGGACGAAAGATCCTCCTGCTGTTCGCCTCCAACTGGGACCAGAACAGGTCAGAAGTCAAGTCACTGGAGGTTTGAACAACTCAGCCTCAGGTCGGAGCAGAACTTTATTTAGTTTATTTGTTGTTTTGCAGCACTAAACCTCACGGGTCATGACCAGAAGAGTTCAGACTCAAGTCAAAAGTTCTGTTATGTTATTATAATCAATGAGTGTTTTGTTCAGACTGAAGACGTAGAGACTCAGAGCTCACTCATGTTGGTGTTAAACTGTTTCTGTCCAAACGGGTTTCAGCAGCTCCACACTGACCCCTGCTGACCAGACCTGGACACTGCTCTGACAGGTGCAGCTGCACGTCCAACGAGCAGTGTGACAGTGTGACAGTGTGACAGTGTGACAGTGTGACAGTGTGACAGTGTGACAGTGTGACAGTGTGACAGTGTGACAGTGTGACAGTGTGACAGTGTGACAGTGTGACAGTGTGACAGTGTGACAGTGTGACAGTGTGTGACAGTGTGACAGTGTGACAGTGTGACACAGTGTGACAGTGTGACAGTGTGACAGTGTGTGACAGTGTGACAGTGTGACAGTGTGTGACAGTGTGACACAGTGTGACAGTGTGACAGTGTGACAGTGTGACAGTGTGACAGTGTGACAGTGTGACAGTGTGACAGTGTGACAGTGTGACAGTGTGACAGTGTGACAGTGTGACACAGTGTGACAGTGTGACACTGTGACAGTGTGACAGTGTGACAGTGTGACAGTGTGACAGTGTGACAGTGTGACAGTGTGACAGTGTGTGTGACACAGTGTG
>NW_026571070.1:779212-781712 GCF_026225935.1 Boleophthalmus pectinirostris
TTCTGCAGAAATGAGTTCAACATTTTGGTCCTGGTTTAGTCCTGGTTTAGACCTGGTTTAGTCCTGGTTTAGTCCTGGTTTAGTCCTGGTTTAGTCCTGGTTTAGTCCTGGTTTAGAGTCCTGGTTTAGTCCTGGTTTAGTCCTGGTTTAGTCCTGGTTTAGTCCTGGTTTAGTCCTGGTTTAGTCCTGGTTTAGTCCTGGTTTAGTCCTGGTTTAGTCCTGGTTTAGTCCTGGTTTAGTCCTGGTTTAGTCCTGGTTTAGTCCTGGTTTAGTCCTGGTTTAGTCCTGGTTTAGATCTGGTTTAGAATTGAGTTAAGACCTGGTTTATTATTATTGGTTTATTTTATTGTTGTGTTTCTCGTGTTTCCTCCTGATGTGAACAAACTCAAACATGTGAAAGAAACAAACACAAGTCGAGCTGCGAGTGAAACCAGGAACAACAGAACATCAGAACATCAGAACATCAGAACATCAGAACATCAGAACATCAGAACAACAGAACAACAGAACATCAGAACATCAGAACATGATTAAATCTCACAGGAGTCAGACCTTTAAGGAATATTTTTATTAACAGTCTGGTCGTAGGTTCAGTCCTGGTTCCGGTTCCTGGTCCAGGTCGGGTCTCTCCTGAGGTCCTGGTCCTGGTCTCTTCTGAGGTCCTGGTCCTGGTCCTGGTCTCTCCTGAGGTTCTGGTCCTGGTCCTGGTCTCTTCTGAGGTCCTGGTCCTGGTCTCTCCTGAGGTTCTGGTCCTGGTCCTGGTCTCTCCTGAGGTCCCGGTCCTGGTCTCTCCTGAGGTCCTGGTCCTGGTCTCTCCTGAGGTTCTGGTCCTGGTCCTGGTCTCTCCTGAGGTCCTGGTCCTGGTCTCTCCTGAGGTCCTCTGGTCCTGTCTCTCCTGAGGTCCCGGTCCTGGTCCTGGTCTCTCTGTCTGAGGTCCTGGTCCTGGTCCTGGTCTCTGGTCCTGGTCTCTCCTGAGGTCCCGGTCTGGTCTCTCCTGAGGTCCTGGTCCTGGTCTCTCCTGAGGTCCCGGTCTCTCCTGAGGTCCTGGTCCTGGTCCTGGTCTCTCCTGAGGTCCTGGTCCTGGTCCTGGTCTCTCCTGAGGTCCCGGTCCGGGTCTGGGGTCTGTGTGTATTTTACTCTGACGTGTTCTCGTCCGTCTCTGTTTTCTGTGGGTAAAATCTTTGTACAGTGTAAAAAAAACTCTGGAAAAACCGAATGTGAAGCTGAAATCCGCCCGGAAACCCGCTCGTCCTGCGCTCTGATTGGCCGAGAGCCGCGTCTCGAACCACAGAAACACGTCACCGCGCTCCCGTAGAAACTGTACAAACACCAACACCAACACCGCCACGATGCTCCTGTGTTCTGCTCCCGCAAATGTTCCGCAGTGGAGCTTTAACCTGATCTCCCCCCTCCACCTCGTGACGTCATCAAGTGGAGTTTCAGAACGTGCTCCTCCATCCTGACGCGAGCAGCTTTTGTTTTTAGCCTCATTCTGTGTTTTCCCGCACAAATCAGGGCTACGTCACTTTCACTTTCACTTTTGTTTTGGTGGTTCAGAGGTTCGTTGTGAAAATCCCGGGTTGTGGTTTAAAGAGGCGGTTTTCTGAGAAATGTTTGGTTTTCAAATTTTCTCTCTAAAGTTCTAAAGTTTACAGTGAACCTAAGAGCTTTGAGACACCATTCATTTCACACCTTTGAGTAATATAGCGATCTCTCCCGGGCTTTCCTTACAGTCAGCAGTGCGAGCCTGTACGAGACTCCGCCCACAAGCCTCCGTTTGGGTCTGAGTCACAGTTAGGCCAGAAATGAAAAAGCCAGACCTGGTTTAGACCTGTTTTAGTCCTGGTTTAGTCCTGGTTTAGACCTGGTTTAGTCCTGGTTTAGACCTGGTTTAGTCCTGGTTTAGTCTGGTTTAGTCCTGGTTTAGACCTGGTTTAGTCCTGGTTTAGTCTGGTTTAGACTGGTTTAGTCCTGGTTTAGTCCGGTTTTATCAGTTTTTTGAAACCACTAAAAAACCCGAGTTTGTCTGAGTTTTTTCTCTTGATTTTCTCAGTTTTTTCTTTTTGCCGCCGAGTGTTGGGGTCGGCGCTCTGGGAGGGGGAGCGGGTCGGCGCTCTGCGGGGGGAGCGGGTCGGCGCTCTGCGGGGGGAGCGGGTCGGCGCTCTGCGGGGGGAGCGGGTCGGCGCTCTGCAGGGGGAGCGGGCCGGCGCTCTGCGGGGGGAGCGGGTCAGTTTGTGGAGGAGCAGGACACAGGAGCTTCAGACTCATGTCCACGTGTTTTGTCCCAGTATTAAACAGGAGTGAATGACGCCAAACTCCAACTCAAGATTGTTTCAAATGGATTTATTTATTTATTTATGTATTTATTTATGTATTGATTGATTGATTGATTTGTTCATGGCTCAGATTGTATTTATTGTGAAAGTATTTACACTGTAAAAACGAGCAGAGTCGAGCCTCGGTTTGACTCACGTCACGTTTAAACGAACCAAACGTAAAA
>NW_026571070.1:786712-804212 GCF_026225935.1 Boleophthalmus pectinirostris
AAGAAGAAGAAGAGATGTTATCATAACCTCCTGAAAACCAACGAAGAAGAAGAAGAAGAAGAAGAAGAAGAAGAAGAAGAGGAAGAAGAAGAGATGTTATCATAACCTCCTGAAAATGAAGAAGACAAAGAGAAAGAATGAAACACTGATGGAGAGAGAGAAGAGGAGGAGGAGGAGAGATGTTCCTCTGTTCTCCTGTAGAGACAAAGAGGAGGAACAGACAGAATATAATAACACTGACGAAGAAGAGGAGAGAGAAAGAAAGAAAGAAGAGAAAGTGACAAATTGAGAAAGAAAAAGAAGAAAAAAAGAGAAATAAAGAAGAGGAAGAAGAGAAGAGTGAAGAGAAAAAGAACAAGAAAGAAGAAAAAAAAAGAAACGTAAAAAGATGAGAAAAGAAAAAGCGAAAGAAGAAAGAAAAAATAGCAAGAAGAAGAGAGGGAGAAAGAAGAGAGAAAAAAGAGAAAGAAAAAGCACAAAAAGGAGGAAGAAGAAGAAGAAGGAGGATGGAGAGAAAAGAGAAGAGGAGCAACCTACAAACCCAGGTGAAGGAGGGAGGAGGTTTAAAGCTGCACTGTGTCACTTTTCAAACGCTCGTCTCCGTGGAGATGTTGTCGCTCGGTCTGGAATGTTCCACAGTTTGGCATTAAACTTTTTCTATCTCCATGGAAACGAGCAGGTGACCGTGTGAATGTGACAGAGTGCAGCTTTAATCAAACATAATAAACCCTTAAAGGAGGAGGCGGAGTTAGAGGCGGAGTTAGAGGCGGAGTTAGAGGCGGAGTTAGAGGCGGAGTTGGAGGCGGAGTTGGAGGCGGAGCTCGTACCGACAGAGCGGATGAATCTGAGCGCGCCCAGAACCTGCTGTTTGGACAGAAGAACCTCCACGATCTCGTCGTTCGCCGTCGACAAACGCTGAAAACACACAAACACACACACACAAGTAAATACACACAAACACACACACAAGTAAATACACACAAACACACACAAGTAAATAAATACACACAAACACACACAAGTAAATAAATACACACAAACACACACACACATGTAAATACACACAAACACACACACACACACACACAAGTAAATACACACAAACACACACAAGTAAATAAATACACACAATACACACACAAGTAAATAAATACACACAATACACACACAAGTAAATAAATACACACACAAGTAAATAAATACACACAATACACACACAAGTAAATAAATATACACAATACACACACAAGTAAATACACACAATACACACACAAGTAAATACACACAAACACACACACAAGTAAATACACACACACAAGTAAATAAATACACACAATACACACACAAGTAAATACACACAACACACACAAGTAAATAAATACACACAATACACACACAAGTAAATACACACAAACACACACACACAAGTAAATACACACACACACAAGTAAATAAATACACACAAACACACACACAAGTAAATAAATACACACAATACACACACAAGTAAATACACACAAACACACACACAAGTAAATACACACAACACACACACAAGTAAATAAATACACACAATACACACACAAGTAAATAAATACACACAATACACACACAAGTAAATAAATACACACAATACACACACAAGTAAATACACACAAACACACACAAGTAAATACACACAACACACACACAAGTAAATACACACAATACACACACAAGAAAATAAATACACACAATACACACACAAGTAAATACACACAAACACACACACAAGTAAATAAATACACACAAGTAAAGACACACAAACACACACACAAGTAAATAAATACACACAATACACACACAAGTAAAGACACACAAACACACACAAGTAAATAAATACACACAATACACACACAAGTAAATACACACAAACACACACACAAGTAAATAAATACACACAACACACACACAAGTAAATAAATACACACAATACACACACAAGTAAATACACACAAATACACAAGTAAATACACACAACATACACACAACATACACAGAACATACACAAGTAAATAAATACACACAAACACACAACATAAACAAATATACAAATACACAAAATACACAAACACACAACATACACAATATAAACAAACAAATACACAACATAAACAAATACACAAAAACACAAGAGAGAGACAGTCAATCCTGCTATTGTTTATATATTGAAATTATACTTTTTTGTTCCTGGTTTAGTCCTGGTTTAGTCCTGGTTTAGTCCTGGTTTAGTCCTGGTTTAGTCCTGGTTTAGTCCTGGTTTAGTCCTGGTTCAGGTCTCACCTTGAGCATGTCCAGAGAGAGTTGGTGTGCGGGGGGGTAGGTGCTCTCCAGAGACAGAAGTAAACACGCCTCAAACACACAAACACAAACACACAAACACAGAACGATTATTTAAATGTGAAATGGTGAATGTAAAACTTAAAGTCTTAAAATATAAAATAAATAAACATTTAGTGTGAGTTGTTTGTGTAGTTTGTGTAGTAGTTTGTGTAGTAGTTTGTGTAGTAGTTTGTGTAGTAGTTTGTGTAGTAGTTTGTTGTAGTAGTTTGTGTAGTTTGTGTAGTAGTTTGTGTAGTAGTTTGTGTAGTAGTTTGTGTAGTTTGTGTAGTAGTTTGTGTAGTTTGTGTAGTAGTTTGTGTAGTTTGTGTAGTAGTTTGTGTAGTAGTTTGTGTAGTAGTTTGTGTAGTAGTTTGTGTAGTTTGTGTAGTAGTTTGTGTAGTGTGTGTAGTAGTTTTGTGTAGTAGTTTGTGTAGTAGTTTGTGTAGTTTGTGCAGTAGTTTGTGTAGTTTGTGTAGTAGTTTGTGCAGTAGTTTGTGTAGTAGTTTGTGCAGTAGTTTGTGCAGTAGTTTGTGCAGTAGTTTGTGTAGTAGTTTGTGTAGTAGTTTGTGTAGTAGTTTGTGCAGTAGTTTGTGCAGTAGTTTGTGTAGTAGTTTGTGTAGTAGTTTGTGTGTAGTTTGTGCAGTAGTTTGTGTAGTAGTTTGTGTAATTTGTGTAGTAGTTTGTGTAGTAGTTTGTGTAGTAGTTTGTGTAGTAGTTTGTGTAGTAGTTTGTGTAGTTTGTGTAGTAGTTTGTGTAGTTTGTGTAGTAGTTTGTGCAGTAGTTTGTGTAGTAGTTTGTGTAGTTTGTGTAGTTTGTGTAGTAGTTTGTGTAGTAGTTTGTGTAGTAGTTTGTGTAGTAGTTTGTGTAGTAGTTTGTGTAGTAGTTTGTGTAGTAGTTTGTGTAGTAGTTTGTGTAGTAGTTTGTGCAGTAGTTTGTGTAGTAGTTTGTGTAGTTTGTGTAGTTTGTGTAGTAGTTTGTGTAGTAGTTTGTGTAGTAGTTTGTGTAGTTCGTGTAGTTTGTGTAGTAGTTTGTGTAGTAGTTTGTGCAGTAGTTTGTGCAGTAGTTTGTGCAGTAGTTTGTGCAGTAGTTTGTGTAGTAGTTTGTGTAGTAGTTTGTGTAGTAGTTTGTGCAGTAGTAGTTTGTGCAGTAGTTTTGTGTAGTTTTTGTGCAGTAGTTTGTGCAGTAGTTTTGTGTAGTAGTTTGTGTAGTAGTTTGTGTGTTTGTTTGCAGTAGTTTGTGCAGTAGTTTGTGTAGTAGTTTGTGTAGTAGTTTGTGCAGTAGTTTGTGCAGTAGTTTGTGCAGTAGTTTGTGCAGTAGTTTGTGCAGTAGTTTGTGCAGTAGTTTGTGCAGTAGTTTGTGTAGTAGTTTGTGCAGTAGTTTGTGTAGTAGTTTGTGCAGTAGTTTGTGCAGTAGTTTGTGCAGTAGTTTGTGCAGTAGTTTGTGCAGTAGTTTGTGTAGTAGTTTGTGTAGTAGTTTGTGTAGTAGTTTGTGTAGTTTGTGTAGTAGTTTGTGCAGTAGTTTGTGTAGTAGTTTGTGGTACCAGGGGTTTGGAGTCACTGAGGACGTGGTATTGGAGAAACTGGTGTAACATGTAGAAGAGCTCGTGCTGGACCAGAGTCTTGATCACCAACTCATACAGATAATGCTGAAACAACACGAGTCAGAGTGAAACAACACGAGTCAGAGTGAAACAACACGAGTCAGTCAGAGTGAAACAACACCAGTCAGAGTGAAACAACACCAGTCAGAGTGAAACAACACCAGTCAGAGTGAAACAACACGAGTCAGAGTGAAACAGAGAGTCAGAGTGAAACAACAAGAGTCAGAGTGAAACAGAGAGTCAGAGTGAAACAACACGAGTCAGAGTGAAACAACACGAGTCAGAGTGAAACAACATGAGTCAAGAGTGAAACAACACCAGTCAGAGTGAAACAACACGAGTCAGAGTGAAACAGAGAGTCAGAGTGAAACAGAGAGTCAGAGTGAAACAACACGAGTCAGAGTGAAACAACACCAGTCAGAGTGAAACAACACCAGTCAGAGTGAAACAACACGAGTCAGAGTTAAACAGTGAGTCAGAGTTAAACGGTGAGTCAGAGTTAGAAGAGTCAGAGTTAAACGGTGAGTCAGAGTTAAACGGTGAGTCAGAGTTAAACAGAGAGTCAGAGTTAGAAGAGTCAGAGTTAAACAGTGAGTCAGAGTTAAACGGTGAGTCAGTGTTAAACGGTGAGTCAGAGTTAAACGGTGAGTCAGAGTTAAACAGTGAGTCAGAGTTAAACAGTGAGTCAGAGTTAAACAGTGAGTCAGAGCTAAACAGATAGTCAGAGTTAAACGGTGAGTCAGAGTTAAACGGTGAGTCAGAGTTAAACAGTGAGTCAGAGTTAAACAGTGAGTCAGAGTTAAACAGTGAGTCAGAGTTAAACAGTGAGTCAGAGTTAAACAGTGAGTCAGAGTTAGAAGAGTCAGAGTTAAACAGTGAGTCAGAGTTAAACGGTGAGTCAGAGTTAAACAGAGAGTCAGAGTTAAACAGTGAGTCAGAGTTAAACAGTGAGTCAGAGTTAAACAGTGAGTCAGAGTTAAACAGTGAGTCAGAGTTAAACGGTGAGTCAGAGTTAAACAGAGAGTCAGAGTGAAGTGTTGCAGTGTTGTTCCTGACCTGGACGGTGATCTGGCTCTGGTTCAGGGAGCGGATATACTCCATGAGAACAGCGATGGTGAATTTATGACACACGTCCTGAACACACAAAAGTGAACGTCACAATCAAAACTCAAACTAACATCTCTGAATCAATAAAGAGTTTGTGTCTGTGTCTGTGTCTGTGACTGTGTCTGTGACTGTGTCTGTGTCTGTGACTGTGTCTTGTGTTTATGTCGGCGTCACCTTCTTCTCGGTGAACGCCGACAGCACGTGTGTGTACATGTCCGACTGGTCGATCACAGCCTGAGTCCTGATTGGACGCTTCTGAGCCGCGCTTCCTCCTCTCGCCCCCGACTCCATCGCCTGAAACAGGAAGTACACTCACAAACAGGAAGTACACTCACAAACAGGAAGTACACTCACAAACAGGAAGTACACTCACAAACAGGAAATGCAGTTATGTAAATATAAAGTATCCCATTAGCCCAGTGTTTCAGTATTAGTCTGTCTGAGTATCAGAGTACATGAGTATCAGAGTACATGAGTATCAGAGTACATGAGTACTTGAGTACTTGAGTATGAGTATAAGCTCCGCCTCTGACCTGAGCGTAGCTTTGCTCCGCCTCCAGATATTCCTTATACACCTGGTTGAGTTTGTCAAACACTGTGGCCACGACAGGAAGACTCCCCCTGTCTGCACACTCCAGAACTGCAACACAAACAACAACACAACACAACTACTCACACTCCTCTGACACACAAGTGTGTGTGTGGATATATATATGTATATGTGTGTGTGTATGGTGTGTAGTGTGTATAGTTCTTACTCTGTTGACACACAGACAGAATAACTGGTTTACAGTCTCTGCGTCTCAGGAGGAAGTCCATCAGTTTTCCTTTGTCCTGCAGCAGGTGCACAGTGGGCGGCAGACGAACCTCCAGGTACCACAGGTAACCTACAAATACACCAATATAACATGTACACACAGTACAGACATGTACACACAGTACGACATGTACACACAGTACGACATGTACACACAGCACGACATGTACACACAGCACGACATGTACACACATGTACACACAGTACGACATGTACACACAGCACGACATGTACACACAGTACGACATGTACACACAGTACAGTACACACAGTACGACATGTACACACAGTACGACATGTACACACAGCACACATGTACACACAGTACACACAGTACACACAGTACACACACAGTACACATGTACACACAGCACAACATGTACACACAGTACGACATGTACACACAGTACGACATGTACACACAGTACAACATGTACACACAGCACGACATGTACACACAGTACACACATGTACACACAGCACAACACACACAACAACATGTACACACAGCACACACAGTACACACAGTACGACATGTACACACAGTACATGTACACACAGTACAACATGTACACACAGTACAACATGTACACACAGTACGACATGTACACACAGTACGACATGTACACACAGTACAACATGTACACACAGTACAACATGTACACACAGTACAACATGTACACACAGTACAACATGTACACACAGTACACAGTACAGTACAACATGTACACACAGTACAACATGTACACACAGTACATGTACACACAGTACAACATGTACACACAGTACACATGTACACACAGTACAACATGTACACAGTACACACAGTACACACAGTACACACAACAACAGTGTACACACACAGTACAACATGTACACACAGTGTACACACAGTACATGTACACACAGTACAGTACACACAGTACACATGTACACACAGTACAACAGTACACACAGTATGACATGTACACACAGTACAACATGTACACACAGTACAACATGTACACACAGTACAACATGTACACACAGTGTAACACGTACACACAATTAACCTACAAATACACAAACACACTCTAAATACACTATAATAACAAATATAACACAGTTAACCTCAGATATAATTATACTGTATAAAACTATAACTGTAACTATAATATAATAAAACATCATGTGCACAGGTCACATGACACATGTGCACAGGTCACATGACACATGTGCCACAGGTGCATTGTGGGACATTGTGGACCTGTAAATCTCAAAACTTCTTCACAGACTCGTGTTTCTCTCACGTCCAACTCAAACACAAATACACCAATATAACTGTACACACAGTACATGTACACACAGTACGACATACACACAGTACACACATGTACAATCGTGCACACAACAGTACAACATACACACAGACACATGTACATACACAGTACACACAGTACACATGTACACACGTACACACAGTGTACACACAGTACAACATGTACACACAGTACGACATGTACACACAGTACAACATGTACACACAGTACAACATGTACACACAGCACAGTACACACAGTACACACAGTACACACAGTTACACACAGTGTACAACAGTACAACATGTACACACAGTACTGTACACACAGTATGTACACACACAGTACAACATGTACACACAGTACGACATGTACACAGTACGACATCACACAGTGTACACACAGTACATGTACACACAGTCAACATGTACACACAGTACAACATGTACAACAGTACAACATGTACACACAGTACACACAGTACGACACATGTACACAGTACACATGTACACACAGTGACATGTACACACAGTACACAACACACACATGTACACACAGTACAACATGTACACACAGTACATGTACACACAGTACAACATGTACACACAGTACAACATGTACACACAGTACAACATGTACACACAGTACATGTACACACAGCACAACATGTACACACAGTACAACATGTACACACAGTACATGTACACACAGTACAACATGTACACACAGTACAACATGTACACACAGTACGACATGTACACACAGTACAACATGTACACACAGTACGACATGTACACACAGTACAACATGTACACACAGTGTAACACGTACACACAATTAACCTACAAATACACAAACACACTCTAAATACACTATAATAACAAATATAACACAGTTAACCTCAGATATAATTATACTGTATAAAACTATAACTGTAACTATAATATAATAAAACATCATGTGCACAGGTCACATGTGCACAGGTCACATGACACATGTGCACAGGTGCATTGTGGGACATTGTGGATCCTGTAAATCTCAAACTTCTTCACAGACTCGTGTTTCTCTCACGTCCAAACTCAGACTCTTTTATTTCACTTCTTTGTTGTGTAAAAGTTCCACACTGGAGCTTTAAAGTGAGTCGTACCTTCACTGGCGCTGATGATGATGTCGGGCTGAAACACGCTCCACGAAGAAGAGTCTGAGAGGTCAAAGGTCACAACACAAACACTGTCCCACACTGTCCTACTGTGTCCTGTTACTGCAGTACTCTGCTCTGTAGTACTGTAGTACTGTGGTACTGCAGTACTACAGTACTGTAATACTGTGGTGCTGTAGTATTGTAGTACTCTGTGTGTGGTAAATACAGTAGAGTAAGTTTATGTGTGTTTGTGTCATGAGTCTCAGTGAATCTACAGATTTACAGGTCAAAGAGAAGTTCAGTTCTGTCACTAAACAAAATCAACTCATCCAAGACGATCTTCTTCAGGTGTGTGTGTGTGTGTATTTGTGTGTATGTGTGTGTGTATATGTGTGTGTACATATGTGTGTGTACATATGTGTGTGTGTACTTGTGTGTAAGGATACAGAGCTGGCAGGGCACAGGAGGTTGTGACGGCACCACTGAAGGACCTGAGGAAACAGGAAAGTATCACAAAAAATCTCATTCATTCTGATTTATCACAGACATGAACAGTGTGTGTTGTGTCCTTGGGCAACACACTTCACCTCGTCTGTATGTGTATGTGTGTGTGTGTGTGTGTGTGTGTGTGTGTGTGTGTGTGTGTGTGTTGTTGGTGGGAGGAGCACATGTGGACAGTCTCACTTGTGTCAGTCTGCCCCAGGGCAGGTCACACACAGACTAATGTTTAAATAAAGTCACAGTGATCTGAGTCTGACACACACACTGACACATGTACACACACAGTTGTGTAGTTGTTTGTGTAGTTGTTTGTATAGTTGTATGCAGTTGTTTGTGTGTAGTTGTATAGTTGTTTGTGTAGTTGTTTGTATAGTTACATGTAGTTGTTTGTGTGTAGTTGTATAGTTGTGTGTGTAGTTGTATAGTTGTTTGTGTAGTTGTTTGTATAGTTGTATGTAGTTGTTTGTGTGTAGTTGTATAGTTGTTTGTGTAGTTGTTTGTATAGTTGTATGTAGATGTTTGTGTGTAGTTGTATAGTTGTGTAGTTGTTTGTGTAGTTGTTTGTATAGTTGTATGTAGTTGTTTGTGTGTAGTTGTATGTGTGTGTGTAGTTGTATAGTTGTGTGTGTAGTTGTTTGTATAGTTGTATGTAGTTGTTTGTGTGTAGTTGTATAGTTGTGTGTGTAGTTGTATAGTTGTTTGTGTAGTTGTTTGTATAGTTGTATGTAGTTGTTTGTGTGTAGTTGTATAGTTGTGTGTGTAGTTGTATAGTTGTTTGTGTAGTTGTTTGTATAGTTGTATGTAGTTGTTTGTGTGTAGTTGTATAGTTGTGTGTGTAGTTGTATAGTTGTTTGTGTAGTTGTTTGTATAGTTGTATGTAGTTGTTTGTGTGTAGTTGTATAGTTGTGTGTGTAGTTGTATAGTTGTTTGTGTAGTTGTTTGTATAGTTGTATGTAGTTGTTTGTGTGTAGTTGTATAGTTGTGTGTGTAGTTGTTTGTGTAGTTGTTTGTATAGTTGTATGTAGATGTTTGTGTGTAGTTGTATAGTTGTGTGTGTAGTGTGTAGTTGTGTAGTTGTTTGTATAGTTGTATGTAGTGTTTGTGGTAGTTGTATAGTTGTGTGTGTAGTTGTATAGTTGTTTGTGTAGTTGTTGTATAGTTGTATGTAGTTGTTTGTGTAGTTGTGTGTGTAGTTGTTTGTGTAGTTGTTTGTATAGTTGTATGTAGTTGTTTGTGTGTAGTTATATAGTTGTGTGTGATAGTTGTATAGTTGTTTGTGTAGTTGTTTGTATAGTTTGTATGTAGTTGTTTGTGTGTAGTTGTATAGTTGTGTGTGTAGTTGTATAGTTGTTTGTGTAGTTGTTTATAGTTGTATGTAGATGTTGTGTGTAGTTGTAGTTGTTGTGTGTGTAGTTGTGTAGTTGTTTGTGTTGTTGTGTGTAGTTGTTTGTAGTTGTATAGTTGTATGTAGTTGTTTGTGTGTAGTTGTATAGTTGTTGTGTAGTAGTTGTTTGTAGTTGTTTGTATAGTTGTATGTAGTTGTTTGTGTGTAGTTGTATAGTTGTGTTGTAGTTGTATAGTTGTGTGTGTAGTTGTTTGTATAGTTGTATGTAGTTGTTTGTGTGTGTAGTTGTATAGTTGTGTGTGTAGTTGTATAGTTGTTTGTGTAGTTGTTTGTATAGTTGTATGTAGTTGTTTGTGTGTGTTGTGTTGTAGTTGTAGTTGTGTGTAGTTGTTTGTAGTGTTGTTGTGTGTTGTATAGTTGTGTGTGTTTGTGTAGTTGTTTGTGTATTGTTTATAGTTGTATGTAGTTGTTTGTGTGTAGTTGTTAGTTGTGTGTGTAGTTGTATAGTTGTTTGTGTAGTTGTTTGTATAGTTGTATGTAGTTGTTGTGTGTAGTTGTATAGTTGTGTGTGTAGTTGTTTGTGTAGTTGTTTGTATAGTAGTTGTATGTAGATGTTTGTGTGTAGTTGTATAGTTGTGTGTGTAGTTGTATAGTTGTTTGTGTAGTTGTTTGTATAGTTGTATGTAGTTGTTTGTGTGTAGTTGTATAGTTGTGTGTGTAGTTGTGTAGTTGTACCGGACAGGGGGAGCCTGTAGGGGGCGATGGAGCGCGCAGGCAGCACAGGTTGGTGTGTGACGGGACAGTCCGGCTCCTTCAGTTTTATGTCGAAAATCAAAGACGTCTGAAAAACACACAAACACAAACACACCGTCACACTGTCACACCGTCACACTGACACACCGTCACACCGTCACACTGACACACCGTCACACTGACACACCGTCACACTGACACACCGTCACACCGTCACACCGTCACACCGTCACACCGTCACACTGTCACACCGTCACACCGTCACACGTCACACCGTCACACCGTCACACCGTCACACGACACGTCACACTGACACACCCGTCACACCGACACCTGTCACACTGTCACACCGTCACACCGTCGGACATCACACCGTCACACCGTCACACTGTCACACACCGTCACACCGTCACACCGTGTCACACCGTCACAGACCGTCCACCGACACACCGTCACACGTCACACACTCACACGTCACACCGTCGGACATCACACCGTCACACCGTCACACCGTCACACCGTCACACCGTCACACGACACCGTCACCGTCACACCGTCACACCGTCACACCGTCACCGTCACACACACCGTCACACTACACCGTCACACCGTCACACCGTCACACACACCGTGGTCACACACACGTCACACCGTCACACCGTCACACGTCACACCGTCACAGCACACAGTCACATGTCACACTGTCACAGTCAAACTGTCACACCGTCACACCGTCACACACAGTCACACCGTCACACCGACACTGTCACAACGTCACACGTCACACACGTGTCTCACACTGTCACGCTGTCACACCGTCACACTGCACACGTCACACACACGTCACACTGACACAACACCCGTCACATCACACACTGTCACATGTCACACACCGTCACACCGTCACACGACACACACTGTCACACTGTCACACTGTCACACAGTCACTGTGTGTGTCATGTGTGTGTGTCAACACCGTCACACTGTCACACTGACACTGTGTGTGTGTGTCACTGTGTGTCATGTGTCACACCTGTGTGTCACACATGTGTGTGTGTGTCACACTGTCACACTGTGCTGTGTAAAGCTGCACTCTGGAACTTCGGTGCAGTCACAGGATGCATTAAACACAAGCGTCTCTCTGGAGTAAGGTGATGTCACGATGCAGTTACAGGTCAGATCTGTGGAGACGCGATCCCCTCAACCACACAATACAGGATTTACATTTTTAACAATAAATGAGAGAAGTTTAATGTAACACTGTGGAACATTCCAGGAAAAGCAGTAACATCTCCATGGAGACAAGCAGAAAATGGCCTCATCAGAAAAGTTACACAGTGAACCTTTGTGTGTGTGTGTGTGTGTGTGTGTGTGTGTGTGTGTGTGTGTGTGACCTGTGTGTGTGTGTGTGTGTGTGAGACCTGTGAGTGTGTGATCTGTGAGCTGTGTGTGTGTGTGTGATGTGTGTGACGACCACCAGGTTGTCGACGACGTTCAGAGCGAATTTCCCCGTCGTGTTTAACTTCAGAACGTGAGACTTTTTACACTGACCCTCCCTGAAAAATACACAACACACAAATAAAACACACAAATAAGACACAAAAACACACAAATAACACACAAAAACACACAAATAAGACACAAAAACACACAACACACAAATTAAACACACAAATAAGACACAAAAACACACAACACACAAATAAAACACACAAATAAGACACAAAAACACACAAATAAGACACAAAAACACACAACACACAAATAAAACACACAAATAAGACACAAAAACACACAAATAACTCACAAAAACACACAAAACACACAAATAAGACACAAAAACACACAAATAAAACACACAAATAAGACACAAAAACACACAAATAACTCACAAAAACACACAAAACACACAAATAAGACACAAAAACACACAAATAAAACACACAAATAAGACACAAAAACACACAACGCACAAATAAACACACCATAATAAATGAAATATACAGAAGAAACTTCACATTCAAGAGTCTCAGCTCCTCACAGACTCTGCTGACCCCTGAGCAGACAGGAGCAGACAGGTGCAGACAGGAGCAGACAGGAGCAGACAGGTGCAGACAGGAGCAGACAGGAGCAGACAGGTGCAGACAGGAGCAGGAGCAGACAGGAGCAGACAGGTGCAGACAGGAGCAGACAGGAGCAGACAGGTGCAGACAGGAGCAGACAGGTGCAGACAGGAGCAGACAGGTGCAGACAGGAGCAGACAGGTGCAGACAGGAGCAGACAGGAGCAGACAGGTGCAGACAGGTGCAGACAGACAGGAGCAGGTGCAGACAGGAGCAGACAGGTGCAGACAGGAGCAGACAGGAGCAGACAGGTGCAGACAGGAGCAGACAGGAGCAGACAGGTGCAGACAGGTGCAGACAGGAGCAGACAGGTGCAGACAGGTGCAGACAGGTGCAGACAGGTGCAGACAGGTGCGTTCTTACCTGGGCAGGTGATAGAGGACGACTTCTGCACTGGGGCTGTTGGCCGAGCGAGAGTGATGCTTCAGGTACATCACATACAACTGCCCATAACTGAAAATACACATGTTATTACACTGTTATTCATGTTTTATTACATATATTATTATAAATATACTGAAATGTAAAAGATTAACAACAACTGAACATAACTGAAAATATACACATGTTTTTACTCTGTTGTAAATGTTATACTGTTAAATAAATAAATAAAATTAAATATAAAGGATAAAATACAGCTGAACATAAATGTGAATATAAACATGTTATTACTCTGTTATAAATGTTATATTATTATAAATATACTGAAATATAAAAGATAAAGAACAGCTGAACATAACTGAGAATATACACGTTATTACTCTGCATTACTCTTATTATTTAGTTGAATTTTAATCTTTATGATTATTTATGTTTTGATTTGTTTTTAATTATGATTTTAAAATATTTCTTATTCTGTAAAACACTTTGAATTACTTTGTGTACAAATTGTGCTGTACAAATAAACTTGCCTTGCCTTATCATAAATAAAATTAAATATAAAAGTAGATGTACAGCCGACCAAAACTGACAATCTAAACCCAGACGATCTTATATTTAACAGAATAATAATAAAAGATAAAGTACAGCTGAACATAAATGTGAATATAAACATGTTTTTACTCTGTTATAAATGTTATATTATTATAAATATACTGAAATATAAAAGATAAAGTTCAGAGGAACATAACTGAGAATATAAACGTTTCATTTTGTTAAATATTGATGATTCCAGCTTCCTGTTTACAGACGCCATTTTGAGCACTTTTCATCATTAATAATGTATTGACTTGTTAATTGCCACGGCAACAGCGCGGCTCAAACCCTCTGAAGCTCTGGATGAAACTCGCCGAGAGGAAAACACCACGGAGAAACACAAACACAAGAACCAAACGCTAAACTGAAAAAAAACAGGACAGATTTAAACGTGAGTGTGGACGATGTTGTTTTACATGGTTGTCATGGTGACGTCTCTCTCGGACAGGCTGAGCTTGGCGGGTTTGGGGACGACAGGAAGCTCGATCTCAAACTTGGACATTTTAGACATCGTCCCGGTCTGAAAAACACAAACATAAAACTTTAAATACAACTTTAAATAAAACTTGAAAACGTCTCATTCTGTCCATCAGGGGGCGAACTGGAGCGTTCTCACACTGTACAACTTCATTAAAACGTGAACGTGTGTGTGTGTGTGTTGTGTGTGTGTGTGTGTGTGTGTGTGTGTGTGTTGTGTGTGTGTGTGTGTGTGTGTGTGTGTGTGTGTGTGTGTGTGTGTGTGTGTGTGTGTGTGTGTGTGTGTGTGTGTGTGTGTGTGTGTGTGTGTGTGTGTGTGTTGTGTTGTGTGTGTGTGTGTGTGTGTGTGTGTGTGTGTGTGTTGTGTGTGTGTGTGTGTGTGTGTGTGTGTGTGTGTGTGTGTGTGTGTGTGTGTGTGTGTGTGTGTGTGTGTGTGTGTGTGTGTGTGTGTGTGTGTGTATGTGTGTGTGTGTGTGTGTGTGTGTGTGTGTGTTGTGTGTGTGTGTGTGTGTGTGTGTGTGTGTGTGTGTGTGTGTGTGTGTGTGTGTGGTTATGTGTGTGTGTGTGTGTGTGTGTGTGTGTGTGTGTGTGTGTGTGTGTGTGTGTGTGTGTGTGTGTGTGTGTGTGTTGTGTGTGTGTGTGTGTGTGTGTGTGTGTGTGTGTGTGTGTGTGTGTGTGTGTGTGTGTGTGTGTGTGTGTTGTGTGTGTGTGTGTGTGTGTGTGTGTGTGTGTGTGTGTGTGTGTGTGTTATGTGTGTGTGTGTGTGTGTGTGTGTGTGTGTGTGTGTGTGTGTGTGTGTGTGTGTGTGTGTGTGTGTGTGTGTGATGTGTGTGTGTGTGTGTGTGTGTGTGTGTGTGTGTGTGTGTGTGTGTGTGTGTGTGTGTGTGTGTGTGTGTGTGTGTGTGTGTGTGTGTGTGTGTGTGTGTGTGTTGTGTGTGTGTGTGTGTGTGTGTGTGTGTGTGTGTGTGTGTGTGTGTGTGTGTGTGTGTGTGTGTGTGTGTGTGTGTGTGTGTGTGTGTGTGTGTGTGTGTGTGTGTGTGTGTGTGTGTGTGTGTGTGTGTGTGTGTGTGTGTGTGTGTGTGTGTGTGTGTGTGTGTGTGTGTGTGTGTGTGTGTGTGTTATGTGTGTGTGTGTGTGTGTGTGTGTGTGTGTGTGTGTGTGTGTTGTGTGTGTGTGTGTGTGTGTGTGTGTGTGTGTGTGTGTGTGTGTGTGTGTGTGTGTGTGTGTGTGTGTGATGTGTGTGTGTGTGTGTGTGTGTGTGTGTGTGTGTGTGTGTGTGTGTGTGTGTGTGTGTGTGTGTGTGTGTGTGTGTGTGTGTGTGTGTGTGTGTGTGTGTGTGTGTGTGTGTGTGTGTGTGTGTGTGTGTGTGTGTGTGTGTGTGTGTGTGTGTGTGTGTGTGTGTGTGTGTGTGTTGTGTGTGTGTTGTGTGTTTTACCCTGAAGCTGAGTGGTTGTAGTACATTTCCCTGGACGGTGGAGGAGAGCAGAATCACAGACGTCTCAGGACAATACTGAAACCAGTTCACATTTATACTCTGAGACTTGAGCAGCTTCAGACTGCGTCTGTCCGGAAACACCTCAAAACAGAGAGAACAAAAGACGAGTGAATAAAAGAAGAGTGAATAAAACAGAAGAGAGAGAGAAGGAATGAATAAAAGAGGAGGGAGACGAGGAGTGAATAAAAGAGGAGAGAGGAGTAAATAAAAGCGAGAGAAGAATGAATAAAAGAAGAGAGAGAGAAGGAGGAGTGGAGAGAGAGACAGAGAGAGAGAAATAGAGGGATGAGTTGTGTCTTTGGCGGTGGTTTGTTTTTGTACCTGGTAATACTCGATGCCCTGATCTGTGACAAACACAACCTCGTTCCAGTTTGTCCAGCAGAATCCCAGAACACTGGCGTTCTTCGTCTGGAAAAAAAAAAAAACACAAACATTTATAAAAACAACATTAAATCTTTATGTTTAACTTTTCACAGATGAAATGTACAAAAAGATGATGAGATAAAATCAGTTTGTTCAGACCTTACACTCCTGAGAAAACTCTGTGTGTGGATAATCCGGAATGAAGTTGATGAAATCCTACAGAAAAACAAACAAGATTTACTTCAACTGAGCCAGGGCCAGGGCCAGGTCTTAGTCCAGATCCAGGTCTCAGTCCAGGTCTCAGTCCAGGTCTCAGTCCAGGTCTCAGTCCAGGTCTCAGTCCAGGTCTCAGTCCAGGTCTCAGTCCAGGTCCAGACTCACCACAGACTTGCAGGTCCTCTGAACGGCCAGGATCTTGTTTCCAAGAGAAAACTTGATGCACTTGACCTCCCCTTTGTCCTCCATCCTACAAACACACAACACATAAACACACAACACACACAAACACACAACACATAAACACACAACACATAAACACACAACACATAAACACACAACACACACACACAACACAACACATAAACACATAAACACACAACACACAACACACAACACACAACACATAACACACACACAAACACACAACACACACACACACACACATAAACACACAACACATAAACACACAACACATAAACACATAAACACACAACACATAAACACACAAACACACACAAACACACAACACACAACACACACACACACACACACACACACAACACATAAACACACAACACATAACACACACACACAACACACAACACACACAAACACACAACACACAACACACAACACACAAACACACAACACACAACACATAAACACACAACACATAAACACACAAACACACAACACATAAACACACAACACATAAACACACAACACACACACACACACACATAAACACACAACACACACACACACACACACACACAAACACACAAACACACAACACACAACACACAAACACACAACACATAACACACAACACACAACACATAAACACACAACACACACACACACAACACACATAAACACACAACACACATAAACACACAACACACACAACACATAACACACAACA
>NW_026571070.1:806712-844212 GCF_026225935.1 Boleophthalmus pectinirostris
TAATAAAACCAGGTTTAAACCAGGTCTAAACCAGGACTAAACCAGGTCTAAAACCAGGTCTAAAACCAGGTCTAAACCAGGACTAAACCGGTCTAAACCAGGTAAACCAGGTTAAACCAGGTAAAACCAGCTAGCTAAAACCAGGTTGTAAGTCTCTTTTAAGCAGCTGTATGTCTCTCCCACGTTAGACTCCTTCTCTCCATCTCCTCAGAGCCTCTGAGCTCCCAGGATTTATACACAAATACAAATTACACACATATAAAAACAGTTTAGTTTCACAGACTCGTGCTGATCAAAGTGAGGACAGATAAAACACCTCAGTTCTCCTGTCGTGTCGCTGAGTCTTTACACATGTTAATGAAGCTCTGGTTTCAGGTACAAATCACATCATTTACACAAACACACAGACAAAAATCTTCACGCAATAAACATTTCCATCACAGAGGAAAACTCGAGAGCTTTGAGGAGAAACTCTGCTCATATCCGACAGAAAATAAAAAGAAAACTTAAAATTCATTCATCTGACATTTATTTTATAGATATTATTTATTGTAATAAGTAGGGGTGTGCAAAAATATCAAAATATCGATATATCGTATCGTTTAATGTGCTGATACAGTATCGATAGCGTGGGCTGCTCTATCGATATATTTTAGGTATATTTTTACATTAGTTTGCATAAGAGCTACAGTTGTGTTGACATTTTCAGTGTTTTGAGTAAAATAGATGTTTTTCACATTCACTTTTCACAAACTCAGTGGACTTTTAGTATTAGAGATTCATTTAGCCTTTTTTACACTGAACTGTATCGAATCGATGTGAAATATATTGTATCGAATCGTATTGAATCGAAAGCTCACTGTATCGAAAAGTGTATCGTATCATGGCCTATGTATCGAGATATGTATAGTATCGGTAACTTCTTAATGACACCCAGTCCTAGTCATAAGAGGAAGAAGAATGAAACTTCAACACTCACTTCTGTATAAATAACTTTTTATTCAGTCGTACCCAGTGTTGGGAAGTTTACTTTTAAAATGTAATCCCCTACAGATTACATACACCAAAATGTAGTTTGTAACGTAATCCATTAAATTAGTTAAAGTGAGTAATGTAATCTGATTACTTTGGATTACTTGATTTGCTGTAGAGAAGCAAAGACGAGGAAATCTACACATGAGGAGTTTTATCTGATAAAAGAAAATAAAAAGTCCAGACTTTACTGAACCAAATTAAAAATATTATTGATAGAAGAAGAAGAAACACGTCCACACAGCAGGATTTAGTCCTGTTCAATCCTGTTTGAGACATAGTTTAGACCTGGTTTTAGATCAGGTTTAGACCTGGTTTAGATCTGGTTTTATTCCTGGTTTAACCCAAAATGTGAAAACAGGAAAATCCCTCTGTGTAATCCATTTATTTCAACAAAGTAACTGTAATCCAATTCCCACTCACTGAAACAGTAACTGTAACTGAATACAGTTACTCATCATTTGTACTCTGATTACATAACTCTGGTACATGTAATCTGTTACTCCCCAACACTGGTCGTACCCAAACATCATCAGAACATCAGGAGGATTTACTGATTATAAAAATATAAAGCGCTTTAATAAGTTAGAAAATACAATAAAAAACAGAAGAAGAATTAAAGTCCAATCAGAACTTTTCTCCAGTCTGTTTGAATGAATGAGTCGAGTATTTCTATAGAGACCAAACTCAAATATATAAAGTTACGTGCACGTTTCTCACATAATCATAATATCACGTAAACTAAAAAGAATTTTCAAAACCAAAACCAAAACGAGCCGCTCTGCAGAACCAGCGCTAATGCTAATGCTAATGCTAAGAGGCTAGGCTAACCTGTTTGTTGGCCTCATCGAAGAAAACGTTGTTGACGCTGGACGCGTGTTCAAAGGTGACGGGGCTGTCGCTCAGCTCCAGGTAATGCTCCTCGGACATGTCCCGCTCCTGTACGTCCCGGAGTCAAATATGCATGAAAATAAGAATAAAAATATAAAAATAAAAAGTGTTCCGAAGAGTTCCGCTGCGGTGTGCGCGAGAGCGACGTCCACAGCGTCACCTGCGTCCTTCAAATTAAAACTATCAACTCTACATTTGAGCATTTTAATACGGTTTATATTCATGTTCACGCAAGAAGACATAGTTTTTATTATAATTTACTACGTTTTGCCTCAAACTACTTTTATTTGTACTCAGTTTTTCATGTTTAAAGCGTATTGCAGCTTTTATTTTGAAAAGTGAAAGGAAATCGGTTTGTTTTGCTTTTTACCCAAATCATGTGACTCTAAAATCACGTGATATTAAAAACGATTAAAGGCCGAATTGGCAGAGTTTAGTCTTTTCTGTTTTATCTGCTTAAATTATTCACCATTTATAGTAAAAATCATAAAGGGCACGTGAAGGGTGAAGGCTGCAATGAAAAATAATTATGTAAAACAATTAAAAAAATAATAATAATGTAAAACAATCACATTTTAGAGATAATTAATGCTAAAATACCATCCAAACCCATGTTTAAAGAATATATAATAATTTAAAACCACACCAGTCTAAGTCTAGATGTTAAATTATTACTAACAGAAATTGAAGATATGAAGATAAGAAAAAAATGTGGATAGTTTTTATAAAATGATTAGATAAAACTGTGACACAGACACAGGTCTTTGTGGATGCTTTATTGTTAGTAAAACAGATCAGCATTATTAAATCTTGAAGTTAAAAATCAAATCGAACACATTTAAAAGATAAAAATTAACTGGTAAAATTATAACATAGACCAGGTATGTCCAAACTATGGCCCGTGGGCCAAATGCGGCCCTCAGACAAATTTTTTTGACATGGAAGTGTTCAATTTGTAAGTTAACCATCTGCCACCATGCATGACAGTTATAGTTATAACTTGTAAGTACAGACAATATATACAGTGTATGTGTTAGTTTATTTTGACTCACTTGTGTGGGCCTTCATCTGCTCAAACTGCCCCCTCAGGACTGTCAGCTCAGTCTGCAGCTGCTCCAGGTTCGGCGGTTGTGAGGAGTTTGCTGTTGAGTTCTCACTGGTGGGGATGGCTCCTGCTTTGTCCAGGGGGAACTGTCTGATGGAGAAACAGCGGACAAGGCTTTGGGAAGCAGAGAGGAGAGGGAATCACCCAAACTGGAAGCTGGAGGCTCTCCTTTTGATGTTGCTGATATAGACTAGAAAATAAAAGAAAGTTTATTGCAGATAAAAAGTTATACTTGTTGTGCAGTAGGTCTGTCACAGTCAGTGTTGGGAAGTAAGTGAATACACGTACTAAGAATACATATTCAGAAAACTCACTTTGAATAAATGTATTCAGGTACTGTTACTTTTTCATTCCATGTTTCATTTTGGTAGTTATTTTTCTAAGAGGTGTATTTACAGTATAATTTAAATGCAACTCAACATAAAGTATTAGTGTAGTGTAAGTATCCAGTTACTATTTATTGAACCATACAAGCCGAGATAATAACTAGTAACTGCCTATTGTGCAGTTTGACTTACAGTGTCAGACTTTTCTTTACTTGAATCTTCATCAACACATTGGTCATTTCCTCTCCCTGATTCCATATTCACCTGTAAGACAAGATTTCAAGATATCTGATCACTGAATTAAATTTAAATTCATCATACTGAAAGTTTAGTAGAAGGTCAGAGCCAAGTTATCTAGTGTTTCAATGAGTGGTCATCTGAGTCAGCCAAAGGAAGTTAAAATCATCCCAAGGACACACAGGCCAAAACAAAACTCCCACGTGTTACTGTAGAATGAATGAATAAAATGACACAATGTTTAAGTGGAGGTAAACACTGTTACACATGTTGAGTCATTTTAATGATGATAAAATGTACAGTATATACAGCTATGAGTGGAATACTTCCCAGAGTCTGAAGCTCGGACAGTAAACGGCTGGGCTCATTTGGTTTTTCTGTCACTAGAGCCACAATAGACTCAAATTCTTCAGTATCTTTAAAATAAAATAAACAGTTCAGTTTTTGCTCTCCAGTGTTTTCATGTTTTTTCTTTTGTTTCGTTTTTTCACTTAAAAGGTTATAGTTATGAGGCTTACCCGGAATGAGGACTGAGCTATAGTTGCCCATCAAAGACACACAGAGGAGAAGACTACAAGAAGGGTAGACGCTGCTATAACAAAACTACATCTATGAGACAAATGACAACAGCAAAGTATAAATCTGTTCTCTCAGTGGGCCTGTTTTTCTATGGAGAACACTGAATTGAATCTTAAGGATTATAAGAAGCTAAGTTTAGTTGCCATTTCCAAGACAGCTGTTTGTATCTGACAGTTGCAGAAAACAAATGTGTGGGCTACTTTGTTTTACAGTCCCCCAATACACACTGACATAGACACAGACAGGCTCTAGTGCTCAGTAAACCAATTAACAGATTACAGCGAGCTGAGGATGAGGCTCTCACCTTGTTTTTGCAGCTTTCCCGTGGAGAAACTGTCCCGTGTGAGGAAACTCGACACCTTCCATTGTAGCTCACTGTAGAGTCGACTGTCGCTGTGTCGAAGAGTGTCACCGCTAAGTTTAGCACATCCAGAGCCGTGCCTCCGAGCAAATGTCTGAGCAGGGTGAAGGGCGACAGTTTTGTTTCAAATGCCAAACTTAAAGGTGTACTACGGAACTTTTCTGATGAAGAGTCCGCTACCTGCTTGACTCCATGTAGATAGTTTTGCTTTACCTAGAATTTATAGCAATAACACACATTTAATTGACTCAACAGAAACAGGCAGGTAGCAGATCCTCGAAAAGTTCCATAGTGCATCTTTAAAATGACTACCATTAGCCATGCCACTCCAGTATGGTGTTATCTAGGGCACTTATTGTGTTTATAGTTCATTATAGGCCTATTAAGAAATTAATCTAATAAATTAATAATACTTATGTTGACACAATGAACATAAATATGATGAAGAGACTGACAAATATGTTTTAAAATAGACTAATTATCTTACAAGGAACCACTTCTTCACAACTGTTTATTCAAACAGACAATAATTCCAGTTTCATCAAAAAGACACCAAAATAATGAGATTTGTTTTTACATACATTGTACCATCCATGACCAAATCTCAGCCCTAAGTGTTAAAAAATAATCATGACAGATACTTGATTGTAGCTGCTAAACAAACAAATAAAAACACATTGCTAAACACTAAATACCCATGACATCTTCACGTTTAGTAAATCAAGGATTAGTGAAACATCAATTAAAAGTGGGCAGTGTGAAGGAAAGGGGCACAGTTCTTGGTGTCAAAACAAGGGCTTAGCCATTTTAAAAAGATCAACTTAAACACATAAGCACTTGTCTGCTATATACAGGTAGGAAATGTAGAAAAAGGTGCTCACAGCAGCAGAGGTCATTTTTTTTGTTTAATGGGGCCTAAAAAAGATAAAAANGCTGTCGCTCAGCTCCAGGTAATGCTCCTCGGACATGTCCCGCTCCTGTACGTCCCGGAGTCAAATATGCATGAAAATAAGAATAACAATATAAAAATAAAAAGTGTTCCGAAGAGTTCCGCTGCGGTGTGCGCGAGAGCGACGTCCACAGCGTCACCTGCGTCCTTCAAATTAAAACTATCAACTCTACATTTGAGCATTTTAATACGGTTTATATTCATGTTCACGCAAGAAGACATAGTTTTTATTATAATTTACTACGTTTTGCCTCAAACTACTTTTATTTGTACTCAGTTTTTCATGTTTAAAGCGTATTGCAGCTTTTATTTTGAAAAGTGAAAGGAAATCGGTTTGTTTTGCTTTTTACCCAAATCATGTGACTCTAAAATCACGTGATATTAAAAACGATTAAAGGCCGAATTGGCAGAGTTTAGTCTTTTCTGTTTTATCTGCTTAAAATTATTCACCATTTATAGTAAAAATCATAAAGGGCACGTGAAGGGTGAAGGCTGCAATGAAAAATAATTATGTAAAACAATTAAAAAAATAATAATAATGTAAAACAATCACATTTTAGAGATAATTAATGCTAAAATACCATCCAAACCCATGTTTAAAGAATATATAATAATTTAAAACCACACCAGTCTAAGTCTAGATGTTAAATTATTACTAACAGAAATTGAAGATATGAAGATAAGAAAAAAAATGTGGATAGTTTTTATAAAATGATTAGATAAAACTGTGACACAGACACAGGTCTTTGTGGATGCTTTATTGTTAGTAAAACAGATCAGCATTATTAAATCTTGAAGTTAAAAATCAAATCGAACACATTTAAAAGATAAAAATTAACTGGTAAAATTATAACATAGACCAGGTATGTCCAAACTATGGCCCGTGGGCCAAATGCGGCCCTCAGACAAATTTTTCTTGACCCTCAGGCTTCCAGGTGAATTGACCCAAATGACCTTAAATCAATTAAAAATTTACTTTTTACTTCAAATTTTTTTGAACATCTACCTTGATAAAGCCAATATTGAATATTTTGTGTTTGGTTTTAAGGATCTGAGCCTCATTCTAACGTGTTAAACCTGCACAGATTTTAATTATTCACTGTACTGAGCTCCAGACTACGGCCCTGGATCAAACCTCTGCCTCGTCTGTGTGGAGACCAGGAGCTGCTTCAGTCCTGGTTTAGTCCTGGTTTAGTCCTGGTTTAGTCCTGGTTTAGACCTGGTTTAGACCTGGTCCAGTCCGGGTTTAGTCCTGGTTTAGTCCTTGTCTAGTCCTCTGGCCCTTGATGAAAAACGTTTGGACACCCCTGACATAGACCAAGTTGAATCTAAAGATGCGTATTGATTTAAAAACTCGTACTGATCGAGTTCAGTGGATAAGACTCAGGGAGGGCATCTGGTTGTGTCTGGGGTAAAAGTGGCTGTGACAGGGAGGGCATCTGGTTTAAAGTGTGTCTGGGGTACAAGTGGCTGTGACTGTTTGGTGAAACCTGGTGGAGACTTGAAGCTGCGGCTCATGTGCTGAAACGTGTTTGTGTTCATAAAAGATTACACTGATTTTAATCATGATTGACAGAAGCGAAGAGCGAATCAGAGGCCTTCGTCTGGTCTAAGCCCCGTCCCCCGAGCGACTGGAGCGCATGAGTCGAGGAACTCCAAAAGGGGCGGAGCCATAGGACGACCAATGAGGAGGAGGAAGAACCTCCACGTCAACGAATCCCCAGGCCTGAAAAAAACACAGAGAAAAGAGTCTAAACCAGGACTAAACCAGGACTAAACCAGGACTAAACCATGACTGAACCAGGATTAACCAGGACTAAACCATGACTGAACCAGGACTAAACCAGGACTAAACCATGACTGAACCAGGACTAAACCAGGACTAAACCAGGACTAAACCATGACTGAACCAGGACTAAACCATGACTGAACCAGGACTAAACCAGGACTAAACCATGACTGAACCAGGACTAAACCAGGACAGAACCAGGACTGAACCAGGACTGAACCAGGACTAAACCATGACTGAACCAGGACTAAACCAGGACAGAACCAGGACTGAACCAGGACTAACCAGGACTGAACCAGGACTAAACCAGGATTAAACCATGACTGAACCAGGACTGAACCAGGACTGAAACCAGGACTAAACCAGGATTAAACCAGAACTGAACCAGGACTAAACCAGGACTAAACCAGGATTAAACCAGAACTAAACCAGGTCTAAAGCAGGACAAAACCAGGACTAAACCAGGTCTAAACCAGGACTAAACCAGGTCTAAACCAGGTCTAAAGCAGGATTAAACCAGAACTGAACCAGGACTAAACCAGGTCTAAACCAGGACTAAACCAGGTCTAAACCAGGTCTAAAGCAGGATTAAACCAGAACTGAACCAGGACTAAACCAGGTCTAAACCAGGACTAAACCAGGTCTAAACCAGGTCTAAACCAGGACTAAACCAGGTCTAAACCAGGTCTAAACCAGGACTAAACCAGGTCTAAACCAGGTCTAAACCAGGACTAAACCAGGACTAAACCAGGACTAAACCAGGTCTAAACCAGGACTAAACCAGGTCTAAACCAGGTCTAACCAGGACTAAACCAGGTCTAAACCAGGTCTAAACCAGGACTAAACCAGGTCTAAACCAGGACTGAACCAGGACTAAAGCAGGACTGACCATGGCGGAGTCGTTGACGATCAACACAGAGGAGAGTTTTTTGAGTCCGAGTCCGTAAGGGAAAAACTCCACGTCCCACTTCAGAACACCTCCAGGTTCCACCACCCTGAAAGAGACAGAACCCAGAGAGACGTTACCTCAGGCCGCGCTGGGGGGGGGGGGGTCTGCATGTATGTGTATGGTGGAATGTGCAGCAGTTACCATGGAGACACAAATCATGCATTAGCAAAAGGATTTAAAATCATCTGGATTTCTGAATGTTGTTCCCTCCTCAAAAACAGACCACATGATGACATCACAAGGTGGTGTTAAATGTGCAGGTTTGTGTGTTAAACAGGTGAATGAAACAAAACACAACTGCAGGAAACCACAGCAGAACAGGACAGGACAGAGCAGAACAGAGCGGAGCGGAGGATTCTGGGACATTGAGTTTCATGAGCCTCAGACAGAGCAGTGCCCACAGTTAGCGTCTTACTCAAACTCCTTGGTCCTGAAGGGGAGCAGCCCGGGTCCCTCCAGTCCCAGCGCCGGGCGGCTCAGGGCGATGTCCAGTTTGTTTGTGAAGGAAACAGAGACGACGCCTTTTTGCCCCAGACGCACCGGAGAAGAAACCTGCAGGGGGCGACATAGAGACACAGAGACACAGAGACACAGAGACACAGACACAGACACAGACACAGAGACACAGACACAGAGACACAGAGACACAGAGACACAGACACAGAGACACAGAGACAGAGACACAGAGACACAGAGACACAGAGACACAGAGACACAGACACAGAGACACAGACACAGAGACACAGAGACAGAGACACAGAGACAGAGACACAGAGACACAGAGACACAGACACAGAGACACAGAGACACAGAGACAGACAGACACAGACACAGACACAGAGACACAGAGACACAGAGACACAGAGACACAGAGACACAGACACAGAGACAGAGACACAGAGACAGAGACACAGAGACACAGAGACAGACACAGACACACAGACACAGAGACAGAAACACAGAGACACAGAGACACAGACACAGAGACACAGAGACACAGAGACACAGACACAGAGACACAGAGACACAGAGACAGAGACACAGAGACACAGAGACAGAGACACAGAGACACAGACACAGACACAGACAGAGACACAGAGACACAGAGACACAGACAGAGACACAGAGACACAGACACAGAGACACACAGACACAGACACAGAGACAGAGACACAGAGACACAGACACACAGAGACACAGAGACACAGAGACACAGAGACACAGACAGAGACACAGACAGACACAGAGACACAGACACACAGACACAGAGACACAGAGACACAGAGACACAGAGACACAGAGACACAGAGACACAGAGAGACACAGACACAGAGACACAGAGACACAGAGAGACACAGACAGACACAGACACAGAGACAGAGACACAGAGACACAGAGAGACACAGAGACACAGAGACACAGACACAGAGACACAGAGACACAGACACAGAGACACAGAGACACAGACACAGACACAGACACAGACACAGACACAGAGACACAGAGACACAGACACAGACACAGAGACACAGAGACACAGACACAGACACAGAGACACAGACACAGACACAGACACAGAGACACAGACACAGACACAGACACAGAGACACAGAGACACAGACACAGACACAGACACAGAGACACAGAGACACAGACACAGACACAGACACAGAGACACAGACACACAGAGACACAGACACAGAGACAGACACAGACACAGACACAGAGACACAGACACAGAGACAGAGACACAGAGACACAGACACAGAGACACAGAGACACAGACACAGAGAGACACAGAGACACAGAGACACAGAGACAGAGACACAGAGACACAGATACAGACACACAGACACAGAGACAGAGACACAGAGACACAAGAGACACAGAGACACAGACACAGAGACAGACACAGACACAGAGACACAGACACAGACACAGACACAGACACAGACACAGAGACACAGAGACACAAGAGACACAGAGACACAGACACAGAGACACAGAGACACAGAGAGACACAGAGACACAGAGACACAGAGACACAGAGACACAGACACAGAGAGACACAGACACAGAGACACAGAGACACAGAGACACAGAGACACAGACACAGACACAGACACAGAGACACAGAGACACAGAGACACAGACACAGAGACACAGAGACACAGAGACACAGACACAGACACAGAGACACAGAGACACAGAGACACAGAGACACAGAGACACACAGACACAGAGACACAGAGACACAGACACAGACACAGACACAGAGACACAGAGACACAGACACAGACACAGACAGACACAGACACAGAGACACAGACACAGACACAGAGACACAGAGACACAGAGACACAGACACAGACACAGAGACACAGAGACACAGACACAGAGACACAGACACAGACACACAGAGACACAGACACAGAGACACAGACACAGAGACACAGAGACACAGACACAGACACAGACACAGACACAGAGACACAGAGACACAGAGACACAGAGACACAGACACAGACACAGAGACACAGAGACACAGAGACACAGAGACACAGAGACACAGAGACACAGACACAGAGACACAGACAGAGACACAGACACAGACACAGAGACACAGAGACACAGACACAGAGACACAGAGACACAGAGACACAGACACAGACACAGACACAGAGACACAGAGACACAGAGACACAGAGACACAGAGACACAGAGACACAGAGACACAGAGACACAGACACAGACACAGAGACACAGAGACACAGAGACACAGACACAGAGACACAGAGACACAGACACAGACACAGAGACACAGACACAGACACAGACACAGGTCACAGAGACTCACGAGGTTCTATCACAGCGACTGCAGTTGTTGCACCAAATGTTCCACTGATCCATGAAGCTCATAGTTGGTTTTGTTTTTTGTTGGTTTTGTTTTTTGTTGGTTTTGTTTTTTGTTTGTTTTGGTTTTTGTTGGTTTTTGTTTTTGTTGGTTTTGGTTTTTGTTTGGTTTTGGTTTTTGTTGGTTTTGTTTTTGTTTTTTTTTTTGTTGTTTTGTTTTTGTTTTTGGTTTTTGTTTTTGTTTTGTTGTTTTTTTTGTTTTTTGTTTTGTTTTTTGTTTGTTTTGTTTTTGTTGTTTTGGTTTTTGTTGGTTTTGTTTTTTGGTTTTGGTTTTGTGTTTTTGTTTTTGGTTTTTGTTGGTTTTGGTTTTTGTTGGTTTTGGTTTTTGTTGGTGTCAAATCTTCAGTCTCACTCTGATCTGCTCTAAATCAAACGGACTGAGACTCATTAAAGAGCTGCTCTCAGTCACTTGCCTCTGCACCAAACACCAAACTCTGGTCCCTCAGGTCCAAACCAGAGACTGTGGGTCCAGACCGGCTGTTCCAGATGCATCATGGGAGGGACATCGACCTCGTGGGTCTTTGGGTTTTGCCTGAAATGACGCTCGACGCCTTCGCCGACTCCTCCAGATCGAGTCCCGACGCACCAGAGTCGCTCCACAGAGACACAAACCTGCTGCTTATTTCAACCAGAAGATGAACTCTGCTGAAACGACTCTGGGATCAGTTTTTGTTGGTTTGCAGGTGTGAAAGGAGCAAACTCAACTGACTCTCCTCCCATGATGCATCTGGAACAGTTGGTTTGGACCTGAGTTGGCGTCTGACCAGAGGGACCAGAGTTCGGTGCAGATTCAGTTGGACTGAGACCAGTTCTTTTTTGAGTCTCGGTCCGTTTGATTTATACAAATCCAAGTGAGACTGAAGATTTTACACCAACAAAAATAAAAACAAAACCAAACTCAGAGCTTCTGGATCTAACGGAACGACTGGTGCAACAACTGCTGTCGCTGTGAAAGATCCTCAGAGTCTGGTCTCTGGTCTTGGTCTCTGGTCTTGGTCTCTGGTCTTGGTCTCGGTCTCTGGTCTTGGTCTCGGTCTAGGTCCGGGTCTGGGTCTGGTCCTGGTCCCAGTCTGAGTCCGGGTCTGGGTCTGGTCCTGGTCCGGGTCTGAGTCTGAGTCTGGGTCTGGGTCTGGTCCTGGTCCGGGTCTGACCTGCAGCTGGAGCCAGAGCACCTCCAGACTGACCACGGCGGACTCGGTCACCATCACGTTGGGCGGCGCTCGGACCGACACCGAGATCTTCAGGTTCGGCTGTTGCCCCAGAACCGGCAGGTACTCATGAGGAGAAACAGACAGCGCCATCTGCTGGGCTGGAGACCAACAGCACCGTCAGAACCAGGACTGAACCAGAACTAAACCAGGTCTAAACCAGTACTGAACCAGGACTAAAACAGGACTGAACCAGGACTAAACCAGGACTAAACCAGGACTAAAACAGGACTGAACCAGGACTAAACAGGACTGAACCAGGACTAAACCAGGACTGAACCAGGACTAAAACAGGACTGAACCAGGACTAAACAGGACTGAACCAGGACTAAAACAGGACTAAACCAGGACTAAACCAGGACTGAACCAGGACTAAAACAGGACTGAACCAGGACTAAACAGGACTGACCAGGACTGAACCAGGACTAAACAGGACTAAACAGGACTAAAACAGGACTGAACCAGGACTAAACCAGGACTGAACCAGGACTAAACCAGGACTAAAACAGGACTGAACCAGGACTAAACCAGGACTGAACCAGGACTAAAACAGGACTGAACCAGGACTGAACCAGGACTAAACCAGGACTGAACCAGGACTAAACCAGGACTAAACCAGGACTAAACCAGGACTGAACCAGGACTAAAACCAGGACTAAAAACAGGACTAAAACCAGGACTAAACCAGGACTAAAACAGGACTGAACCAGGACTAAACCAGGACTAAAACAGGACTGAACCAGGACTAAACCAGGACTAAACCAGGACTAAACCAGGACTAAAACAGGACTGAACCAGGACTAAACCAGGACTGAACCAGGACTAAAACAGGACTGAACCAGGACTAAAACAGGACTAAACCAGGACTAAACCAGGACTGAACCAGGACTAAAACAGGACTGAACAGGACTAAAACAGGACTGAACCAGGACTAAAACAGGACTGAACCAGACTGTAAACCAGGACTGAACCAGGACTAAACCAGGACTAAAACAGAACTGAACCAGGACTAAACCAGGACTGAACCAGGACTAAACCAGGACTAAAACAGGACTGAACCAGGACTGAACCAGGACTAAACCAGGACTGAACCAGGACTAAACCAGGACTAAACCAGGACTAAAACAGGACTGAACCAGGACTAAACCAGGACTAAAACAGGACTGAACCAGGACTAAACCAGGACTAAACCAGGACTAAAACAGGACTGAACCAGGACTAAACCAGGACTAAAACAGGACTGAACCAGGACTAAACCAAGGACTAAACCAGGACTAAACCTGGACTAAAACAGGACTGAACCAGGACAAAACCAGGACTGAACCAGGACTAAACCAGGACTAAACCAGGACTGAACCAGGACTAAACCTGGACTAAAACAGGACTGAACCAGGACTAAAACAGGACTGAACCAGGACTGAACCAGGACTGAACCAGGACTAAACCAGGACTAAAACAGAACTGAACCAGGACTAAACCAGGACTGAACCAGGACTAAACCAGGACTAAAACAGGACTGAACCAGGACTGAACCAGGACTAAACCAGGACTAAACCAGGACTGAACCAGGACTAAACCAGGACTAAAACAGGACTGAACCAGGACTAAACCAAGACTAAACCAGGACTAAACCTGGACTAAAACAGGACTGAACCAGGACTAAACCAGGACTAAACCAGGACTGAACCAGGACTAAACCTGGACTAAAACAGGACTGAACCAGGACTAAACCAGGACTGAACCAGGACTGAACCAGGACTAAACCAGGACTGAACCAGGACTAAACCAGGACTGAACCAGGACTAACAGGACTAACCAGGACTAACCAGGACTAAAACCAGGACTAAAACAGACTAAACCAGGACTAAACCAGGACTGAACCAGGACTGAAACAGGACTAAACCAGGACTAACCAGGACTAAACCAGGACTGAACCAGGACTAAAACAGGACTAAACCAGGACTGAACCAGGACTAAACCTGGACTAAAACAGGACTGAACCAGGACTAAACCAGGACTGAACCAGGACTAAAACAGGACTAAACCAGGACTAAACCAGGACTAAACCAGGACTAACCAGGACTAAACCAGGACTAAACCAGGACTGAACCAGGACTGAACCAGGACTAAACCAGGACTAAACCAGGACTAAACCAGGACTGAACCAGGACTAAACCAGGACTAAAACTAGGACTGAACCAGGACTAAAACAGGACTGAACCAGGACTGAACCAGGACTAAACCAGGACTGAACCAGGACTAAACCAGGACTAACCAGGACTGAAACCAGGACTAAACCAGGACTGAACCAGGACTAAACCAGGACTGAACCAGGACTAAACCAGGACTGAACCAGGACTAAAACAGGACTAAACCAGGACTGAACCAGGACTAAACCAGGACTGAACCAGGACTAAACCAGGACTGAAACCAGGACTAAACCAGGACTGAACCAGGACTAAAACAGGACTGAACCAGGACTAAACCAGGACTAAACCAGGACTAAACCAGGACTAAACCAGGACTGAACCAGGACTAAACCAGGACTGAACCAGGACTAAACCAGGACTGAACCAGGACTAAAACAGGACTGAACCAGGACTAAACCAGGACTGAAACCAGGACTAAACCAGGACTAAACCAGGACTAAACCAGGACTGAACCAGGACTAAACCAGGACTAAACCAGGACTGAACCAGGACTGAACCAGGACTAAACAGGACTGAACCAGGACTGAACCAGGACTAAACCAGGACTGAACCAGGACTAAACCAGGACTGAACCAGGACTGAACCAGGACTGAACCAGGACTAAACCAGGACTAAACCAGGACTGAACCAGGACTGAACCAGGACTGAACCAGGACTAAACCAGGACTGAAACCAGGACTGAACCAGGACTGAACCAGGACTGAACCAGGACTGAACCAGGACTGAACCAGGTCTGCAGGATGCCCTCCCGTGTGTCAGATTGTGTCAGATGCCCTCCCGTGTGGTTCTTACTGGAGCGGGGGGGCAGGACGAGGGGGTAATCCTCCTTGTGCACTTCCTGTGACCTCACGCCCGTGTAGTAGATCGTCTCCACGGAAACCGTCACCTGAGTCTGCAGCGAGGAATCTGATTGGTTCACAAAGTCGACGAGCGCCTCCACGGGACGTCCCACGTAGCTCTGAGGACAAGGACACGAGGACAGGATGTGAGAGCGGGCGAGAGCGGGCGAGAGTGGGCGAGAGCGGGCGAGAGAGCGGGCGAGAGCGGGCGAGAGAGCGGGCGAGAGCGGGCGAGAGCGGGCGAGAGCGGGCGACGGGCGAGAGCGGGCGAGAGCGGGCTCCACGGACTCACGCTCCAGCTCAGTTTGTGTGGAAAAACAATGGCCACTCTATTTCTCTTTTTTTTTAAATTGTCTTAAGAGACTTTTTTTTTTTTTTTTATGTCTTTAGGGACTTTTTAAAAAAATGTCTTCAGGGACTTTTATTTTATTTTTTAAACGTCTTCAGGGACTTGTATTTTTTATTTATTTATTTATTTTACTTTTTCAGGGACTTTTTTAATGTCTTCAGGGAGTTTTATTTTCTTTTTTAAATCATCTTCATGGACTTTTAAAAAAATCATCTTCAGAAACTTTTGTTTTTGTAATCATCTTCAGGGCCTTTTTTAAAACATGTAACATGTCATGTAACAGATAATACTCCCTACAACTGTAACAGATAACCCTGTTTATAGCTGAGATTTTATATTTTATTTCTTATTCTTCAATTTTATTTTGCCTTATTTACATTTATATAATTATGTTTTATTTCACACCTGTTTCTTTTTTGCTTCTTGTTTTGAATTTATTATTACATTTATATTTTTTCTCTTTGTTATTGTATTATTTATTATCTGAGTCTGAGTCTGGTCCTGGCTCCAGACCCTCCGCTGTAGCCGCTGCCCTCGATGAGCCTCATTTGGGCCGGACGCTGCGCTCTGATTGGTTCGTACCTTCTTGGTGTTGATGGTGACGCTGAGGGAAGTGGGCGGAGTCTCCGTGTGGTCTCTGCTGCAGCCCAAACTCTCGGCCGTCGCCAACGCCTCCTCGTTTCTCCTCTCGCCTTCAGGAGTGTCTGAAACAGAACCAGGACTGAACCAGGACCAAACCGGGACCGGACCAGGTCTAAATCAGGTCTGAACCAGGTCTGGACCAGGTCTGGACCAGGTCTGGACCAGGTCTGGACCAGGCCTCACCCTCGTTGTGTTTGTACTCCCAGGTGAGCTCCAGGGGCTGGTATCCCTGTGGAGATTTGGTGAGGAGTTTTTTTCCGACAGTTTTCTTGTCGACTTTGAGGAGACTCAGATTTCCATATTTGTCTCGAATGTGATACAAGATGTCACTGTTCACCTGGAGGAAGAAGAGGAGGAAGAGGAGGAAGAGGAAGAAGAAGAAGAAGAAGGAGACGGAGGAGAAGGAGGAGGAGGTTATTAGTGTGTTATTAATGTGTTATGAGTGTGTTATTACTGTGTTTTAAATGTGTTATAAATGTGTTATTAGCATGTCATTAGTGTGTTAATAATGTGTTTTAAATGTGTTATTAATGTGTTATAAATGTGTTATAAATGTGTTATAAATGTGTAATTAGCGTGTCATTAGTGTGTTATTAGTGTGTTTTATATGTGTTAATAGCATGTAATTAGTGTGTTTTAAATGTGTTATAAATGTGTTATAAATGTGTTATTAGCGTGTCATTAGTGTGTCTTTGACCCTTTCGCTCTGACCTCGGCGAAGATGAATCTGGCGTCGAAAGGGTAACACACTTTTCCTTTCTTGATGGCCAAGACAGACGCCGGGCCACAGCGATAATGTCCTGAAACAACAGAGACTTTAGAGGCTTTTACTGTGAAAGGGTGTGTTTTATTGTGAAGGTGTCTGTGTTTTATTATGAAGGTGTAAGTTTTATTTTGGCGGTGTGTGTGTTTTATTGTGGCGGTGTGTGTGTTTTATTATGAAGGTGTAAGTTTTATTGTGGCGGTGTGTGTGTTTAACTATGAAGGTGTGTATGTTTTATTGTGAAAGTGTGTTTTATTTTGGCAGTGTGAGTTTTACTGTGGCGGTCGTACCATCGCTGGTTTCCTGCGGCGTGGCGTCGATCACCTGCCACCCGCTGTACTCGTCGGGGATGTCGGAGCGCTTCAGGAAAACCTCGTTCCAACAGTGATAGTTCCTACAACAGACACAGGACTGAAACCAGGACTGAACCAGGACTGAACCAGGACTGAACCAGGACTAAACCAGGACTAAACCAGGACTGAACCAGGACTCACCAGATGGAGTCCCTGGTGCGCCTGGAGTCCGGCTGAAGGTCTGAGGTGAAGATCAGGTCGGTCTTCAGGTTTCCGTCGTTGTCGTGAGCGGACGAGAAGTTTGTGATGACACGAGACGCAAAACCCAGACACCTGAGGACTGAGAGGACAACAGGACTAAACCAGGACTAAACCAGACCGAGACACCTGAGGACTGAGAGGACAACAGGACTAAACCAGGACTAAACCAGGACTAAACCAGACCGAGACACCTGAGGACTGAGAGGACAACAGGACTAAACCAGGACTAAACCAGGACTAAACCAGACCGAGACACCTGAGGACTGAGAGGACAACAGGACTAAACCAGGACTAAACCAGGACTAAACCAGACCGAGACACCTGAGGACTGAGAGGACAACAGGACTAAACCAGGACTAAACCAGGACTAAACCAGACCGAGACACCTGAGGACTGAGAGGACAACAGGACTAAACCAGGACTAAACCAGGACTAAACCAGACCGAGACACCTGAGGACTGAGAGGACAACAGGACTAAACCAGGACTAAACCAGGACTAAACCAGACCGAGACACCTGAGGACTGAGAGGACAACAGGACTAAACCAGGGCATGTGACTGGCTGTGGATACATGTGGGGGCAGGGCTCACTGATCCCTCAGCGTGTGATTGGCTCTGGGAGCGTGTGATTGGCTGTAGCAGTGTGTGGGCGGGGCTCGCAGGTGCCTCAGTGTGTGATTGGCTGTAGCAGTGTGTGGGCGGGGCTCGCAGGTGCCTCAGCGTGTGATTGGTTGTAGCAGTGTGTGGGCGGGGCTCGCAGGTGCCTCAGTGTGTGATTGGCTGTAGCAGTGTGTGGGCGGGGCTCGCAGGTGCCTCAGCGTGTGATTGGCTGTAGCAGTGTGTGGGCGGGGCTCGCAGGTGCCTCGGCGTGTGATTGGCTGTAGCAGTGTGTGGGCGGGGCTCGCAGGTGCCTCGGCGTGTGATTGGCCGGCGCACTCACAGGTGTTGAGGACCCCGGCGTAGACCCAGCACTGGGCGTAGGCGACCGGGGCCCCGGTGTTGTGGAACTGCAGCAGGATCTGGACCGAACCCGTCCAGAACATCGGAGACTTTCCCAGAGAAAAGTCGTCGCTCCAGTTTCCCACGAGGACACCGTCATCGTCCTGAGAGTTTATCTGCACCACAACACAGACCTGGTTCAGTCCTGGTTTAGTCCTGGTTTAGTCCTGGTTGAGTCCTGGTTGAGTCCTGGTTTAGTCCTGGTTGAGTTCTGACCATGGCGGAGGCCATCCTCACGACTTTCACGGCGTCTCCTCTGTCGGCGATCGGGAGCTGAGATTTGTCCATGATGAAGATACAAGCCTCCAGTACTCCAGCCTCGTACTACAGAGTACACACAAATATACACACAAATATACACAAATATACACACAAATATACACACAAATATACACACAAATACACACAAATATACACACAAATACACACAAATACACACAAAATATACACAAATATACACAATATACACAAATATACACACAATATACACACAAATATACACACAAATATACACAAATATACACACAATATACACAAATATACACACAAATATACACACAAATACACACAAATACACACAATATACACAAATATACACACAAATATACACACAATATACACAAATATACACACAATATACACACAAATATACACACAAATACACACAAATATACACACAAATATACACAAATATACACACAAATATACACACAAATATACACACAAATATACACACAAATATACACAAATATACACACAAATATATACACACAATATACACACAAATATACACACAAATACACACAAATATACACACAAATACACACAAATATACACACAAATACACACACAAATATACACACAAATACACACACAAATATACACACAAATATACACACAAATATACACACAAATATACACACAAATATACACAAATATACAAATATACACACAAATATACACACAAATATACACACAAATATACACACAAAATATACACAAATATACACACAAATATACACACAAATATACACACAAATATACACACAATATACACACAAATATACACACAAATATACACACAAATACACACAAATATATACACAAATATACACACAAATATACACACAAATATACACACAAATATACACACAAATACACACAAATACACAAATATACACACAAATATACACACAAATATACACACAAATATACACACAAAATACACACACAAAATATACACACAAATATACACACAAATACACAAATATTACACACAAATATACACACAATATACACACAAATATACACACAAATATACACACAACATATACACACAAATACACACAAATACACACAAATACACACACAATATACACACAAATAACACACAATACACAATATACACACAAATATACACACAAATATACACACAAATATACACACAAATATACACAAATATACACACAAAATATACACACAAATATACACACAAATATACACACAAATATACACACACAAATATACACAAATATACACACAATATACACACACAAATATACACACAAATATACACACAAATACACATATACACACAAATATACACACAAATATACACACACACAAATATACACACAATATACACACAAATATACACACACAAATATACACACAAATATACACACAAATATACACACACACAAATATACACACAAATATACACACAAATATACACACAAATATACACACACACAAATATACACACAAATATACACACACAAATATACACACACACAAATATACACACAAATATACACAAATATACACACAAATATACACACAATATACACACAAATATACACACAAATATACACAGAGTACACACACAATATACACACAAATATACACACAAATATACACACAAATATATACACACAATACACACAAATATACACACAATATACACAATACACACAAATATACACACAAATATACACACAAATATACACACAATACACACAAATATACACACAAATATACACAGAGTACACACAAATATACACAGAGTACACACAAATATACACACAAATATACTACACACACAAATATACACACAGTACACACAGTACACACAATACACATAGTACACGTAGTACACACAGTACACAGAGTACTTTAAAAGTACTACTACTGTAGTACCAATACACACTCACCTCAAACTGGTACATAAAATACACAAAGTACACAAAATATACTTTAAAAGTACTAATACTATAGTAACAATACATGCCTGCCTTAAACTGATGTGCAGTACTCATATGCAGTACTGTGTGTAGTACTATATGCAGTATTGCTGTGTATTACCCTTGCACAGTACCATATGCAGAACTCCCGTACGCAGTACTATACTGTATGCAGTACTTTCTGCAGTACTTTCTGCAGTATTTTCTGCAGTACTTTCTGCAGTATTTTATGCAGTACTTTATGCAGTATTTTATGCAGTACCTGTCCGTAGTTCCAGTTTTTCGCGTACTCTTGGTTCATGGAGCCGATGTAAATCTCTCCAGAGTCGTTCAGGACGTACTCCTCATGCCCCGCCTTCAGGAACGCACTGTCGCCTAGCAACAACAACAACAACAACAACAACAACGGTCACATGACCCCCCCCGTGTGTCACGTGACCCCCCCATGTGTCACATTTAGAAAACACTAGAGAATGAAAACATGACTTAAACCAGGACTAAACCAGGACTAAACCAGAACTAAACCCAGTCTGGACCTGGCCTAGACCCGGCCTGGACCCAGTTTGGACCCGGCCCGGATCTGGCCTGGACTCACCGGGGTTGAAGGCGTTGAACAGGAGGTACAGGTACGGCTGGAGTTCGGGTCCGGTGAACTGGAGCCCGTTGGCCAAAGCCACGCCCACCGCCACCCGGTATCGACCAACCACGGCGTCCGTCGAAGGGGTGATCTGGAGCATCAGCGCCCCCTGCTGCTCCGACGCCGACGCCGCCCACGGACCCGACCCGACCAGACCCGAGAACGACACCACCACCAGGGACTTACGCAGCTCGTTTGGGTTCGCTCCTGAAACAGAGACCAGGATTAAACCAGGACTGAACCAGGACTAAACCAGGACTGGACCAGGACTGAACCAGGACTAAACCAGGACTGGACCAGGACTGAACCAGGACTGAACCAGAACTAAACCAGGACTGGACCAGGACTGAACCAGGACTGGACCAGGACTGAACCAGGACTGGACCAGGACTGAACCAGGACTGAACCAGGACTGGAACCAGGACTGAACCAGGACTGGACCAGGACTGGACCAGGACTGAACCAGGACTAAACCAGGACTAAACCAGGACTGAACCAGAACTAAACCAGGACTGAACCAGGACTGAACCAGGACTAAACCAGGACAGGACCAGGACTAAATTAGGACTAAAACTGGACTTAAACCAGGTCTAGTCCAGGTCCCTGCCTCGTGTCTCGTGCCTCGTGTCTCGTGTCTGTGTTTGTGTTTTTTGTGGGTGATGTCTTTCTCAGCTCTGGTTGGTTTCCTCCTCCAGATGTTTGAGCAGCTCCACATCTGTCCTCCACATCTGTGCGCACCAGAGGGATTCTGGGTAAAACCTGTGGGATTGTGGGAGCTGGAGTTTTTGGAGCTAACGAGCCACACGAGCCACACGAGCCAAACGAAGCAAACGAGCAAAATGAGGCTAATGTTTTAATGAGGCGTCCGGAGGGAGAAACAGACGTGTGACGAGGTTTACGGATCAGATCTGCGACGTTACAGGAGCTCTCCACGAGAAACAAACACGCACACAACGTCCTGACTCTCCTCTGTCACCACAAATAAACTAAAGTCACATTTTAGAACATTATCTCTGTGGAGGAATGTTCAGCAGTTACCATGGAGACACAACGCACACATTTAACTGACAGAAATACAAAAATACAAAAGTGATGAAATGTGTTTATGTTCCTGCGGTCAGAGCATCATGATCCTGTTCACGAGTTTGATTTGACACGTAAAACGAGAAAGTGACGAACCGAAAAACTGTTGGCTAACGCTAACGCTAATGCTAATGCTAATGCTAATGCTAATGCTAATGCTAACGCTAACGCTAACGCTAACGCTAATGCTAACGCTAATGCTAATGCTAACGCTAACGCTAATGCTAATGCTAACTGGTGATTGTGACGTTTTCTGACGCCGCAACTTTTGTTTTGTAGTTTTAATGGAGCAGGTGTGACAGGAGCAGGTGTGACAGGAGCAGGTGCGACAGGTGCGACAGGAGCAGGTGTGACAGGAGCAGGTGCGACAGGTTGACAGGAGCAGGTGTGAGCAGGTGTGACAGGAGCAGGTGCGACAGGAGCAGGTGCGACAGGAGCAGGTGCGACAGGAGCAGGTGCGACAGGTCAGGTGCACAGGCAGGTGCAGGAGCAGGTGCGACAGGAGCAGGTGCGACAGGTGCGACAGGAGCAGGTGCGACAGGAGCAGGTGCGACAGGAGCAGGTGCGACAGGAGCAGGTGCGACAGGAGCAGGTGCGACAGGTTCGACAGGAGCAGGTGCGACAGGTGTGACAGGGGCAGGTGTGTCAGGTGCGACAGGTGCGACAGGTGTGACAGGAGACTCACCGATGCGGAACTGGACCTGGAAGCTGTCCTGGTCCCTGATTGGTCGGTTGAAGGTGAGTTTGAGGAAGAACGGGTCTCCTCGGCGAATCACCAGAGCCTCAGTTTGATACGCCGCCGTCCGGTGAGCCGACGCGTTCATGGACTTCATCAAGTCCACGTCCTGCACCGACAGAGGACCTGAGGACACGAGGAGAGGACACGAGTGAGGACACGAGTGAGGACACGAGGACGCAAGGAGAGGAGACGAGTGAGGAGACGAGTGAGGACACGAGTGAGGAGACGAGGACGCAAGAGAGGAGACAAGTGAGGAGACGAGTGAGGAGACGAGTGAGGACACGAGTGAGGAGACGAGGACGCAAGAGAGGAGACAAGTGAGGAGATGAGTGAGGAGACGAGGACGCGAGAGAGGAGACAAGTGAGGAGACGAGTGAGGAGACGAGGACGCGAGAGAGGACACGAGTGAGGAGACGAGTGAGGAGACGAGGGCACAAGAGAGGAGACAAGTGAGGAAATAAGGACGCAAGAGAGGAGACGAGTGAGGAGCTGAGGACACAAGTGAGGAAATGAGTAAGGAGACAAGGATACAAATGAGGACGCAAGGACACAAGTGAGGAGACAAGGACACATATGAGGAGCTGTGATGATGTCACATGTCCATATTTGGTCGTACTTCCTGAGGATGATCTTGGTGTGACGTCGACGCCGTCGAACGCCTCAAACTGAGGAAAAACCTCCGAGTCTTTGTCAACAAGATTCACCACATCGTCCTGAAAACAAACAAACAAACAAACAAAACAAACAAACAAACAAACAAAAACAAACAAACAAAAAACAAACAAACAAAAACAAACAAAAACAAACAAACAAAAACAAACAAACAAACAAAAAAAACACAAACAAAACAAAACCAAACAAAAACAAACAAACAAAAACAAACAAACAAAAACAAACAAACAAACAAAAACACATAAACTTTTTAAACTCATATATTTGAATTAAAGTGAAACTCTTGTGGTGTAAAACTTAAAAACATAAATCTGTTCAAACTGAGTAAATTTAAATCCTTAAACACAGAATAATAAAGTTCAGATTTTTTTATAGTTTCAAACTGAGAAAAACAAACCAAACAAATGTGACGAGTGTGAAATTAATAACATAAACATTCTGAGTTTGTTTAAAATAAAAAAGTTTTGTTTTGCTCAGATTTTTGATCTGTGGCTTTAACACAAAACTACGAGTTATTTTAACTCTAAATATTTGAGTCGAGCTGAAAGAGATTTAATAAATTTAACTTTGATAAAAAACACACAAGCAGCAAATGTTTAAAAACTCTAAAAGTTTATGTTGTGAAGATTAAGAATTTTTATTTAATCAACTTCACTTTTTTGAGTTGAGACGATTTTTTTCTAAGTTTTTAGTGAATTAATTAAACGATTAAAATTTAAACGACCAGACAACAAGAACTAAACCAGGACTAAACCAGGACTAAACCAGAACTAAACCAGGACTAAACCAGGATTAAACCAGGACTAAACCAGAACTAAACCAGGATTAAACCAGGACTAAACAAGAACTAAACCAGGACTAAACCAGAACTAAACCAGGACTAAACCAGAACTAAACCAGAACTAAACCAGATTAAACCAGAACTAAACCAGAACTAAACCAAGAACTAAACCAGGACTAAACCAGAACTAAACCAGGACTAAACCAGAACTAAACCAGAACTAAACCAGGACTAAACCAGGACTAAACCAGAACTAAACCAGGTCTAAACCAGAACTAAACCAGGACTAAACCAGACTAAACCAGAACTAAACCAGGACTAAACCAGAACTAAACCAGAACTAAAACCAGGATAAAACCAGGACTAAACCAGGTCTAAACCAGAACTAAACCAGGACTAAACCAGGACTAAACCAGAACTAAACCAGGACTAAACCAGAACTAAACCAGAACTAAACCAGGACTAAACCAGGACTAAACCAGAACTAAACCAGAACTAAACCAGGTCTAAACCAGGACTAAACCAGAACTAAACCAGGACTAAACCAGGACTAAACCGGGTCTAAACCAGGTGTAAACCAGGACTAAACCAGAATTAAACCAGGACTAAACCAGGACTAAACCAGGACTAAACAAGAACTAAACCAGAACTAAACCAGGTCTAAACCAGGACTAAACCAGGACTAAACCAGGCCTAAACCAGGTCTAAACCAGGACTAAACCAGGTCTAAACCAGGACTAAACCAGGAAAACCAGGACTAAACCAAGAAACTAGAACTAAACCAGGTCTAAACCAGGACTAAACCAGGACTAAACCAGGCCTAAACCAGGTCTAAACCAGGACTAAACCAGGTCTAAACCAGGTCTAAACCAGGACTAAACCAGAACTAAACCAGGACTAAACCAGGACTAAACCAGGTCTAAACCAGGACTAAACCAGGTCTAAACCAGGTGTAAACCAGGACTAAACCAGAATTAAACCAGGACTAAACCAGGTCTAAACCAGGACTAAACCAGGACTAAACCAGGACTAAACCAGGTCTAAACCAGGACTAAACCAGAACTAAACCAGGACTAAACCAGGACTAAACCGGGTCTAAACCAGGTGTAAACCAGGACTAAACCAGAACTAAACCAGGACTAAACCAGGTCTAAACCAGGACTAAACCAGGACTAAACCAGGTCTAAACCAGGTCTAAACCAGGACTAAACCAGAACTAAACCAGACTAAACCAGGACTAAACCAGGTCTAAACCAGGACTAAACCAGGACTAAATCAGGACTAAACCAGGACTAAACCAGGTCTAAACCAGGACTAAACCAGGACTAAACCAGGACTAAACCAGGACTAAACCAGGTCTAAACCAGAACTAAACCAGGACTAAACCAGGACTAAACCAGGACTAAACCAGGACTAAACCAGGACTAAACCAGGTCTAAACCAGACTAAACCAGACTAAACCAGACTAAACCAGGACTAAACCAGGACTAAATCAGGACTAAACCAGGACTAAACCAGGACTAAACCAGGACTAAACCAGGTCTAAACGCCACAGAAGCAGAAGTCAGAGTCTCACGGTTTTGCTGAATCTTCCTCTGTGGTGAACGTGACGAGACATGATCCTGAAACACAAACACGAGGATCTGTTCACCACTGTGTGACATCACCAGGTGGAGCAGAGACTCGTCAGGACCTGGCTGAAGCTGCAGGTGTTTCTTACCGTCGGGGGGTTTTGTTTCTGGGAGGAGCAGACGGGTCGGGGATGTGGTCGAGTCCTGGTCCAGACCTGAGTCCGGTCCGGGTCGGGTCTGCTCCGGGTCTTAAACTCTGGGGCGGTTCCTGTTTCTGCGGCGTCTGGTCCGGTGTTTTTGGGGAAGTTCTCGGAGCGACCGTGACCTCGAGTCGGGTCAGAGCCACTTCAGGAACACACCCAGGTCAAAGGTCAGAGCAGCAGAAAAACACAGACGTGACCCGGTGCACGTTCAGATCCCTACATGAAACAGAGTCTTACCCAGTAAAAAAGACCCGAGAGAAAACGACAGAAAAACTGTTTTTATTTTTATTTTATTTTTGATTCAGTTTATTTAGTGAAAGTTTAAAATGTAAAATCTAAACCAGAACTGAACAAGAACTAAACCAGGACTAGAACAGGACTAAACCAGAACTAGAACAGGACTAAACCAGGTCTAAAACAGAACTAAACCAGGACTAAACCAGAACTAGAACAGGACTAAACCAGAACTAAACCAGGACTAGAACAGGACTAAACCAGGTCTAAAACAGAACTAAACCAGGACTAAACCAGAACTAGAACAGGACTAAACCAGAACTAAACCAGAACTAGAACAGGACTAAACCAGAACTAAACCAGGACTAAACCAGAACTAAACCAGAACTAGAACAGGACTAAACCAGAACTAAACCAGAACTAGAACAGGACTAAACCAGGACTAAACCAGAACTAAACCAGGACTAAACCAGAACTAGAACAGAACTAAACCAGGACTAAACCAGAACTAAACCAGAACTAGAACAGGACTAAACCAGAACTAAACCAGAACTAAACCAGAACTAGAACAGGACTAAACCAGAACTAAACCAGAACTAAACAGGGACTAAACCAGGACTAAACCAGAACTAAACCAGACTAAACCAGAACTAGAACAGATAAAACAGACTAAACCAGAACTAAACCAGAACTAGAACAGGACTAAACCAGAACTAAACCAGAACTAAACCAGAACTAGAACAGGACTAAACCAGAACTAAACAGAACTAGAACCAGAACTAAACCAGGACTAAACCAGAACTAAACCAGAACTAAACCAGAAGAACTAAACCAGAACTAAACCAGGACTAAACCAGAACTAAACCAGAACTAAACCAGAACTAAACCAGAACTAAACCAGAACTAGAACAGGACTAAACCAGGACTAAACCAGAACTAAACCAGAACTAGAACAGGACTAAACCAGAACTAAACCAGAACTAGAACAGGACTAAACCAGGACTAAACCAGAACTAAACCAGACTAAACCAGAACTAAACCAGAACTAAACCAGAACAGGACTAAACCAGAACTAAACCAGGACTAAACCAGGACTAAACCAGACTAGAAAGAACTAAACCAGGACTAAACCAGAACTAAACCAGAACTAGAACAGGACTAAACCAGAACTAAACCAGAACTAAACCAGAACTAGAACAGGACTAAACCAGAACTAAACCAGAACTAGAACAGGACTAAACCAGGACTAAACCAGAACTAAACCAGGACTAAACCAGAACTAGAACAGAACTAAACCAGGACTAAACCAGAACTAAACCAGAACTAGAACAGGACTAAACCAGAACTAAACCAGAACTAGAACAGGACTAAACCAGAACTAGAACAGGACTAAACCAGGAACTAAACCAGGACTAAACTAAACAGAACTGAAAACCAGAACTAGAACCCAGGACTAAACCAGAACTAAACCAGAACTAGAACAGGACTAAACCAGAACTAAGACTAAACAGACTAAACAGGACTAAACCAGGACTAAACCAGAACTAAACCAGGACTAAACCAGGACTAAACCAAACTAAACCAGACTAAACCAGGACTAAACCAGAACTAAACCAGGTCTAAACCAGAACTAAACCAGGTCTGAGGAGAGGTTCTGAGTTAAATGTGAAAAGCAGAAGTTTGAAATGTGCTGATGAAGCAGAAGTCAGACTGACCTGTGACCTGTGACCTGTGACCTGTGACCTGATGTCACCAAAAAACTCTGAAAACAGAAACAAACTTCCCTTTAAAGCTGCACCCTGGAACTTTTCCGCTGGAGGGAGAGACACTTGTATCGATCCTCACGGGAAACGATTTATTTAAAGGTGCATAAAGTGTGAGTCAGCTGCTGGTTGTTTCCACGGAGACGCTGCAGCTGTACCTGAAATGTTCCACAGTGTGACTTTAAGCCCAGGTGTGTTTCCACGGCGACAGTGTCCGGTGACAGGTCGGCTCTGTGGAGGAGGAGGAGCGCCGGTCACCGATGAGGCTCGTTTGACTTTGAACTTATGATCCATAAAACCAGTGCAGGGACGTCACACTGGGGGTGCTCCACATGGACCTCTATGGTGGAATGTTCAGCAGTTTCCATGGAGACGCAGAGCAACAACAACAAACGAAGACAAAACTCTGAAAATAAACTCCCGCAGTGTTGAACAGAGACGTGTGTCCAGGCTCCTGCTCATGAGTTTGATCTGACACTGAAGATGAGACTCGACTGTTGGAGCTCAGGTCAGTCAGGACAGTCTGGTCAGTCAGGTCAGTCAGGACAGTCTGGTCAGTCTGGTCAGTCAGGTCAGTCTGGTCAGTCTGGTCAGTCAGGACAGTCTGGTCAGTCTGGTCAGTCAGGTCAGTCTGGTCAGTCAGGTCAGTCTGGTCAGTCAGGACAGTCTGGTCACTCAGGTCAGTCAGGTCAGTCTGGTCAGTCAGGACAGTCTGGTCACTCAGGTCAGTCTGGTCAGTCAGGTCAGATCGGGTTAAAATAAAACTCAGATTAAAATCTAACTCAGTAACAGAAAATGTACCGAGCAAAAACTGGAGGGTGAAATATTTCAGAGTTGTTTTTATCACATAAAGTGAGAGTAGAACCAGTTTGAACCAGTTTTGTTCATAATTTCATTTTAAATTAACTCAAATAAAGAGTAAAAATAAAACTCCTCTGTGTGTTGTTGAGTTAAATGAGGATAACTCTACAAAGTGTTATCTGTTTACTCTCTAAACCTTCATTTAACTCTGGATTTGGGTTAAACAGGAACTTTGGTCCAGTTTTACTTCATGAACTTTTACACAAATGTTAAATTAACTCTAGAACAGAGTGACTCAGAGAAACTCTGAGGAAATGTTCAATTGACTCCGTCACAGTCAGTTTTAACTCTTCACTTTTTACTCTGTGGACGACTTCAGCTGCAAAGGATCAGTGAAGATTTAAGTTTAATGTGACACTCTGGAACATTCACAGTCATGTCATCTCCATGGAGACGAGCAGGTGTCTGACCTCCAGCACAAAAGTGACAGAGTGTGGCTTTAATCTGAGAGCCAGAGTCAGAGTCAGAGTCAGAGTCAGAGTCTGTGGAGAGGCGCAGGGTGTCCAGCAGAGGGCGCTGTCCCCTCACTCACGCCTCACTGCGGACCCCCGGCTTCTATCACGTCCGCACATCTCACGTCACCGCTGAAGCTCCTCCCACGTGTCTACATCACACACACAAGCCCCGCCCCCTCCACACAAAGCCCCGCCCCCTCCACACTGGACCAGAGAAAAATATATACAGTAAATATACAGTAAATATACACAGTATCAGTACTGTTTATGTACTGTATATTTACTATATGTGTACTGTACAGTATATATACAGTATATATACAGTATATACACAGTATATATACAGTATATATACAGTATATATACAGTATATATACAGCGCAGTACATGTATGTACTATATTATACAGTATATATAGAGTGTGTACATATGTGTTGTTTACATTCTGCGCTCTGACGTTCACACTTTCACTTTCACTTTTGTCTCAATATTTAAATCAGATTCATAAAAATAAAATAAAATAAAAACGTTTGTCCCTAAACAAAGTGGAAATTTAGGCACGTGCAGATCTCCCCCACGGAGACCCCGAACCCCGAACCTCACCCCAGAACCCCCCCCCCCCCCCCGGACCCGGACCCTCAGCCGGACCTCAGCCCGGACCCTGTCTCCTGAGGTCGGTCCTGGTTAAACCTCCGCTGTGCCGCTCAAGGCCCCGCGGGAGTCCAGAGGATGTCCCTATGTCCCCGTGTGTCAGATGCCCTCCCGTCCTGCTGCAGCGTCAGACTGAGTGGAAGAGACAGAGGGACGGTCTGGAGCTGGGGGACAGACAGGGGGACAGACAGGGGACAGACAGGGGACAGGGGGACAGGGGGACAGACAGGGGACAGGGACAGGGGACAGACAGGGGACAGACAGGGGACAGAGGGGACAGGGGACAGGGGACAGACAGGGGACAGACAGGGGACAGACAGGGGGACAGACAGGGGACAGACAGGGACAGGGGGACAGGGGGACAGGGGACAGACAGGGGACAGACAGGGGACAGGGGACAGACAGGGGGACAGACAGGAGGACAGACAGGGGGACAGACAGGGGGACAGACAGGGGGACAGGAGGACAGACAGGGGGACAGGGGGACAGACAGGGGGGACACAGACAGGGGGACAGACAGGGGACAGGGACAGACAGGGACAGGGGACAGACAGGAGGACAGGGGGACAGACAGGTGGACAGACAGGAGGACAGACAGGGGACAGACAGGGGACAGGGGACAGACAGGGGACAGGGGGACAGGGGGACAGACAGGGGGACAGACAGGGGACAGACAGGGGGACAGACAGGGGGACAGACAGGGGGACAGACAGGGGGACAGACAGGGGGACAGTCTGTGGACTCTTGTGGACTTTTCTGTGTCTTTAGTAAAAATCCCGTGGCCTCGTGTGACGCACGCGCGCGGGTTCATTCACAGATCTGAGGTCCGCGCGCGCAGATCCACGGAGCACGTGACCCGCGGGGAAACTCAGTGTCGTAATTTATCATAAATAATAAATAAAAAGGGCGGGAAAGAGAAAGAGGAGGGCGCGCGCGCAGAGAGAGAGAGAGAGAGGGGGGGGGAGGGGGGGGGGGGGGGGGCACTTTCTCTGCGCCTCAGATTTACGCACGAGCAGAACCGTGCGGAGCGGGACCAAACCAGGACTAAACCAGGACTAAACCAGGACTACACCAGGTCCAGACCAGGTCCAGACCAAGTCTAAACCGGGACTACACGAGGACTCCACCCGGACTAAACCCGGACTTGCCCCGGACTTGCCCCGGAGCGGATCAGGGGCCGCGGAGCCGCAGAGCCGCCCCGGGGAGCGCGCGTGAGGAGCGGGCCGCGCGCGGGGCCAGGCCGCGCGGGGAGCACCTGTTTGCGGCTGCGGGCTGCGGGATGTGGCGCTGAGGCTCCGGAGCTCGCGGGACGATGGGAGGTTTGGGCCTCGCGCTGCTCGGAGCTCTGCACATCGGTGAGTGTCACGAGCCTCACACGCACGCGCCTTTTCCTCCATTTGAAACATGAAAAAAAAAGAAAATATTCATAAGAATCTGTTTGATTTACACGCGCTTCTCTCACGCCCAAGGTCACGTGACGAGCCGTAAACATCACGAACAGAACCGCACGAGCAGAACACACGCGGGTCCGGTGCGGGTTGGTGCGGGCGGTGCGGGTTGGTGCGGGTTTTGGGGAGAGGTCATCGGTGGGAGCTGCGGGAGTTTCACGGTCTCACGCGCCGCGGGATCGGCCTTTACACGAGCCGATTCCACCGCGAACGAACCGAGGCGTGAACAATTCAAAGAGCAGAAGGTTCGGGGGGTTCGGGGCTTTACGGGACCGTCCGGGTTTTAACGAACTGAGATCTGATTCTTTATATTTCAATAAAACGAACGAAACATTTGGACACGAGCTGATTTATAAAGATTAAATCTTTTATTTTAGGGACTGGGGAAAAAAAAAAAAGAACAGGCTGCGTGAGTCCTGATTTAGTCCTGGTTTAGTCCTGGTTTAGTCCTGGTTTAGTCCTGATTTAGTCCTGGTTTAGTCCTGGTTTAGTCCTGGTTTAGTCCTGATTAGTCCTGGTTTAGTCCTGGTTTAGTCCTGGTTTAGTCCTGGTTTAGTCCTGGTTTAGTCCTGTTTAGTCCTGATTTAGTCCTGGTTTTGTCCTGGTTTAGTTCTGGTTTAGTCCTGGTTTAGTCCTGGTTTCCTGTCCTGGTTTAGTTCTGGTTTAGTCCTGGTTTAGTCCTGGTTTAGTCCTGTTTTGTCCTGGTTTAGTCCTGATTTTAGTCCTGGTTTAGTCCTGGTTTAGTTCCTGGTTTAGTCCTGGTTTAGTCCTGGTTTAGTCCTGGTTTAGTTCTGGTTTAGTCCTGGTTTAGTCCTGGTTTAGTCCTGGTTTAGTCCTGGTTCAGAGAGAGAGGGGAGAGAGACATTAGACGGGGCCTCTTAGCGCAGAGTCCAGGTCCAGGTCCAGGTCCAGGTCCAGGTCCAGTATTTGTTCCTCCGCGTTTAAATTTCATTTCGTTTTATGTTTTAAATATTTTAGAATAAAGAATATAAAAATGATAAAAAACCTCCACAAACGCCTCTGATGTTGGACAAATGTGGCACAGACGTGCAGGGCGTGAACGCGCTTTACGCACACTTTACGCACGCTTTACGCACACTTTACGCACGCTGTAACGTGATCCCGGTGCGTCGATCCGGGGCTTTTACTACACCTTTACCCCCGTGAATAATTAATGTGCAAGAGGCGCGAGGACACGCGCGAGAACACGCACGAGGACACGCACGAGGACACGCGCAAATCACGTAAATGTCACGAGGAGCGGGACACGCGCCGCGGTCAAAGCGTCTGCGCTTTTTCTGATTTATAAAAACAAATAAAATATGTTCTAATTATTGTAATTATTATTTTAATAATTATTCTGTGATTTTTGTCTCATTAAGAGTCAAAAACATGAATCCAACAGGAGAGAAACGCGCGCACAAACCCGCGCTGTTTCCGGTCACTGCTTTAGTTTAAAATGAGAAATTTGACATTTGACATTTTTAAAATAAATTTCTGTGCGCGAGGATCATTATTATTATCATCAAATTCAATTAAATCATTAAATACACGAAATACAGATTTATATACACACATATTTAAATACACACTAACACATAAATATAAAACACATAAATATAAAAGACATAAATATAAAATACATAAATATAAAACACATAAATATAAAAGACATAAATATAAAACACATAAATATAAAACACAAATCCACACTTCTGTTTCTCTTCATGTTTGATTTATTTCCGGGACAGATTTGACCCACGCGGGCTCCTCGTGCGTTTACCCACAATTCTGAATTATTAATCAGAAAATGTCACGTGACCTGGCGTCGTTAAAACGAACGGAAGAAAAAACGCGGAGAGTTTTATTTGATTTTGTTTCACTTTAACATGAAACTGTCAAAGATTCAGTTTCACTTTTCTGAAGAAAATTCTCAAAGGCTCAGTTTAAGTTTATGTCGGATGCCCTTCCATCTGACACCGACTTTTTACCCAGGAACAGGGTTTAGTCCTGGTTTAGTCCTGGTTTAGTCCTGGTTTAGACCTGGTTTAGACCTGGTTTAGTCCTGGTTTAGACCTGGTTTAGACCTGGTTTAGTCCTGGTTTAGTCCTGGTTTAGTCCTGGTTTAGACCTGGTTTAGTCCTGGTTTTAGACCTGGTTTAGACCTGGGTTTAGACCTGGTTTAGTCCTGGTTTAGACCTGGTTTAGACCTGACCTGGTTTAGTCCTGGTTTAGACCTGGTTTAGACCTGGTTTAGACCTGGTTTAGTTCCTGGTTTAGACCTGTTTAGACCTGGTTTAGTCCTGGTTTAGTCCTGGTTTAGACCTGGTTTAGACCTGGTTTAGTCCTGGTTTAGTCCTGGTTTAGTCCTGGTTTAGACCTGGTTTAGTCCTATGGTTGAGTCCTGTTTTTTTGTTCTGGTTTTAGACCTGGTTTAAAATCTGGTTAAGTCCTGGTTTAGTCCTGGTTTAGACTTGGTTTAGTCCTGGATTTAGTCTTGGTTTAGTTCTGGTTTTAGTCCTGGATTTAGTCTTGGTTTAGTCCTGGTTTTAGTCCTGGTTTAATCGTGTTTCTGGATTTTTCTTTTGTAAATAAAAAACACTAAATGGCGGTGATAAAAACGCGCTCGTGCGTCGTTTAGTTTCTTTTTCTTTTCTTGCAGAAAAACGTTAAAAATTCCACCACATCTTTTATTAAAATGTATTTTCCTTCATGTTTTATTTAAATATATTTCTCCTCACGTTCCCCTCAGTGCCTCAGTGTCTCGTGTCTCTGTTTCTTTTCCTTTTGGATTCAATCCTTTTTTTTTTCATTTCTTTTCTTTCTAATTCTGGGCCAAAGCGCGTGCACGAGGTGAGAATCTCCGTGTGTGCGCGAGCTCGGCCGGTGTGCGCGCTCACGAGGGGAAAGCCCCCCCCCGCCCCCTCCTCCTCCTCCTCGCGCTCCTCACAAACAAAAGGCTGGACGTGCACGTGCAGGCGCGCGCGCGGGGGGGGGTTACTCTCTCACACGCGCAGTTTGAACGGGATCCTCGTGCGTGTGCGTGAGGCCCGTGCGTGTGCGGGTGGGGGGGTGGGGGGGGGGGGGGGGGTGGCCCACATTCAGATCTGCAGTGCGGCGCAAAGACAAGGGCAGCGCGCGCGGGCAGGACGCACGGGGACGTCACGTTCAGCGACAAAAACCCGAACAGTGACACGAGAGGATCGGCTCTTTGACGGGATCCGATTCTTCTGGATTTGTTCGTTTCTTTGTTTTATTTTATTTTTATGACGCCGCGGGCCGCAGAGAAAAGCCGAGTCCACGAACCAAACACACAAACAAACAAACAAACAAACAAACAAACAAACAACAAACAACAACACAGAAATGTCAAAGAAAAAGTCCGAGCTTCACCTTCACATTTTATTATCACAAAAAGAAAAAATGTAGAAATAATCACGACAATAACAGAGATTTAATGAAAAAACGAATATGGCCTAGTGTGTGTGTGTGTGTGTGTGTGTGTGTGTGTGTGTGTGTGTGTGTGTGTGTGTGTGTGTGTGTGTGTGTTTTCTGTGTGTGTGTGTGTGTGTGTGTGTGTGTGTGTGTGTGTGTGTGTTGTGTGTGTGTGTGTGTGTGTGTGTGTGTGTGTGTGTGTGTGTGTGTGTGTGTGTGTGTGTGTGTGTGTGTGTGTGTGTGTGTGTGTGTGTGTGTGTGTGTGTGTGTGTGTGTGTGTGTGTGTGTGTGTGTGTGTGTGTGTGTGTGTGTGTGTGTGTGTGTGTGTGTGTGTGTGTGTGTGTGTGTGTGTGTGTGTGTGTGTGTGTGTGTGTGTGTGTGTGTGTGTGTGTGTGTGTGTGTGTGTGTGTGTGTGTGTGTGTGTGTGTGTGTGTGTGTGTGTGTGTGTGTGTGTGTGTGTGTGTGTGTGTGTGTGTGTGTGTGTGTGTGTGTGTGTGTGTGTGTGTGTGTGTGTGTGTGTGTGTGTGTGTGTGTGTGTGTGTGTGTGTGTGTGTGTGTGTTGTGTGTGTGTGTGTGTGTGTGTGTGTGTGTGTGTGTGTGTGTGTGTGTGTGTGTGTGTGTGTGTGTGTGTGTGTGTGTGTGTGTGTGTGTGTGTGTGTGTGTGTGTGTGTGTGTGTGTGTGTGTGTGTGTGTGTGTGTGTGTGTGTGTGTGTGTGTGTGTGTGTGTGTGTGTGTGTGTGTGTGTGTGTGTGTGTGTGTGTGTGTGTGTGTGTGTGTGTGTGTGTGTGTGTGTGTGTGTGTGTGTGTGTGTGTGTGTGTGTGTGTGTGTTGTGTGTGTGTGTGTGTGTGTGTGTGTGTGTGTGTGTGTGTGTGTGTGTGTGTGTGTGTGTGTGTGTGTGTGTGTGTGTGTGTGTGTGTGTGTGTGTGTGTGTGTGTGTGTGTGTGTGTGTGTGTGTGTGTGTGTGTGTGTGTGTGTGTGTGTGTGTGTGTGTGTGTGTGTGTGTGTGTGTGTGTGTGTGTGTGTGTGTGTGTGTGTGTGTGTGTGTGTGTGTGTGTGTGTGTGTGTGTGTGTGTGTGTGTGTGTGTGTGTGTGTGTGTGTGTGTGTGTGTGTGTGTGTGTGTGTGTGTGTGTGTGTGTGTGTGTGTGTGTGTGTGTGTGTGTGTGTGTGTGTGTGTGTTGTGTGTGTGTGTGTGTGTGTTGTGTGTGTGTGTGTGTGTGTGTGTGTGTGTGTGTGTGTGTGTGTGTGTGTGTTGTGTGTGTGTGTGTGTGTGTGTGTGTGTGTTGTGTGTGTGTGTGTGTGTGTGTGTGTGTGTGTGTTTTGTGTGTAATTAGTGAATAATTAATAAGCCTGAATGTGCCGTGTGCAAAATAAACACGTTTCAAATGTGATTCGTGTTTTTGTGTTTTTAATTTAAATGAACTGAGTTTGAATCTGGACCAAAGAAGAAAAAAAAAAACTAAACATGAGAGAAAAAAGAGAAAAGGAGAGATTTTTGTGTAAAAAAAATGTTACTCTGACGGATTTAACGAAAACCACAAAGTCAATGTGAGAAACAAAACCTCACAGACCGGATCTAGACCCGGTTTAGTCCTGATTTAGACCTGGTTTAGTCCTGGTTTAGTCCTGATTTAGACCTGGTTTAGACCAGATTTAGACCAGGTTTAGACCTGGTTTAGACCAGGTTTAGTCCTGGTTTAGTCCTGGTTTAATCCTGGTTTAGTCCTGGTTTAGTCCTGGTTTAGTCCTGGTTTAGTCCTGGTTTAGTCCTGGTTTAGTCCTGGTTTTAGGGTTTAGTGGTTTCCTGGTTTAGAGTCCTGGTTTAGACCTCCTGGTTTAGTCTGGTTTAGGTCCTGGTTTAGTCCTGGTTTAGTCCTGGTTTAGTTTAGTCCTGGTTTAGACCTGGTTTAGTCCTGGTTTAGTCCTGGTTTAGTCCTGGTTTAGTCCTGGTTTAGTCCTGGTTTAGTCCTGGTTTAGTCCTGGTTTAGTCCTGGTTTAGACCTGGTTTAGTCCTGGTTTAGTCCTGGTTT
>NW_026571070.1:851712-871712 GCF_026225935.1 Boleophthalmus pectinirostris
ACCTGCACCGCATCTGCTCGTAAGACTCTCCCCCTCTGACCCTCCTCTGACCTCTGACCCTCCTCTGACCCTCCTCTGACCTCTGACCCTCCTCTGACCCTCCTCTGACCTCTGACCCTCCTCTGACCCTCTGACCCTCCTCTGACCTCTCTGACCTCTCTGACCCTCCTCTGACCCTCTGACCCTCCTCTGACCCTCTCTGACCCTCTGACCCTCTGACCCTCCTCTGACCTCTGACCCTCCTCTGACCCTCTGACCCTCTGACCCTCCTCTGACCCTCCTGACTCTGACCCTCCTCTGACCCTCCTCTGACCTCTGACCCTCCTCTGACCTCTGACCCTCCTCTGACCTCTGACCCTCTCTTCTCTCTGACCCTCTCTTCCTCTGACCCTCTGTTCCTCTGACCCTCTGTTCCTCTGCTGTGATTGGTTCATGTTCGTTCTTGTCGTCTAGAATCAGATTTGTAGATTCTTTTCTTTCATTTTCAGGTTAAACATCTGAGTTTCTCTTTAAAGACGCTCGATTTTTACAGTAAAAAAACAAAACAAAACAAAAAAGAACAGTTTAGAGTTTAGAGTTTAGAGTTTAGAGTTTCGAGTTTGCAGAGCTCTGAGTTCATGTGGAGGTTCAGTCCTGAGTGTTTCTGTGGGAGGAGGAGGGGTGGGGTCCAGGGGGCGTGGCTTAACATGCAGTGGGCGTGGCTGAGTGGATGTGAGTGGGCGTGGCCGAGCGCGTGCAGGGGGCGTGGCTGAGCAGGCGATAATTGGAGTGAGACACAGTGTCGGGGTCAAAGGGGTCACTGCACATTGGATTAGGGAGCCGCCCAAATGTGACGCCCACGACCAGCAGCAGACGGGTGACACGCGACAGACGGGTGCACCGCGGGGGGGACGGGTGCACCGCGGGGGGATGGGGGGGGTGATAGAGCTGTTGACACGAGGGGAGGGGCTGGGGGGTGAGGGGGGTGGGGGCTGGGGGGGGCTGGGGGGGAGGGGAGGGCTGGGGGTGAGGGAGGGGCTGGGGGGTGAGGGGAGGGGCTGGGTGGGGCTCATCGACTCACAACAAAGATTTAAAGTCAAGAGGCTGAAACTGAAGCACAAACCACGAGACGTTTGGAAACTTCCTGTGTTTCTGTTCACCGTCGTCATTCTGACAAAATGGAGGAAAAATAAAAAATGTCCCAGTTTAGTTCATGTCCGTGTCAGTGCAGGAACATGCACCAGTATTAAGAACGAAAAACAATCAAATGTAAAAACGGTTTATTTCATTTTTCTGTTTTAGTGTCAAACAAAAAAACCTCAATTTCCAATATTTCATTTCAAGTTTTCATTTAAAGCCTTGTGCCTGTTTTAACACTGATTTTTCTTCTTCTCTGTGGTTTATTTGAAGTTTGAACTCAGAGTCACTGAACAAAGGAAAGTTTATCTCCGTTCAGACTCCAGGACTCGACGCTCAAATCTGATTTTTTTTTTTTTTGTGAGGTTGTTCACATTTCCAATTAAATATGAGGTGTGTGGTCAGTGTGGCGCCCCCTAGTGTCTCTGTTCAGTTTCATTTCTCTGCAGCTCCAGGTCAGAATCTGAAAACACTCAGTTTATAAAAACCCTGGAAGTGTGAGTTCAAGCACCAGACAATCAGCGATGAGTTCGACATTCTGTGTTGGCGACGATTCCCCAGATCCTCCAGGATTTAAAGTCTGAACAAAGAGAAGGTTTGAGGTTTGGTGAGTTTGATCTCGGGGAAAGACGTTGTTGTTCTTCTTCCTGTGGGATTTGGAGCTTTACAAACGTCACGACCAGTGTTGGGAATAATAAAAGTAACAAATGACAGTCATGTAATAGTCGTGTAATGTTTTACATTTTAAATGCAGTAATATTGTAATGTAACATGTTACATTGAAATGTAACATGTTACATTGAAATGTAACATGTTACATTGTAAATGTAACATGTTACATTGAAATGTCAGTAATAAATCATAAATAAAACATGTCACTGGTTCAACACTGATCACGACCGAACAGCAGCGATTGGTTCAATAAAAAAAGTCTCCGCCTCCTGTCGAGTGAACCAATCCTGACGCTGCAGGTCACACGGTTTTCACCAAGTGAAACCAACTCACGAATCAGACTGACGTGTGTGTGAGATCTACAGTGTGAACTTTAAACACTCCAAAAGTGTCACACATGTGCACTGGACATGACCACGTCACACAGTGAGTGTGTTCACAGTTTACAGAAGTAAAATGTTCAGGTCCCACGTCCGCGGTGCTTCGTTTGTTTGACTCTTTATCCTCCTTGTGTTTGACTGGCAGGATTTTATTTTTCATTGACGTTGGAGTCAGGTCGACCTGTAGCTGCGCTCGGACATTTCTTTGTCAATCATTTCAAAAAACACCCAGTTCAGATAAAACTCCTCCAGTTCATCTTGAACACAACGATCCCCCCAAATCTGAACAAAGTCTCTAACGTCACTGTTCCTCCACTGACCAGACTCAGACTCCGACCTGTAGGTGGATGAACGACCTGGACGACCTGAAGTCACATGTTAAAGGTTGTATAGAGGATTTCTTAAGGGAAGAGAAATACAGCGACCGTCCTTTTTTCAAATGTTGTGCATGTGACACCTCCTCCTCCTCCTCCGCCTTTTTACGCCTTTTGACTCTAGAGTCACGTTCGTTTACATCCGTACGTGTTCAGAATCACTGCTCAAGTTTCCTGTTCGAAATAATTTATCGACTGACACGTCAGTTTTAGACCCTTCGTCTGCTTGAGTCGCGCCATCGCTGGAAGAAATCTCCAAGAATCACCTCAGTTTGTCTTCAGTCCTTTTCCTCTTCTCTTCTTCTTTCATCGACCTCAAAAAACGACTCTTTTGCGGTGAACTGGTCATAGATTCTCGCTCGACGTCGCGACAAACTTTGTGTGAATTGTGAGGAAGTTTGAAAAAGCCTCAAAGAACCGCTGCTTAAACCACATAATAACGTCAGTTACACTAGAAACGTAGGGAGTTTGATTGACAAGCTAACAGCCAATAGATAAAGAGGGAGCCTCATTTTCTACTGGCTGAAGTTTATCTGGCCTCAACATGTCCATAGTTGATGGATTTTCATTCTTTTTTTTTTAGTCATCATAATTCCAAAGCTGCTGCGTCTCTTTAACAGTATTTTAAACTTTCACTGACAATTTGAGACAAAAAAAAATCCACCGTACAACCTTTAAAGATCAGATCTGTTTGGGGTTTAGGAGCACAGATCCAAGTGTCCTGGGTCACGTTTGAAAAAGTCAGATCTGTGTGGTTCAGACTTCGAAATTAAAAGATCAGATCCAGGAGCAGAGGGATGAAACATCAGACCTGAGTCACTTCAGGTCAGACTGAACACAGACGAAGACGTGAAAATAAACACGTCGCTGTACAAGACGACGACGCGTTTGTCCACCAAACTGCCACGATTTTTCAGGTTCGTCCTTCAGCAGCAGAACTTCAAATAAACCAGAGAGAATCAAATATCCAAATTAAAATCAGCACAAGACTGTTTTTTGTGTTTTTTCAAATAAACTTTAAATTAAATATTGGAAATCGAGGTCAAAATCTGTTCTTTTGTTTGACACTAAAATGGAAAAATGAAACAAACAGTTTTCATTTTCCCGCTGAGCGTTTTTCCTTCAGTGGTTTGATCCCAGTGGCTCGAGTCCAGAGTGAGAAACACACGAGCAGCAGCTTCACCGCAGCTTCACACACGTCACACACACGTCACACACACGTCACACACACGTCGTCCTGGTCTCATGTTCTCGCTTCAGGTCGATACTGAGAATTTAAAATGTCACAATTAGAAGAGAAAGATCCACAGAGGTCAGAGGTCACAGCTACAAACACACACACCACACGACTGATTTATAACACTCATCAAACACACACACGTCTCACACACACACGTCTCACACACACAGAGACACACACACACACACACAGAGACACACACACACGTCACACTTGTTTAAATTCATTCACAGATTCTAGAGGCGTGTCTTGTCTCTCCGCCCACACCAGAGGGTTTTTATGCTTTTTTAATCTGATGATTAAACGCACACACACACACACACACCCCGACACACACACACACACACACACAGAGACACACACACACACACACATCTCACACACACACACACACACTCACACACTCTCTCCTGATGTCCCTGTGTCCCTGTGGAGTCTCTGTCCTCGCACTTTTTGATCATTATTATTATTTATTTTGCTCGTTTAAAACACGAAACAATAAAAAACACTCTGGATGAAAAAGTAGAAACAGGAAAAGGCAAAAAACTCAAAAGAGCTTCAAAATAAAATACTTTAAACTGAACATTTGAGCTGCACGTTATTAAAAAAATGACATTTACACACTTTAAATTAAAAACATTTGAGTCAAACCTGGAATAAAACAAAACGAAACATCCACAACTGAAGAATTATTAAACTTTATCATGAAATATCAAACCTTTACTTTTTAAACAACGGTTCTGTAAACACACGCGAAAACTGCTCCAGAATTTACCACCTCTGATCGACGCAAAACTGAGAACAAAAACACAGTTAGTCCAGTTTTAGTCCAGTTTTAGTCCAGTTTTAGTCCAAACAAACAGAAACACAGAAACTCTACAAAAACTCAAATCTCTCCAAGTGAAATTGACTTGAGTTCAGAAGTTGTTTTACTGATTTGATTAAATCTCACATGAAAAATCTCAAATGATCCGAGTTTTTGTACCTGAAATAAGAAAATTCACAAGGTTAGACTGAAGATAAGAAGAAAAAAAACACCAATTGTATTTAAAATAAAAAAGTAAAAACTGTAAACTGTTTGAAATAAGAAAAAAACACTTAATCCAGAGACAGAGTCTTTTATTTTTCAAGTGAAATCTCCTCAAATCAAGTCAAATCTTCATTTGACTCATTGGAATTTACTTAGATATTTGTTTTTTGAGTTCACACACACAGGAATAAAAAGTGAACACACACACACACAACACACACACACACACATAAACACACAAACACACACACACATAAACACACACACAGAACAAGTCAGAACACACTAAAAATGTTGTTTTAAAGCTGCACTGTGTCACTTTTCTGCTCCGTTCTGCGGCGACGGAACCAGAGCTCCGCCCCCCGACCTGTTACACACACACACACACACACAGAGGAGGGAGTGTGTGTGTGTGTGTGTGTGTGTGTGTGCATGGGAGGGGGGGTGAGTCATTAAAGAGCTGTTCAGAGACGCCAGAGGGGAGGGGGGGGTTAATAAGAGCGGAACAGCTGAGCCCCTCCCCCTGGGACCTGCACCGAGGAGGAAGAAGAAGAAGAAGAAGAGGAGAATCTGTGTGTCGCTCGTTCAGTCGTTTTTCAATATTAAACCAAAAATAAGAAAACGAAAAAACAACAGTTTTCTTCATTATTTGTCTCCAAAACCAAAATGAAAAAACAGAAAATGATTCTTTTTTTCAGTTTTGGATTTTGTGTTTAAATAAAAAATGGAAAAAACGGATAACGACCGTTTCCCGTTTACGTGACTTAAACTATGATGATGGACTGAACCAGGACTGATCCAGGTCCAGGACCAGACCGGGACCAGACCGGGACCAGACTGGGACCAGACCGGGACCAGACCGGGACTGAAGACTCTGAGCTTTGACTTTGAGCTTTGACTCTGAGCTTCTGCAGGGTCTGAGTCTCAGCTTCGAGCTCCGGCCCTGGGCTCTGAGCCTCCGGTCTGGTCCCGGTCTCAGTCTGGTCCTGGTCTGGTCCCGGTCTCAGTCTGGTCCTGGTCTGGTCCCGGTCTCAGTCTGGTCCTGGTCTGGTCCCGGTCTCAGTTCTGATCTCAGTTCTGATCTCAGTCCTGGTCTGGTCCCGCTCTGGTCTTGGTCTCAGTCCTGGTCTGGTTCCAGTCTGGTCCTGGACCTGGATCAGTCCTGGTTCAGTCCAGCATCATAGTTTAAGTCACATAAACGGGAAACGGTCGTTATCCGTTTTTTTAATTTTTTTTAATTTAAACACAAAATCAAAAACTGAAAAAATGAATCAATTTTCTGTTTTTTCATTTTGGTTTTGGAGACAAATAATGAAGAAAATAGTTGTTTTTTCGTTTTCTTATTTTTGGTTTAATATTGAAAAACAAATGAACGAACGACACACAGATTGAGGAGGAAGAAGAAGAAGAAGAAGAAGAAGAGGCAAAGTCACGCACCCACAATGTCACCTGTGGTGTTCCTCAGGGTTTGGTGTTAGGTCCCACCCTCTTCACTCTTTACCTACTCCCCCTGGGTAATCACCAACCCTGGTATATCCTACCACTGCTACGCAGACGACACACAGCTGTATTTACGGACCACCCCCACTTCTTCCACTCCCTCACTATCATCCACACTGACCACCTGCCTGGAGGAGATGGAGGCGTGGATGAAGCTAAATTTCCTTCAACTCAATAGTTCCAAAACAGAAGCCATCCTGGTTGGCACAATTCATCAGCTCCGCTCTTCCACCATCACCAGTATCTCATTCTCTGGTCAAACGATTCCCTTCTCTGCATCTGTCACCAACCTGGGTGTCAAAATGGACTCACAACTCACCTTTGACACCCACATCAAACACCTCTGTAGGACGTCATTCTACCACCTCAGAAACATGTCAAAACTCCGTCCAACTCTCTCCTTGGCAGATGCAGAGAAGCTCGTCCAGGACTTTATCTCCTCCAGGCTGGACGACTGTAACGCACTCCTCATGGGGATCCCTGGCAGGAGCATCCAGAGACGGCAGGACGTCCAGAACTGCGCTGCCAGGATCCTGATGAGGATCACCCCCATCCTGAAATCCCTTCACTGGCTCCTGATCCCACTCAGGACTGAGTACAAGGTCCCTCCTCACTCACCAGAGCCTCCACTCACCCCCCTCACCCCCCTCACCCCCTCACTCCCTCACCCACCCTCACCTCACCCTCCCTCACCCCCCTCACCCTCACCCCCCTCCTCCCTCACCCTCCCTCACCCTCCCTCACCCCCCACCCTCCCTCACCCTCCCTCCCTCACCCTCCCTCACCCTCCCTCACCCCCCCTCACCCTCCCTCACCCCCCCTCACCCCCCTCACCTCACCCTCACCTCACCCCTCCCCCACCCCCCCTCACCCTCCCCTCACCCTCCCTCACCCTCCCTCACCCTCCCTCACCCCCCTCACCCTCACCCCCCTCACCCTCACCCTCCCTCACCCTCCCTCACCCTCCCTCACCCCCCTCACCCTCCCTCACCCTCCCTCACCCTCCCTCACCCTCCCTCACCCTCCCTCACCCTCCCTCACCCTCACCCTCCCCTCACCCTCCCTCCGCTCTGCAGACACCAACTCTCTCCAAACCCCCAGAACCAAACTCTGCACCATGGGAGATCGGACCTTCTCCTCTGCTGCTCCAAGGCTTTGGATCCCCCCCCCCGACCACCTGAGGCCCCACAGTCTACTTCTGTTTTTAAACAAAATCTTAAAACACACCTTTTTACTAAAGCCTTTTGTTAATTGTATTTTATTCTTGTTTTATCTTATTAATTCCTGCACTGGTTTTAGCTTGATCCACTGTTTCTGATGCACCTTTTTTACTCATTGTTTTTACCTGTCGCACTTTGAGATTATTTTATGTAAAGTGCAATATAAATAAAATGTATTATTATTATTATAAGAAGAAGAAGAAGAGGAGGAGGAGGAGGAGGAGGAGGAGGAGGAGGAGGAGGAGGAGGAGAGGAGGAGGAGGAGGAGGAGGAGGAGGAGGAGGAGGAGGAGGAGGAGGAGGAGGAGGAGGAGGAGGAGGAGGAGGAGGAGGAGGAGGAGGAGGAGGAGGAGGAGGAGGAGGAGGAGGAGGAGGAGGAGGAGGAGGAGGAGGAGGAGAGGAGGAGAGGAGGAGGAGGAGAGGAGGAGGAGGAGGAGGAGGAGGAGGAGGAGGAGGAGGAGGAGGAGGAGGAGGAGGAGGAGGAGGAGGAGGAGGAGGAGGAGGAGAGGAGGAGGAGGAGGAGGAGGAGGAGGAGGAGGAGGAGGAGGAGGAGGAGGAGGAGGAGGAGGAGGAGGAGGAGGAGGAGGAGGAGGAGGAGGAGGAGGAGAGGAGGAGGAGGAGGAGGAGGAGGAGGAGGAGGAGGAGGAGGAGGAGGAGGAGGAGGAGGAGGAGGAGGAGGAGGAGGAGGAGGAGGAGGAGGAGGAGGAGGAGGAGGAGGAGGAGGAGGAGGAGGAGGAGGAGGAGGAGGAGGAGGAGGAGGAGGAGGAGGAGGAGGAGGAGGAGGCCCATCCCCAAATCTTCAACCAACAAGCTCCACAAAAGAGAAATATTCTTCCTCCACGACTGAACGTCACAAATCTGTGTCTGTGTCAATCTCCAATCGTCAGGAAATTCAGTTTTATTTTAAATTCTAAGACGAGTTGGTTTTGTTTTGTTCCTGATCAGAACATGACTTGAGTTTGTTGTGTGACTCATGTGACTCGTCGTTGTTTCTTTAAGTTTTGTTCTTTCTTCTCTTGATGTTGTGGAGAAATTGATCATGAAGAATGTTTCTCCTTTGTGGAGTTTGTTGTTGAAGATTTGGTGATGGAGCAGATTTATTTAGTTCCAGTTTTAGTCCAATTTTAGACCTGCTTTAGTCCTAACTTCAGTCCAGTTTTAGTCCAGTTCTAGTTCAGTTTTGATCCCAGTTTTACTCTAGTTTTAGTCTTTATTTAGCCCAGATTTTGTCTCATTTCCGTCCAGTTTTAGAACTGTTCTAATGCCAGTCTTAGTCCAGTTCTAGACCTGTTTTAGTCCAGTTTTATTACTAGTTTTCGTCCAGTTTTTGTCCAGTCTTAGTCCAGTCTTAGTCCTGGTCTTAGTCCTGGTCTTAGTCTGGTCTTAGTCCAGTTTTAGTCCAGTCTTAGTCCAGTCTTAGTCCAGTCTTAGTCGGGTCTTAGTCGGGTCTAACTCTGCGCTCCCCCTGGTGGCAGGTACTGGGATAACTTCCACGCGTGCGCGGCGACCGCTCTCACCGACTGCCAGGAGGGGGCGACGGAGATGTGGGAGAAGCTGAAGAAGGAGTCGAGGAACCTGGACTTCCGCGGGAGTCTGTTTGAACTGTGCGCCGGGGGCAACGGGGCGGGGCGTCACCACGGCAACGCACCCCTGCTCGCCGCCGCCGCCGCCCTCCTCGCCGCCCTCCTCGCCGTGCTGCTCGTCTGAACCGCCGGGAGACGCTCCGCTGGAGGAAACGGGACCTCACCCGGACCTCACCCGGACCAGGCCCGGACCAGGCCTGGACCTCGCCCGGACCTCACCCGGACCTCACCCGGACCTCGCCCAGACCTCGCCCGGACTCTCAGGAGGTCAAGAGGACGATGTTCTGATGCTGGTTCCTCGTCGCAAACGCAGACCCGGAGTTTTGTTTCGTTCACACAAACCAAAAACACTCTGTTTCACTTTGTGATGTCATCATGTGGTGATATAGGAAGTGCTCCACTGTGTTTTTAAACTCCACACACCTTCACTAGAATCACCTGGATCATTTCAGTTGTGGAGTCGCCCGATCTCGACTGAACTGAAGAGAAAAGGAGAACCAGAACCACAGACCAGAACCACAGACCAGAACCACAGACCAGAACCACAGACCAGAACCACAGACCGGTTCAGAACCTGTGTTTAAACCTTTTCTGTGACATCAGGAACCACTGGGGACAAATGTCAAGATCATGTTAGATTTAACTCGTAAAATATATATAAAAAAAATAAATATCGTACAAAATGGAAGATTTACGACTGTGAAATTAACTCGTAATAAATAAGAACTGAAACTGGTCTAAACTGAACCAGGACTGAACCAGGACTGACACAGAAGGATCCAAGACTCACCTGGAACTGCTGATCTTTAAAATGACCACTTCATGACATCACCAGGTGGAACAGAGAATAATAAAGAGTCACTCAAACATGTGAACGAAACAAACACGACTCCAGGTCTGAGTGAGACGAAGAACAACAGAAGAACATCAGAAGAACATCAGAAGAACATCAGAAGAACATCAGAAGAACATCAGAACATGACTCAAAGCTCAGAGTTTGTGAGATTCAGTTCCTCGTTGGTCCTCAGATCTCAGCGTGGTCTACAGAGAGACACACGGGAGGGCATCTGACTCTCTGTAGAATCTGGTGCTGAAGTAAAGACCGAGGACCAGATTATCAGGTGCAAATCGTTGGGTCCTGGATTCTCTCTGGTCAGGAACAGATCCGGGTCCTGGAGATGGTCCTGGTCCTAAAGCAGGTCTGGGTTCTGGATTCTCTTTGGTCTGGAGAAGATCCAGGTCCTGGATTCTCGCTGGTCCGGGTCCTGGATTCTTGTTTGTCCAGAGCAGGTCCAGTTTCTGGATTCTCTTTAGACTGGGGCAGATCTGGGTCCTTGATTCTCTTTGGTCTGGAACAGATCAGGGCCCTGGAGCAGGTCCGGGTCCTGGAGCAGGTCCGGGTCCTGGAGCAGGTCCGGGTCCTGGAGCAGGTCCGGGTCCTGGAGCAGGTCCGGGTCCTGGAGCAGGTCCGGGTCCTGGAGCAGGTCCTGGTCCTGGAGCAGGTCCGGGTCCTGGAGCAGGTCCGGGTCCTGGAGCAGGTCCTGGTCCTGGAGCAGGTCCGGGTCCTGGAGCAGGTCCGGGTCCTGGAGCAGGTCCTGGTCCTGGAGCAGGTCCGGGTCCTGGAGCAGGTCCGGGTCCTGGAGCAGGTCCGGGTCCTGGAGCAGGTCCTGGTTCTCTGGGGGATGGAGGACGTGTACAGAGCCGCTCCTGTTTTTCCGTTGTGATTTTCTGTAAAGTTTTGTTTTGTAGATTTGGTTTTGAAGGTTCGGTCACATCAGGTTTAAATCTGCGTTTGTGTTTTCGGTCGAGACGAATCGAAGCGGCGACAGAAACAGAAAAACTCAAACTCCAAACTCCAACTGAAGCGAGCGACGTCTGTTTACTGTTTCAGCCCGAGCAATATCACCCCAGACTAAACCAGGACTAAACCAGGACTAAACCAGGACTAAACCAGGACTAAACCAGGACTAAACCAGGACTAAACCAGGACTAAACCAGGACTAAACCAGGACTAAACCAGGACTAAACCAGGACTAAACCAGGACTAAACCAGGACTAAACCCAGGACTAAACCAGGACTAAACCAGGACTAAACCAGGACTAAACCAGGACTAAACCAGGACTAAACCAGGACCAGGACTAAACCAGGACTAACCAGGTAAACCAGGACTAAACCAGGACTAAACCAGGACTAAACCAGGGACTAAACCAGGAACTAAAACCAGGACTAAACCAGGACTAAACCAGGACTAAACCAGGACTAAACCAGGACTAAACCAGGACTAAACCAGGACTGGAACCAGGACTAAACCAGGACTAAACCAGGACTAAAACCAGGACTAAACCAGGACTAAACCAGGACCCAGGACTAAAGAAAACCAGGACTAAACCAGGACTAAACCAGGACTAAACCAGGACTAAACCAGGACTAAACCAGGACTAAACCAGGACTGAACCAGGACTAAACCAGGACTAAACCAGGACTAAACCAGAACCAGGAACTAAACCAGGACTAAACCAGGACTAAACCAGGACTAAACCTAAACCAGGACTAAAACCAGAACTAAACCAGACTAAACCAGGACTAAACCAGGACTAAACCAGAACTAAACCAGGACTAAACCAGAACTAAACCAGACTAAACCAGAACCAGAAACCAGGACTAAACCAGGACTAAACCAGGACTAAAACCAGGACTAAACCAGGACTAAACCAAGACTAAACCAGGACTAAACCAGGACTAAACCAGGACTGAACCAGGAAAACCTAAACCAGGACTAAACCAGGACTAAACCAGGACTAAACCAGGACTAAAACCAGGACTAAACCAGGACTAAACCAGAACTAAACCAGACTAAACCAGGACTGAAACCAGGACTAAACCAGGACTGAACCAGAACTAAACCAGGACTGAACCAGGACTAAACCAGGACTGAAACCAGGGACTAAACCAGGACTAAACCAGGACTAAACCAGGACTAAACCAGGACTGGACTAAACCAGGACTAAACCAGGACTAAACCAGGACTAAACCAGGACTAAACCAGGACTAAACCAGGACTAAACCAGGACTAAACCAGGACTAAACCAGGACTAAACCAGGACTAAAATCATATCATTTTAAAGCCAAGGACAAAATATTCACAAAATGCAATAAGTGATTTCACCTGAGTTTTCTTCTGAAACCCTGATGCCCTGAGACACAAAGATTAGAATTGTGATAAAAATTAATTTTATATTGTGAAAATGTTTAAAATTTTGGACATTTTAGATTCTAAACTTTTCCAAAAAACGTCACTTTAGACCCAAACTTAAAGCGGGAGTGTTCGTCTCTTTCTCTCGTGTTCTAACTCTGTTCCTCGTCACAAACCTGACTGAACAAAGTTTCACACTCATCCATGCATGTTTGAGTCATCTAGAGATCTCTCCCGGGCTCTATTCAAACTCCTCCCACCTGTACGAAGCTCCGCCCACACGCTCCCAAAGGACAATTCTCCACAAATCCACAAAAACACGACACGAAACTGAACACGGCGACTGGACAAACCTGATGTGACGTGCAGGAGTTTCGACGCTCTGAAGGGGAGGGACTTAGCACGGAGAGCAAAGAGACTACAAAACATGTTCATCTGTTGTTTTTTATTGGCAAATAAAACATTTTAAACAATAAACGGAACATGGAAAATCTAAATATGTGACGTGAAAACCCCACAAACGTCACACGCTCCGACTGTCAAAAACAACTGAATCATTTTGACGAGTTTAATAATTATTTTTTTTATTACTACAAAATTATTCCTGATACGTTTTATTATTTAATTTTATCTTTAATTATTTCAGTTTTTATTTTAAAACAAAAATCTTCCATGTTTAAGCCATAACGACCCACGACTCGACTGTTGGGAGACGTATTCTGTCGCAATATCCGACCCTGACCTCTGACCTCTGACCTCGGACCTTGTGGCAGCCGCTGACCTCTGACCTCTGAACCTGACCCGTGCATGTCCGCGCTCGCCGCCGCCGCCGCCGCCCTTTGAGCTACAGCGTTTTAGCGTTTTAGAGTTTTGCGTCTTGCCGTTGTTTTTTGCGGTTGGGCAGCGTTCTGTCGGTGTGACCGGACCTTCGCTCCGGGACGAGTCTGAGACGCGGCGAAGGGGGCGGGGCTACGGGGAGCGGGGGCGGGGCTACGGGGAGCAGGAGCCGGGGCGAGGAGTGAGGAAGAGTCTTTCAAAGCGTGCGACAGATGCTTAATGTGAAACCTGCATGACGTCCGCTCACAGCCGAAGAGTCGGACGAGAGACGCAGTTACACCAGGACCTGAAGACGACAAACGCACAACTACACACAAAAACAACTACGTCCAACACAGCCTCCAGGAAACTTCAAAATGCTGGAAAACGACACAAAATGGAGTCAGTCGCAAAAAGTTCAGTTTGTGTGATTTTCTCAGTTTTATTTTGGGTCGATGATTCAAAATGTGAAACAGCCTCAAAACAACAGAAAATTATTGAAACATTTGTGTTTCAGTTTTACGTGTGGCTGTTTTCATTTGTGTGAGTAACATTATTAATACTATTGTTGTGTAAATTATATTTTGGTCATTTCCGTTCAGTTGACGACAGCGACTTTAATAAAACTCCACAAAACGAGTGAAGAGAAACGAGCCGACGCTGTGGAAAAGATGATTATTTTGTAAAATATGAATCAAAAGCAACTTACTACAGACTGATCTAGACTTTTCCGGAGCTGTTTCTGAGGGGCTGGACGACGTCATCAGACTAAAATAAAACTAATATAATAATAAGAACCAGAATCACACAAACTAAACTTTTTCAGCACAAAAAAGCACAAACAACTGACAGTTTTTGTGCAGGTTTGTGTTTGATGGAGGCGACTTCACAGACGTTACACACCAGGCGCTAACGCTAATGCTAACGCTAACGCTAATGCTAACGCTAATGCTAACGCTAATGCTAACGCTAATGCTAACGCTAATGCAGCAATTGAGCTATTTATTTATTTATTTTTTAACTGTTTATTATAATTTTAAGATATACAAAATATACATAGCAACTTAAAAATTGAGATATTTAAAATTTGAAAAAACAAAAAAAACAAAAAAACAAAAACAAAACAGCAACTGAGCAGATTTTAAGTGATTCAACTGATTTCTTAATTCTTCAAGCTGTTTGTGTTTTTTGTGTTTTTGTGTTGGGACGTGAACTCAAATGAAACATGCTAAAAACACGTCTCAAACCATAAAGAAAAATATTTTTACTTTTCAGTCTGGAGCTAAAATGTCGTGGAGCAGAAAGTTCAGACGCTGCTCCCAAATGTAGTGAAGTAAAAGTAAAAGTATCTGGTGTAAAGTTTACAGAAGTAACAGTGAGTTTTATTTTAGATCAAAACAAAACACAGAAGAAGTCAAATATGTCGTTAGCGTTACATTAGCATTTAGCATTCAGTGACGTGAGCGAGTTAGCGTCTGCGTCGGCTCTAACATGAAATAACTGACCAGAGCATTAGCGCTGTTAGCGCTGTTAGCAGTGTTAGCGCTGTTAGCTAGTGCCACAGATCAGGTGGAGCCACAGACTCTGAACCCACGATTCAGTCCACACAGCTCTCATGTCCACACAGGAAACAAGGGGAAAAAAATTACTTCTACTGTCTGTGTGTACTACTGTGTACTACTGTGTACTACTGTGTACTACACTGTGTACTACTGTGTACTACAGTGTGTACTACTGTGTACGTGTGCGTTTGTTCGGCTGTGAGCGTCAGACTGAAGGAACATTAGCATAGCCGCTAACGTTAGTCTGTATTAGCCTGTGTTAGCTCCCGTTAGCTCCTCCTTTCCCGCCGCTTCAGAATCGTCCTTTAGCCGCGAAAATCTGTTAGATTTACGAGAAACAGCAATACAAGACTTCAGGCCAGTGTAGCTTCAGAGACAGAAAAGAAAATATAAAGAACATAAAATATAAATATGAAATAAAGCCGTGTGGAGTTGTGTTTTAGCCCCGATAGCGGCGTTAGCTCTGTGTTTGACGTAGCATCAGAGAAACATCAGAATCAGTTTGAAACGAGTCGGTTTAAAAATGTGAACAAAGTGAGAATTATGTTTTTGGAGAAAGTTGTTTTAAATGAAGAACGAGTCAAATAAAATGTTTTAATATTTAAAGTTGAAATGACACAGAGAAACTTTGAGCTACAAATATATTTGTCCAAAAAGATAAATAAAAGAAATGTAAAAAAAAAGAAGTGGGCCAAGAGAATCAGAGAAAATATATGACCTGAAAATAGGAAAGAAGTTTGTTTTTTATTGATTTTTGATTAGTTTTTCACTATTCGATGTTTTGGTGAAATATTGGAGCAAAAAAACTCCACAAATGAAAATTCTGTGAAATAATTTTCCAAAAACATTCTTCACGTTTGTAAATTGAAGGTATTTTTATTTTAATTTAGTTCTGAAGAAATGTTGAGTTTTCTTTTTCTTTTGTTTTTGGGAAAAATACAAAAATATTTGTGAAAAAAGCGACGTCCAGACAAAGAGAAAAAGTGTACAGTATTAAAGCCGACGGGACTTTAACACAGACTCCACCGAGTCTCCACCGAGTCTCCACCGAGTCTCCACCGAGTCTCCACCGAGTCTCCACCGAGTCTGGAGTCTGGAGTCTGGAGTCTGGAGACTCGGTGAAGACTCGGTGGAGACTCGGTGGAGACTCGGTGGAGACTCGGTGGAGACTCGGTGGAGACTTGGTGGAGACTCTGTAGACACAGTAGTGCAGATGGTTTTAACAGATTCTACAGAAAATGTGACACTAAAGAATTTAAAGAATTTAAAGAGTTTAAAGAGTTTAAAGAGTTTGCCTCAACGAAAATAAAAACTTTGAAAAGAAAATGTGTGTTTGTGGTTTGTCATGAGGTCAGACCTGGTTTAGTCCTGGTTTAGACCTGGTTTAGTCCTGGTTTAGTCCTGGTTTAGTCCTGGTTTAGACCTGGTTTAGTCCTGGTTTAGTCCTGGTTTAGACCTGGTTTAGTCCTGTTTAGTCCTGGTTTAGTCCTGGTTTCCTGGTTTAGTCCTGGTTTAGTCTGGTTTAGTCTGGTTTAGACCTGGTTTAGTCCTGGTTTAGTCCTGGTTTAGACCTGGTTTAGACCTGGTTTAGTCCTGGTTTAGTCCTGGTTTAGTCCTGGTTTGTCCTGGTTTAGACCTGGTTTAGTCCTGGTTTAGTCCTGGTTTAGTCCTGGTTTAGACTGGTTTAGTCCTGGTTTAGTTTAGACCTGGTTTAGTCCTGGTTTAGTCCTGGTTTACCTGGTTTAGTCCTGGTTTAGTCCTGGTTTAGTCCTGGACCTGGTTTAGTCCTGGTTTAGTCCTGGTTTAGACCTGGTTTAGTCTGGTTTTAGTCCTGGTTTAGTCCTGGTTTAGTCCTGGTTTAGTCCTGGTTTAGACCTGGTTTAGTCCTGGTTTAGTCCTGGTTTAGTCCTGGTTTGTCCTGGTTTAGTGGTTTAGTCCTGGTTTAGTTTGGTTTAGTCCTGGTTTAGTCCTGGTTTAGTCCTGGTTTAGTCCTGGTTTAAGCCTGGTTTAGTCCTGGTTTAGTCCTGGTTTAGTTCTGGTTTAGTCTGGTTTAGTCCTGGTTTAGTCCTGGTTTAGTCCTGGTTTAGTCCTGGTTTAGTCCTGGTTTAGTCCTGGTTTAGACCTGGTTTAGTCCTGTCCTGGTTTAGTCCTGGTTTAGTCCTGGTTTAGTCCTGGTTTAGTTGCACATTTGTCATTTTTTAGATTCAGATATTTCACAGAAATCTGTTCATGAAAAGATCCCAGACCAGGATCATCCCCCCTCTGCTCCTGTCTGCTCCTGTCTGCTCCTGTCTGCTCCTGTCTGCTCCTGTCTGCTCCTGTCTGCTCCTGTCTGCTCCTGTCTGCTCCTGTCTGCTCCTGTCTGCTCTCTGTCTGCTCCTGTCTGCTCCTGTCTGCTGTCCTGCTCCTGTCTGCTCCTGTCTGCTCCTGTCTGCTCCTGTCTGCTCCTGTCTGCTCCTGTCTGCTCCTGTCTGCTCCTGTCTGCTCCTGTCTGCTCCTGTCTGCTCCTGTCTGCTCCTGTCTGCTCCTGTCTGCTCCTGTCTGCTCCTGTCTGCTCCTGTCTGCTCCTCATTAAACTTTCATCTTTTTAATAATTCATTAAAATTGACATAAACATCATCCACCCACAGAGATCAGGACTAGACTGGTTCAGTCCAGGTTCAGTCCTGGTGTAGATCTGGTTTAGTCCTGGTTTAGTCCTGGTGTAGATCTGGTTTAGTCCTGGTTTAGTCCTGGTTTAGTCCTGGTGTAGATCTGGTTTAGTCCTGGTTTAGTCCTGGTTTAGTCCTGGTTTAGTCCTGGTTTAGTCCTGGTTTAGTCCTGGTTTAGTCCTGGTGTAGATCTGGTTTAGTCCTGGTTTAGTCCTGGTTTAGTCTGGTTTAGTCCTGGTTGGTTAGTTCTGGTTTAGTCCTGGTTTAGTCCTGGTTTAGTCCTGGTTTAGTTCTGGTTTAGTCCTGGTTTAGTCCTGGTTTAGTTCTGGTTTAGTCCTGGTTTATTATTGGAGTATTAAATATTGATGTGGAGAAAACCAGGTCAAATCTCTGTGGACTGAACTGACCCCCACACTGAAGTCTGGGTTCAGTCCTGGTCTGGTCCTGGTCTAGTCCTGGTCTAGTCCTGGTCTAGTCCTGGTCTTGTTTCTGTGTCTGACCTTGGTGAGTCCTTGGCCTGGTCTGGTCCTGGTCCAGATCCAGTTGGCTCCAGTCCTGGATCAATGAAAACTTCGACACCAGAGTCAATAACAGACACACAGAACTGCACATACTACAAATACTACAAATACTACTACTACTACAAATACTACTACTACTACTACTACTACTACTGCAAATAATAAAAATACTTTTTCTACATATTAATAATAATTATAATAATAATCATCCTCCATGTTCTTCTTCTTCTCTGGGGTCGAGTCTCGGAGCATCAGTCTGAACAGAGACTCCCAGACTTCCTTCACCCCAGACACTTCCTCCAGCTCCTCCAGGGGGACCTGAGGTGTTCCCAGTCCAGTCCAGAGACATCGTCCCGCTCCTCTCCACGTGGAGGAGCAGCGGCTCTACTCCGAGCTCCGTCTCTGAGGGAGACGCCCGGACGCCCAGCGGAGGAAACTCATCTGTGGATCTGGTCTAGACGTCCTCCAGACACTGGCTCCAGGCTGAGGCCCCGGCGACGCCAACCGGGCGACGCCAACCGGGCGACGCCAACCGGGCGACGCCAACCGGGCGACGCCAACCGGGCGACGCCAACCGGGCGACGCCAACCGGGCGACGCCAACCGGGCGACGCCACCGACCTCTGAATGTTTCTCTTCACAAAGAGACTGTGACCCACTCAGAGTCTGACCCCAGAGGACGAGTCAGAGCAGAGACCAGGAGCACGAAGACCCCGACAACACAGACCCAGGAATCCCAGGGATGATCCCAGGATGATCCCAGGATGATTCCAGGATGATCCCAGGATGATCCCAGGATGATTCCTGGATGATCCCAGGATGATTCCAGGATGATCCCAGGATGATCCCAGGATGATTCCAGGATGATTCCAGGATGATCCCAGGATGATCCCAGGATGATTCCAGGATGATCCAGGATGATTCCAGGATGATCCCAGGATGATCCCAGGATGATTCCAGGATCCAGATTCCAGGATGATCCCAGGATGATTCCAGGATGATCCCAGGATGATCCAGGATGATTCCAGGATGATTCCAGGATGATCCCAGGATGATTCCAGGATGATTCCAGGATGATCCCAGGGATGATCCCAGGATGATTCCAGGATGATTCCAGGATGATCCCAGGATGATTCCAGGATCACTCAAACCCTCCACCTCGTTAAAGAGGCACTTCAACACGGGGACAAATGCTGCTAAAACAAACTACTACTATTTGAACCAGGACTAAACCAGGACTAAACCGGGTCTAAATCAGGACTAAATCAGGACTAAACCGGGACTAAATCAGGACTAAACCAGGTCTAAACCAGGACCAAACCAGGACTAAACCAGGACTAAATCAGGACTAAATCAGGACTAAACCAGGACTAAACCAAGACTAAATCAGGACTAAACTGGGACTAAATCAGGACTAAACCAGGACTAAACTAGGACTAAACCAGGACTAAACCGGGACTAAATCAGGACTAAATCAGGACTAAACCGGGACTAAATCAGGACTAAACCAGGTCTGAGCTGGTCGTCTTTCATGAGTATTTCTTGTGACTCATTTTGACGCTGAATTTGAAATCTGTTGATGAATCTGCCGCATCACTCATCCCCTCTCCTCCTCCTCTTCTATCCCTCTTTCTCTCTCTTCTCCTCTGATCTCATCCATCTCCTCTCCCCCCCCCTCTCTCTCTCTCTCTCTCTCCATCTTTTATTCTCTCTCTCTCTCTCTCTCCATCTTTTATTCTCTCTCTCTCTCTCTCTCCATCTTTTATTCTCTCTCTCTCTCTCTCCATCTTTTATTCTCTCTCTCTCTCTCTCCATCTTTTATTCTCTCTCTCTCTCTCTCTATCTTTTATTCTCTCTCTCTCTCTCTCTCTCTCCATCTTTTATTCCCTCTCTCCTCCTCTTCTCTTTCTTTCTCTCTCTCCTCTTTTGTTCCGTCATTTATAATCTCTTCGTTTTTCTCACCTCGTTTAAACTGTTCCCTTTTTAATTTCATCCTTTTCTCAAATGTAAAAAAAAAACAAAATAAAAACACCCCCCCCCCCCCCTCCCCCCCCCTCCCCTCCCCCAGGACCCCACAGAGTCCGGTCCTGGTCCAAGTCCAGGTCCAAGTCCAGGTCCATCTGGTCCTCGGTCCCGGAGCCAA
>NW_026571070.1:876712-894212 GCF_026225935.1 Boleophthalmus pectinirostris
ATCCTCTCTCTCGTCTCTACTCCTCCTCCCTCTCTCCTCGTCCTCTATCTCCTACTCTCCCTCTCTCTCCGTCCTCCTCTCCTCCTCTCCCTCTCTCCACCGTCCTCTACTCCTCTCTCCCTCCTCCTCTCCGTCCTCTACTCCTCCTCCACTCCTCTCTCCATCCTCTACTCCTCCTCTCCTCCTCTCATCCTCTCTCCTCTCTCTCTCTCTCCTCTCTCTCCTCTCTCTCCTCCCTCCTCTCTCCTCTCCCTCTCTCCTCCTCCTCTCCCTCTCTCCATCCTCTACTCCTCCTCTCTCTCTCCTCCTCTCTCTCTCTCCTCCTCCTCTATCTCCTCTCCTCTCTCTCCTCTCCTCTCTCTCTCCTCCTCTCTCCCCTCTCTCTCCGTCCTCTACTCCTCTCTGTCTATCTCCCTCTCTCCTCCTCTCTCCTCCTCTCTCTCTCTCCTCTCTCTCCTCTCCTCTCTCTACTCCTCCACTCCCTCTCTCCATCCTCTACTCCTCCTCTCCTCTCTCTCCTCTCTCTCTCCTCCTCTCTCTCTCCTCCTCGTCCTCTACTCCTCCTCCTCTCTCCGTCCTCTACTCCTCCTCTCCCTCTCTCCATCCTCTACTCCTCCTCTCCCTCTCTCCATCCTCTACTCCTCCTCTCCCTTCTCCTATATCCTCTACTCTCCACTCCCTCTCTCCGTCCTCTACTCCTCTCTCTCTCCTCTCTACTCCTCTCTCCCTCTCTCTCCTCTCTCCTCCTCCCTCCTCCTCCTCTCCCCTCTCTTCTTCCAACTCTCTCCTCTCCTCTTTCTGTCATCTCTCCTTCTGCTCTGTCCATCATCAGTAGTACTATCAGTAGTAGTAGTAGTAGTAGTAGTAGTAGTAGTAGTAGTAGTAGTAGTAGTAGTAGTAGTAGTATCAGATGCAGTACTTCCTCCTCTCTTCCTGTAGTATTTTATACTTTTGTACTTTAGTTTATTTCCGTCTGAATCGTTTTTTGTTTTTTCATTTCCAAAGAGACAAACAAACAAAAAACAAACAAACAAACAAGATCAAGAAACTCGTCCTTCAAAATAAGAGTCTGTGTCAGGCTTTTATTATGACACATGTCCTTCAAAATAAGAGCATTCAGGCTTTTATTTTGAATAAGGGACGAGAGAAAGAGGCACCTGACACACACGGGAGGGACCTGACACACACAGGGGAGGGACCTGACACACACGGGGAGGGACCTGACACACGGGGAGGGACAGACACGGGAGGGACCTGACACATGGGAGGGACCTGACACACACGGGGAGGGACCTGACACACACACGGGGAGGGACCAGACACACGGGAGGGACTGACACACCGGGGAGGGACCTGACACACACGGGAGGGACCTGACACACACACGGGGAGGGACCTGACACACACGGGAGGGACCTGACACACACGGGGAGGGACCTGACACACACACGGGGAGGGACCTGACACACACACGGGGGAGGGGGGGGACCTGACACACACACGGGAGGGACCTGACACACATGGGAGGGACCTGACACACACACGGGGAGGGACCTGACACACACACGGGGAGGGACCTGACACACACACGGGGAGGGACTGACACACACGGGGAGGACCTGACACACACGGGGAGGGACTGACACCACTGAGGGACACACACACGGGAGGGACCTGACACACAGGAGGGACACGGGGGGACGACACACACGGGAGGGACCTGACACACACGGGGAGGGACCTGACACACACGGGAGGGACCTGACACACCGGGGAGGGACCAGACACACACAGGGGGAGGGACCTGACACACACGGGGAGGGACCTGACACACACGGGGGAGGGACCTGACACACACACGGGGAGGGACCTGACACACACACGGGGAGGGACCTGACACACACACGGGGAGGGACCTGACACACACACGGGAGGGACCTGACACACACACGGGGGGACGGGGAGGGACTGACACACACGGGGAGGGACCTGACACACACGGGAGGGACCTGACACACACACGGGAGGGACCTGACACACACGGGGAGGGACCTGACACACACACGGGAGGGACCTGACCACACACGGGAGGGACCTGACACACACACGGGAGGGACCTGACACACACGGGAGGGACCTGACACACACGGGAGGGACCTGACACACACAACGGGGAGGGACCTGACACACACGGGGAGGGACCTGACTTACTTGGGGTGTGTGAACTGGTCCAGGAGTGTGACTTGTTCCACCAGGTCTCCTCCGATGTTTCGCACCAAGTCAAAAAAATCGTTTTGGGAGAAAGAATCCGGAATCCAGAAGGAAATGTCGTTATGAAGAGGAGGAAACCTGCTGAGAGGCTGAGAGAGACCGAGACTCAGACCAGGACTCAGACCAGGACTAAGACCGGAGACCAGGACTCAGACCAGGACTCAGACCAGGACTCAAGACCAGGACTAAGACTCAGACCAGGACTAAGACCAGGACTCAGACCAGGACTCAGACCAGGACTCAGACCAGGACTCAGACCAGACTAAGACCAGGACTAAGACCAGGACTCAGACCAGGACTCAGGACTAGACCAGGACTAAGACCAGGACTAAGACCAGGACTCAGACCAGGACTAAGACCAGGACTCAGACCAGGACTAAGACCGAGACTCAGACCAGGACTAAGACCGAGACTCAGACCAGGACTAAGACCCAGACTCAGACCAGGACTCAAGACAAGACCAGGACAGACCGAGACTCAGACCAGGACTAAGGACTAAGACCGAGACTCAGACCAGGACTAAGACCAGGACTAAGACCGAGACTCAGACCAGGACTCAGACCAGGACTCAGACCAGGACTAAGACCGAGACTCAGACCAGGACTAAGACCAGGACAGACTCAGACCAGGACTCAGACCAGGACTAAGACCGAGACTCAGACCAGGACTAAGACCAGGACTAAGACCAGACCAGGACTAAGACCGAGACTCAGACCAGGACTAAGACCGAGACTCAGACCAGGACTAAGACCAGACTCAGACCAGGACTAAGACCAGGACTAAGACCAGGACTAAGACCGAGACTCAGACCAGGACTAAGACCGAGACTCAGACCGAGACTCAGACCGGGACTAAGACCAGGACTCAGACCAAGACTCAGACCAGGACTAAGACCAGGACTCAGACCAAGACTCAGACCAGGACTAAGACCGGGACTTAGACCAGGACCCAGACCCAGACCGAGACCCAGACCGAGACTCAGACCGAGACTCAGACCAGGACAAAGACCGGGACCCAGACCAGGACTCAGACCGGGACTATCCCAGGACTAAACAAGGACTCAGACCAGGACTAAACCAGGACTAAACCAGGTCTGAACCAGGACTAAACCAGTACTAAACCAGGACTAAACCAGGACTAAACCAGGACTGAACCAGGACTGAACCAGGACTGAGAGTCTGAGAGTGCAGGAGGTCAGAGGGTCAGATCTCTGGACCAGTGTTTAAAAGTTTAAAATGTTTAAAAGTGGGATCAGATCCTCTGAGTTCGTCTGGAGGAAGAGTCGACCCTGAGTCTCCCTCAGAGTCGACCCCAGAGCCGCTCACTCGGTCTGGGCAGGACAGATCAGTGGCCCTGGTCCCTCTGGAGCTCTACACACATCCACAGTGTTTAAGGGAGCGCGGCTCAGACTGTGCCCAGGACGAGAGCTCTGACCCTGGGCAGGAGCTGAGCAATGGCCCCTGGTCCCTCTGGAGCTCTGGGATTTATCACAGAAACACAAACAAAGACAAACAAAGTCTGGTTCACACCTCCACCTGCTGCTTCTGAAACATCTGAAACAACTGAAACAACTGAAACAACTGAAACACCTGAAACAACTGAAACAACTGAAACACTGAAACAACTGAAACAACTGAAACATGAAACAAATGAAACAACTGAAACACAACTGAAACACTGAACTGAAACACTGAAACAAAACACCTGAAACAACTGAAACAACAGAAACACTGAAACAACAGAAACACTGAAACAACTGAAACAACTGAAACAACAGAAACAAACATCTGAAAACAAACAATGAAACATCTGAAACTGAAACAACTGAAACATGAAACATGAAACAAAAACTGAAACAACTGAAACAACTGAAACTGAAACAACTGAAACAACTGAAACATCTGAAACACCTGAAACAACTGAAACATCTGAAACACTGAAACATGAAACAACTGAAACAACTGAAACAACTGAAACAACTGAAACAACTGAAACAACTGAAACATCTGAAACATCTGAAACATCTGAAACAACTGAAACAACTGAAACAACTGAAACATCTGAAACATCTGAAACAAAAACAACTGAAACAACTGAAACACTGAAACTGAAACATCTGAAACATCTGAAACACCTGAAACATCTGAAACAAACTGAAACACAACTGAAACACAAACTGAAACACACCTGAAACACCTGAAACAGAAACACTGAAACAACTGAAACAACTGAAACACCTGAAACATCTGAAACACCTGAAACAATGAAACATGAAACACACTGAAACATCTGAAACATCTGAAACAACTGAAACACCTGAAACATCTGAAACACCTGAAACATCTGAAACACCTGAACACCTGAAACATCTGAAACACCTGAAACATCTGAAACATCTGAAACAACTGAAACAACTGAAACACTGAAACATCTGAAACACTGAAACATTGAAACTGAAACACCTTAAACACCTTAAACAACTGAAACATCTGAAACACCTGAAACACTGAAACACTCATGAAACATCTGAAACATCTGAAACACTGAAACACTAAACATTGAAACACCTAAAGTCCTGGTTTAGTCCTTTTTCAGTCCTGGTTTAGACCTGGTTCAGTCCTGGTTCAGTCCTGATTCAGTCCTGCTTTAGTCCTGCTTGCAACAAAACAATCTGAAGAGCCACTTGGGAGCCAAAAGAACCAGCAGCTTTTAGTGAGCCGAGCCAAAAGAGCCGGTTCTCTAAAAAGAACTGGAATAAACATCACTAGTGTCTAGAATGTGATGCAAAAATGACATTAAACCAACCTACTGTCTGTAAATATGATGTAAAGAGGCAGAAGAACAATAAATGTTTCCTAAATAAACCCAATTTAAAATCCACCAGAGACAAACCGAAGTTTTTTAAACAATTCAACATTTACAGTGAATTTTTACATCACTAAATATATCGACGATTATATCGGCAGCTCCAACTCCCATTATAATCGGTTTCCATATCGGCCACACAGCAAAATCCATATCGGTCGGCTCTAGACAGACGCTCCTGTCACTGATGCTCCTGTCTCCTTGTCTGATGCTCCTGTCACTGATGCTCCTGTCACTGATGCTCCTGTCATTAACGCTCCTGTCATTAACGCTCCTGTCGCTGATGCTCCTGTCGCTGATGCTCCTGTCACTGATGCTCCTGTCGCTGATGCTCCTGTCGCTGATGCTCCTGTCACTGATGCTCCTGTCACTGATGCTCCTGTCGCTGATGCTCCTGTCGCTGATGCTCCTGTCACTGATGCTCCTGTCATTAACGCTCCTGTCACTGAGGCTCCTGTCATTAACGCTCCTGTCGCTGATGCTCCTGTCATTAACGCTCCTGTCACTGATGCTCCTGTCATTAACGCTCCTGTCGCTGATGCTCCTGTCATTAACGCTCCTGTCGCTGATGCTCCTGTCATTAACGCTCCTGTCATTAACGCTCCTGTCATTAACGCTCCTGTCGCTGATGCTCCTGTCATTAACGCTCCTGTCGCTGATGCTCCTGTCATTAACGCTCCTGTCGCTGATGCTCCTGTCATAATGCTCTGTCGCTGATGCTCCTGTCATTAACGCTCCTGCTGATGCTCTGTCATTAACGCTCCTGTCGCTGATGCTCCTGTCATTAACGCTCCTGTCTCCTGCTGATGCTCCTGTCATTAACGCTCCTGCCGCTGATGCTCCTGTCATTAACGCTCCTGTCGCTGATGCTCCTGTCAATTAACGCTCCTGTCGCTGATGCTCCTGTCATTAACGCTCCTGTCGCTGATGCTCCTGTCATTAACGCTCCTGTCACTGAGGCTCCTGTCACTGATGCTCCTGTCGCTGATGCTCCTGTCATTAACGCTCCTGTCATTAATGCTCCTGTCGCTGATGCTCCTGTCATTAACGCTCCTGTCACTGATGCTCCTGTCATTAACGCTCCTGTCGCTGATGCTCCTGTCATTAACGCTCCTGTCGCTGATGCTCCTGTCATTAACGCTCCTGTCACTGAGGCTCCTGTCACTGATGCTCCTGTCGCTGATGCTCCTGTCATTAACGCTCCTGTCACTGATGCTCCTGTCACTGATGCTCCTGTCCTGATCTCCTGCTGATGCTCCTGTCATTAACGCTCCTGTCACTGATGCTCCTGTCATTAACGCTCCTGTCGCTGATGCTCCTGTCAATTAACGCTCCTGTCACTGAGGCTCCTGTCACTGATGCTCCTGTCGCTGATGCTCCTGTCATTAACGCTCCTGTCATTAATGCTCCTGTCGCTGATGCTCCTGCCATTAACGCTCCTGTCATTAATGCTCCTGTCGCTGATGCTCCTGCCATTAACGCTCCTGTCACTGATGCTCCTGTCATTAACGCTCCTGTCACTGATGCTCCTGTCATTAATGCTCCTGTCACTGATGCTCCTGTCATTAACGCTCCTGTCGCTGATGCTCCTGTCATTAACGCTCCTGTCGCTGATGCTCCTGTCATTAACGCTCCTGTCGCTGATGCTCCTGTCGCTGATGCTCCTGTCGCTGATGCTCCTGTCATTAACGCTCCTGTCACTGATGCTCCTGTCATTAACGCTCCTGTCGCTGATGCTCCTGTCATTAACGCTCCTGTCACTGATGCTCCTGTCATTAACGCTCCTGTCACTGATGCTCCTGTCATTAACGCTCCTGTCACTGATGCTCCTGTCATTAATGCTCCTGTCGCTGATGCTCCCTGTCATTAATGCTCCTGTCACTGTCTGTCATGCTCCTGTCCTGATGCTCCTGCCATTAACGCTCCTGTCACTGATGCTCCTGTCATTAACGCTCCTGTCACTGATGCTCCTGTCATTAATGCTCCTGTCGCTGATGCTCCTGCCATTAACGCTCCTGTCACTGATGCTCCTGTCATTAACGCTCCTGTCACTGATGCTCCTGTCATTAATGCTCCTGTCGCTGATGCTCCTGTCATTAATGCTCCTGTCGCTGATGCTCCTGTCATTAATGCTCCTGTCGCTGATGCTCCTGTCATTAATGCTCCTGTCGCTGATGCTCCTGTCATTAATGCTCCTGATGCTCCTGTCATTAATGCTCCTGCCGCTGATGCTCCTGTCGCGTCAGAGTAAATGTCCCGGTGAAGTTTGCACTTGTCCATCTTTTGTTTAACAACAACAAACTCCAGAAAGAGAGAGACAGAAGAAAGAGAGAGAGAATGGAGAGAGGGAAAAGAGAAAGAGAGAGAGCAAAGAGAAAGAGAGCAAGGAGAGAGAAAGAGAGAGAGAGAAGTGAGAGAAAGAGAGAGAAAAGAGAGAGAAAGAGAGAGAGAGAGAGAGAGAGAACGAAGAGAGAGAGAGAGTGTAAAGAGAGAGAGGAGGAGAGGTGGAGGTGTTCAGAGTTCATGAGTTCAGGACAGATTCAGTTAAAGAATAATTCACCCACGATGCACTGCTCTGTCTGTTTACCCAGAATGCAGCAGGAAAATCAGTCCAAATCAACTGTACAAAATTTACGAAGCAAAAATAAATGTCAAAAGGACAAGTCCTGGTTCAGTCGTGGTTCAGTTCTGTCTGGCTTGGCTCCGATTGGCCGGCGTGTGTCTCACCTGGAAGCGGATTGGCCGGTGCAGGTCGTCGCCTCTGAACTGTCGGAGGAAGCGTTCGTCGCGGCTCCAGAACAGGCGGATGTCGGGGATGTCGAACAGAACCATCGCCAGACGCTCCAGACCCAATCCGAACGCCCAGCCCACCTTATGCCCCGCCCCCGCTGTAACAAACAGAGAGGAGAGCCAATCAGAGACAAGAGCCAATCCGAACGCCCAGCCCACCTTATGCCCCGCCCCCGCTGTAACAAACAGAGAGGAGAGCCAATCAGAGACAAGAGCCAATCCGAACGCCCAGCCCACCTTATGCCCCGCCCCCGCTGTGACGGACAGAGAGGAGAGCCAATCAGAGACAAGAGCCAATCCGAACGCCCAGCCCAATTTATGCCCCGCCCCGCTGTGACGGACAGAGAGGAGAGCCAATCAGAGACAAGAGCCAATCCGAACGCCCAGCCCACCTTATGCCCCGCCCCCACTGTGACGGACAGAGAGGAGAGCCAATCAGAGACAAGAGCCAATCTGAATGCCCAGCCCATCTTGTGCCCTGCCCCCGCTATGACTGACAGAGAGGAGAGCCAATAAAACAAGAGGAGAGCTTATAGACAAGTCTAACTGAGAACTAAACCAGGTCTAACCCAGGACTAAACCAGGTCTAACCCAGGTCTAAACCAGGACTAACCAAGTCTAACCCAGGTCTAACCGAGAACTAAACCAGAGCTAAACCAGGACTAAACCAGGTCTAACCCAGGTCTAAATCAGGTCTAACCCAGGACTAACCCAGGTCTAAACTAGAACAGCACGTGTTGTGTGTGACGTCTCTGGGGTATGAACTGTCTCCCCTCTCTTTGCTCTCTGTGCTGAGTCGCTCCCCCTGCAGAGGTTTGTCCAGTTGCTGTGTTCAGTGTTTTTGTGTTTTTATGGGGAATTGTAGTGCGGGAGCATGTGGGCGGAGCCTCGTACAGACTCGTACTGTGAGGAGGGTTTAAACAGGGCCCAGGAGAGATCACTAGATGACTCAGACATGGAGGAGTTTAAAACCTCCTCAAGCAGGTTTGTGACGAGGAACATGAGAGAAAGAGACAAAACCTCCACTTTAACCCTGAGTCCTTTAGTTAGTCCTGGTCCAATAGTCCAGGAAATGTGGTGAATTAGTCCTGGTTTAGTCCTAGTTCAGTCCTGGTTTAGACCTGGTTTAGTCCTGGTTTAGACCTGGTTTGGTCCTAGTTCAGTCCTGGTTTAGTCCTGGTTTTGACCTGGTTTAGTCCTAGTTCAGTCCTGGTTTAGTCCTAGTTCAGTCCTGGTTTAGTCCTAGTTTAGTCCTAGTTCAGTCCTGGTTTAGTCCTAGTTTAGTCCTAGTTCAGTCCTGGTTTAGTCCTAGTTTAGTCCTAGTTCAGTCCTGGTTTAGTCCTGATTTAGTCTCTGGTTTAGTCCTGGTTTAGACCTGGTTCAGTCCTAGTTTTGTCCTACTTCTATGCTGATTTGGTTCTGGTTCAGCTTCTGGTTTAGTTTCTGGTTCAGTCGCGGTTCGATGCAGATGTCGATGATGTAATGTACTACAGTCAGGTGCAGCGCTGTGATTGGCTGAGGGTTTTAAATAACGCACTCTGATTGGTCCAGAGGAGGGGCTTGGCTCGGTGCCTCGCTGCAGTGGCTCAGATGCCCTCCCCGTGTGTGTCAGGTGCCCTCCCCGTGTGTGTCAGGTGCCCTCCCCGTGTGTGTCAGTGCCCTCCCCGTGTGTGTCAGGTGCCCTCCCCGTGTGTGTCAGGTGCCTCTGTGTGTCAGGTGCCCTCCCCGTGTGTGTCAGGTGCCCTCCCCGTGTGTGTCAGTGCCTCCCCGTGTGTGTCAGGTGCCCTCCCCGTGTGTGTCAGGTGCCCTCCCCATGTGCCTCTTTTTAAACAAAATCTGTTCTTCTCCTCCTCTTCTCTCTCTCTCCATCCCTCTCTTTCACTACACTCCTCCTCTCTTCTCCATCTTCATTATCTGCTCTCCCTCGCTCCCTCTCCTCCTCCTCCCTTCATTCTATCTATTTTCACTCCATCTCTGTTCCACTCTTTTCCTTTTCTCCTCACCCCTCCCTCCTTCTCTCCATCTTCTCTCTCTTCTTTCCTCTCCCTCTCTCATTTGTCTTGCGGGTTCCACTTTGTCAGTTCTCATCCTCTCATCCGTACATCCTGTCTTTTTTTTCACTCCTTTTCTCGACACAAAATCAATCCTTCTCCCACTCGTTTCCTCCAGAGCCCCCCCCCCCCCCCCCCCCCCCGACTCTCCCCACGAACGGAGCCTCAGACCCGGAGAAGAGCCGAGACACAGTCCCCTGACCGAACCAGGACCGAACCAGGACTAAACCAGGACTAAACCAGGACTAAACCAGGACTAAACCTGGACTGAATCAGGACCGAACCAGGACCGAACCAGGACCAAACCAGGACCGAACCAGGACCAAACCAGGACTGAACCAGGACTGAACCAGGACTAAACCAGGACTAAACCAGGTCTAAACCTGGACTGAACCTGGACCGAACCAGGACCGAACCAGGACCGAACCAGGACCAAACCAGGTCTAAACCAGGACTGAACCAGGACTAAACCAGGACTGAATCAGGACCAAACCAGGACCGAACCAGGACTACATCAGGACTACACCAGGACTAAACCGGGACTAAACCGGGACTGAACCAGGTCTAAACCAGGACTGAACCAGGACTGAACCAGGACCGAACCAGGACTAAACCAGGTCTAAACCAGGACTGAACCAGGACTAAACCAGTCCTGAATCAGGACCAAACCAGGACCGAACCAGGACTACACCAGGACTAAACCGGGACTAAACCGGGACTGAACCAGGTCTAAACCAGGACTAAACCAGGTCTTGGTTTTGGGGACAGTTGGTTTGGTGATGTGGTTCAGGTTTGACTCACGCGGCACAAACGGCACATGACGACAAACTGACATTTACACACAGACAGGACCGCACCTGTCACTACCACACAGACAGGACCGCACCTGTCACTACCACACAGACAGGACCGCACCTGTCACTACCACACACAGGACCGCACCTGTCACTACCACACACAGGACCGCACCTGTCACTACCACACACACAGGACCGCACCTGTCACTACCACACACAGGACCGCACCTGTCACTGCCACACACAGGACCGCACCTGTCACTACCACAGACAGGACCGCGCCTGTCACTACCACACACAGGACCGCACCTGTCACTACCACACACAGGACCGCACCTGTCACTACCACACACAGGACCGCACCTGTCACTACCACACACAGGACCGCACCTGTCACTACCACACACAGGACCGCACCTGTCACTACCACACACAGGACCGCACCTGTCACTACCACACACAGGACCGCACCTGTCACTACCACACACAGGACCGCACCTGTCACTGCACACACCGCACCTGTCACTGCACTACACACACCTGTCACTGCCACACACAGGACCGCACCTGTCACTGTGTCACTACCACACACAGGACCGCACACACAGGACCGCGCACCTGTCACTGCCACACACAGGACCGCACCTGTCACACACACACAGGACCGCACCTGTCACTGCCACACCGCACCTGTCACTACCACACACACACCTGTCACTGCCACACACAGGACCGCACCTGTCACTGCCACACACAGGACACTGCCACACACAGGACCGCCTGTCACTACCACAGACAGGACCGCGCCTGTCACTACCACACACACACCGCGCACTGTCACACACCGCACACTGCCACACACAGGACCGCACCTGCACTGTCACTGCCACACACAGGACCGCGCCTGTCACTACCACAGGACCGCGCCTGTCACTCCATGTCACTACCACAACAGGACCGCACCTGTCACTACCACACCAGGACCGCGCCTGTCACTACCACACACAGGACCGCACCTGTCACTGCACACACACAACCGCACCTGTCACTACCACACAGTTCTAGAGTCCAGACCAGAGGAACAGAGGCTCGTGAGGCATTTTAATGTCACATTCTGTTACTCATGTACATACAGACCCTGAACGCAACACACACACACACACACACACACACACACACACACACACACACACACACACACACACACACACACACACACACACACACACACACACACACACACACACACACACACACACACACACACACACACACACACACACACACACACACACACACACACCACACACACACACACACACACACAACATACACACACACACACACACACACACACACACACACACACACACACACACACACACACACACACACACAACACACACACACACACACACACACACACACACACACACACACACACACACACACACACACACACACACACACACACACACACACACACACACACACACACACACACACACACACACACACACACACACACACAACACACACACACACACACACACACACACACACACACACACACACACACACACACACACACACACACACACACACACACACACAACACACACACACACACACACACACACACACACACACACACACACACACACACACACACACACACACACACACACACACACACACACACACACACAACACACACACACACACACACACACACACACACACACACACACACACACACACACACACACACACACACACACACACACACACACACACACACACACACACACACACACACACACACACACACACACACACACACACACACACACACACACACACACACACACACACACACACACACACACACACACACACACACACACACACACACACAACACAACACACACACACACACACACACACACACACACACACACACACACACACACACACACACACACACACACACACACACACACACACACACACACACACACACACACACACACACACACACACACACACACACACACACACACACACACACAACACACACACACACACAACACACACACACACACACACACACAACACACACACACACACACACACACACACACACACACACACACACACACACACACACACACACACACACACACACACACACACACACACACACACACACACACACACACACACACACACACACACACACACACACACACACACACACACACACACACACACACACACACACACACACACACAACACACACACACACACACACACACACACACACACACACACACACACACACACACACACACACACACACACACACACACACACACACACACACACACGTGTGTCAGTGAATCAGGCGTGATACATTCAGGGCCCTGGTCTGTGGTGTTAAAATCACAGCTGTGGATTTTACATGACGAACGAACTGATGAATATTCACCAGAACATGGACTGGAATAACCCGGATTTAGTCCTGATTTAGACCTGGTTTAGACCTGGTTTAGACCTGGTTTAGACCTGGTTTAGTCCTGGTTTAGACCTGGTTTTAGACCTGGTTGGGTCTTAGACCTGGTTTAGTCAGACCTAAAAATAAAAAAAACAAGGTCAAACATTTGTAACTGAATCATAAACGACGGCTGCACCTGTGTGAGGGAGGGCATCTGACACACAAGGAGGCAGGAGGACTAAACCAGGACTAAACCAGCACTAAACCAGGTCTAAACCAGGACTCAACCGGGACTAGACCGGGACTAAACCGGGACTAAACCAGCACTAAACCAGGACTAAACCAGAAATGAACTAGGACTAAACCAGGACTAAACCAGGACTAAACCAGGACTAAACCAGACTACTGAACTAGGACTAAACCAACTAAACTAAACTACCAGGACTAACAGGACTAAAAACCAGGACTTAAACCAGGACTAAACCAGACTACTGAAAGGACTAAAACCAGGACTAAACCAGGACTAAACCACCAGGTAAACCAGGGACTAAACCAGAACTGAACTAGGACTAAACCAGGACTAAACCAGGACTAAACTAAACCAGGTCTAAACTGGTCTAGGCCGGTCAGACTGGTAGTGAGATGATGAGTTATAAATATTAAAGGGAGCAGATAAAAATAGATCTGAGGAAACCCACAGAGTCGTGATCTGCATTTGACTGGAACACACCAAGACCGGGTTTAGACCGGGTTTAGACCGGGTTTACACCGGGTTTAGACCGGGTTTAGACCGGGTTTAGACCGGGTTTACACCAGGTTTAGACCGGTTTACACCAGGGTTTTAGACCGGGTTTAGACCAGGGTTTACACCAGGGTTTAGAGACCGGGTTTACACCGGGTTAGGGTTTACACCAGGTTTTAGACCGGTTTACACGGGCTTAGACCGGGTTTACACCGGGCTTAGACCGGGTTTAGACCGGGTTTAGACCGGGTTTAGACCGGGCTTAGACCGGGTTTACACCGGGTTTACACCGGGCTTAGAGTCTCAGATCTGCTTTATTTAAAAGATCCACACGTGTTGAAAGAATCTGTGAAACTGTGTCTGATCCCCTGCAGACCAGATATAGTCCTGGTCCGGTCTCTGGTCTGGTCTGGTCTGGTCTGGTCTCTGGTCTGGTCTGGTCTGGTCTGGGTCTGGTCTGGTCTGGTCTCTGGTCTGGTGGTCTCTCTGGTCTGGTCTGGTCTGGTCTCTGGTCTGTCTGGTCTGGTCTGCTGGTCTGGTCTGGTCTTGGTCTGGTCTGGTCTGGTCTGGTCTGGTCTGGTCTGGTCTCTGGTCTGGTCTGGTCTGGTCTGGTCTGGTCTGGTCTGTCTGGTCTCCTGGTCTCTGGTCTTGGTCTGGTCTGTCTGTCTGGTTGGTAATGAGGGTTTCCCCAGAGACTCACAGTAATCAATCTGTTCACACTCACAGAGACCTGCTCCAGACCTGGTTCAGACCTGGTTTAGACCTCAATATAGTCCTGGTTTAGACCTGGTTCAGACCTGGTTTAGACTAGGACTGTGTTAAACCTGGTTTAGTCCTGGTTGAGTTCTGGTTTAGTTCTGGTTTAGTCCTGGTTTAGTCCTGGTTGAGTCCTGGTTGAGTCCTGGTTTAGTCCTGGTTGAGTCCTGGTTTAGTCCTGGTTGTTTTAGTTGAGTCCTAGTCTGGTGAGTCCTGGTTTAGTTCAGTCCTGGTTTAGTCCTGGTTGAGTTGGTTTTAGTCCTGGTTTTGTCCTGGTTTAGTCCTGGTTGAGTTCCTGGTTTAGTCCTGGGTTTAGTCCTGGTTGAGTCCTGGTTAGACCTGGTTTAGTCCTGGTTGAGTCCTGGTTTAGTTCTGGTGAGTCCCTGGTTTAGTCCTGGTTTAGTCTGGTTTAGTCCTGGTTGTCCTGGTTGAGTCCTGGTTTAGTCCTGGTTTAGTCCTGGTTTAGTCCTGGTTTAGTCCTGGTTGAGTCCTGGTTTAGTCCTGGTTGAGTCCTGGTTTAGTCCTGGTTTAGACTGGTTTAGTCCTGGTTTGAGTCCTGGTTGAGTCCTGGTTTAGTCCTGGTTGAGTCCTGGTTTAGTCCTGGTTGAGTCCTGGTTGAGTCCTGGTTTTAGTCCTGGTTGAGTCCTGGTTTGGTTAGTCCTGGTTTAGTCCTGGTTTTAGTCTGGTTTTAGTCCTGGTTTAGTCTGGTTTAGTTCCTGGTTGAGTCCTGGTTTAGTTCTGGTTGAGTTCCTGGTTGAGTCCTGGTTTAGAGTCCTGGTTGAGTCCTGTTAGTCCTGGTTAGTCCTGGTTGAGTCCTGGTTTAGTCCTGGTTGGTTAGTCCTGGTTGAGTCCTGGTTTAGTTCTGGTTGAGTCCTGGTTTAGTCCTGGTTGAGTCCTGGTTGAGTCCTGGTTGAGTCCTGGTTGAGTCCTGGTTGAGTTCTAGTTGAGTCCTGGTTGAGTCCTGGTTGAGTCCTGGTTGAGTCCTGGTTGAGTTCTAGTTGAGTGCTGATTAAATCTTGTTGTATTCTCATTAACAGCTTGTCGGGCCCCTCCTCTTGGCCCCTGGTCTCCCTCGGGACCAGGATTTGGTCGGGATTTGGGCCGGTCTTGGAGGGGATCAGGTGGTGGCCGCGGCTTTAATCCCTGAGCTCATTCATTATTCATGAGCCCGCCCCCTGGCCCCGCCCCCTCCTTTGAAGTGTCGCACGCGCTCATTTCATATTCGCACTAACGAGATTTCAGCGCAAAGAAGCGATCAATCACCCCCCGCTCCACAGACCCGACCTGGACCTGGACCTGGGTCAGTCCTGGTTCAGTCCTGGTGTAGTCCCAGTTTAGTCCCACTTTAGTCCCAGGTTAGTCCTGGTTTAGTCCTGGTTTAGTGCTGGTTTAGTCCTGGTTTAGTTCTGGTTTAGTCCAGGTTCAGTCCCACTTTAGTCCAATTTTAGTTGCGGTTTAGTCCCACTTTAGTCCCGGGTTAGTCCCAATTTAGTCACAGTTCAATCCCAATTTAGTCCAGGTTTAGTCCCACTTTAGTCCTGGTGTAGTCCTGGTGTAGTCCCGGTGTAGTCCCAATTTAGTCCCAATTTAGTCCCGCTTTAGATCCAATTTAGTCCCAGTTCAGTCCTGCTTCAGTCCCAGTTAAATCAAGGTTTAGTCCCAATTTAGCCCAGGTTTAGTCCAGGTTTAGCCCTACTTTAGTCCTGGTGTAGTCCCAATTTAGTCCCAGTTCAGTCCCAATTTAGTCCTGGTTTAGACCTTTTTTAGACCTGGTGTAGTCTTTGTTTAGTCCAGGTTCAGTCCTAGTTTAGTCCTGTTTTAGACTGGTTTTAGACTTGGTTTAGTCCTTGTTTAGACCTGGTTTAGTTCTGGTCTGGGGATTGTTGGTGCAGAGTTAATGAGGCGGACGACAGAGACGAGTTAATCAGAAGAGAAAGAGAAAGAGAAAGAGAGAGAGAGAGAGAGAGAGAGAGAGAGAGAGAGAGAGAGAGAGAGAGAGAGAGAGAGAGAGAGAGAGAGAGAGAGAGAGAGAGAGAGAGAGAGAGAGAGAGAGAGAGAGAGAGAGAGAGAGAGAGAGAAGAGAGAGAGAGAGAGAGAGAGAGAGAGAGAGAGAGAGAGAGAGAGAGAGAGAGAGAGAGAGAGATGGAGAGGAGGAGGAGGAAAAGAGAGAGATGGAGGGAGGGAGAGAGAGCGAGAGGAGAGATGGAGGGAGGAAGGAGAAAAGAACGAGAGGAGGAGAAGGATTAAATTAAACTGTTATTTACACGACACATTCACATGAAGTTTAATTATGTTATAGGTCAGACCTGGTTTAGACCTGGTTTAGTCCTGGTTTACCTGGTTTAACCTGTGGTTAGACCTGGTTTTAGACCTGGTTTAGTCCTGGTTTAGACCTGGTGTTTAGACCTGGTTTAGTCCTGTTTTAGTCCTGGTTTAGACCTGGTTTAGTGGTTTAGACCTGGTTTAGTCCTGGTTTAGTCCTGGTTTAGTTGGTTTAGTCCTGGTTTAGTCCTGGTTTAGACCTGGTTTAGTCCTGGTTTAGTCCTGGTTTAGTCCTGGTTTAGTCCCGTGAAGACCCTGTCTGCTCTTCTGAGTCCGGTCGTCATGACCTCTGACCTCTGACCCCTGACCCCCAGTGTGACCCCTGACCCCCGCCCACTGACGGCTTCATCATCTGGAATTTATCTGAGAGTTTAAACACGCAAAGGTCAACAGGACTAAACCAGGACT
>NW_026571070.1:899212-916712 GCF_026225935.1 Boleophthalmus pectinirostris
TCCACCGACGAGAAGAGCTGAGGACCAGAACAAGACCGAGATCAGGACCGAGACCAGGACCAAGACCAGGACCAAGACCAGGACCAAGACCAGACCAGAGACCAGGACCAGACCAGAGACCAGAGACCAGAGACCAGGACCAGAGACCAAGACTAGAGACCAGAGACCAACAAGAACAACGACAGAACCTGACCACCGTCCACCGACGAGAAGAGCTGAGGACCAGAACAAGACCGAGATCAGGACCGAGACCAGGACCAAGACCAGGACCAAGACCAGGACCAGAGACCAGAGACCAAGACCAGGACCAAGACCAGAGACCAGAGACCAGAGACCAGGACCAGACCAGGACCAAGACCAGGACCAGACCAGAGACCAGGACCAGACCAGGACCAAGACCAGGACCAAGACCAGGACCAAGGACCAGGACCAAGACAGGACCAGAGACCAGAGACCAAGACCAAGACAAGAACAACGACAGAACCTGACCACCGTCCACCGACGAGAAGAGCTGAGGACCAGAACAAGACCGAGATCAGGACCAAGACAGGACCAAGACCAGGACCAGAGAGCAGGACCAAGACCAGAGACCAGAGACCAGAGACCAGAGATCAGGACCAAGACCAGGACCAAGACCAGGACCAAGAACCAGAGACCAGAGACCAGGACCAAGACCAACAAGAACAACGACAGAACCTGACCACCGTCCACCGACGAGAAGAGCTGAGGACAAGAACAAGACCGAGACCAGGACCAAGACCAGGACCAGAGACCAGGACCAGAGACCAGAGACCAAGACCAGAGACCACAGACCAGACCAGAGACCAAGACCAGACCAGACCAGAGACCAGAGACCAGAGACCAGAGACCAGAGACCAGAGACCAGACCAGAGACCAGAGACCAGAGACCAGAGACCAGAGACCAGAGACCAGAGACCAGAGACCAGACCAGAGACCAGAGACCAGACCAGAGACCAGAACCAGAGACCAGGACCAGAGACCAGAGACCAGAGACCACAGACCACAGACCAGAGACCAAGACCAAGACCAGGACCAAGAACAACGACAGAACCTGACACCGTCCACCGACGAGAAGAAATGAGAACAAGAACAAGATCGGGACCAGGACCAGAGACCAGGACCAGGGTCAGACCAGGACCAGGACCAAGACCGGGGTCAGACCAGGTCCAGGACCAGACCAAGACCAGGGTCAGACCATCATTCTGACCTTTGACCTCGCTCTACATGATCCTGGGGTTTGGAGTTTTTCAAGAGTTTGGCCCAAATCAGGATCTGAACAAACTGAACCAGAACTAAAACCAGAACTAAACCAGAACTAAACCAGAACTAAACCAGGACTAACTAAACCAGAACCAGACTAAACCAGACTAAACCAGGACTAAACCAGAACTAACCAGACTAAACCAGACTAAACTAAACAGACTAAAACCAGACTAAACCAGGACTAAACCAGGACTAAACCAGGACTAAACCAGAACTAAACCAGGACTAAACCAGGACTAAACCAGACTAAACCAGAACTAAACCAGGGACTAAACCAGACTAAACCTAGGACTAAACCAGGACTAAACCAGGACTAAACCAGAACTAAACCAGGACTAAACCAGGACTAAACCAGGACTAAACCAGGAACTAAACCAGGACTAAACCAGAACTAAACCAGGAACTAAACCAGAACTAAACCAGGACTAAACAGGACTAAACCAGGACTAAACCAGAACTAAACCAGGACTAAACCAGAACTAAACCAGAACTAAACCAGGACTAAACCAGGACTAAGTGGGGTCTGACCTCGTGGTCGGAGAAGAGTCGGACTCCTTCCATCTGGTGGAACACAGGGTAGTGGGACGAGTCGATCTCGTCACGGCGATAAACGTCTCCGGCCAATAGGAACGCGTCCAGCCCCGCGCTCACCAGCTCCCTCTGGTGGGCAGACGTGTGCGCGCGCAGCATCGTCGTCCTACAGGAGCAAGACCTGGTTTAGTCCTGGTCTAGTCCTGGTTCAGTTCTGGTTCAGTCCTGGTCTAGTCCTGGTTCAGTTCTGGTTCAGTCCTGGTTTAGACCTGGTTTAGTCCTGGTCTAGTCCTGGTTCTGGTTCAGTTCTGGTTCTGGTCCTGGTTTAGTCCTGGTTTAGTCCTGGTTCAGTCCTGGTCTAGTCCTGGTTAGTCCTGGTCTAGTCGTCCTGGTAGTCCTGGTAGTCCTGGTTAGTCCTGGTCTAGTCCTGGTCTCCTGGTCTAGTCCTGGTCTGGTCTAGTCCTGGTCTAGTCCTGGTCTAGTCCTGGGTCTAGTCCTGGTCTGGTCAGTCTGGTTTAGTCCTGGTCAGTCAGTCCTGGTTCAGTCAGTCCTGGTCAGTAGTCCTGGTCTAGTCCTGGTGTCCTGGTTTCAGTCCTGGTTAGTCCTGGTGTCTGGTCTAGTCCTGGTCTAGTCCTGGTCTAGTCCTGGTCTGGTTTAGTCCTGGTTCAGTGGTCAGTCCTGGTTCAGTTCTGGTCTAGTCCTGGTTCTAGTTCTGGTTCAGTCCTGGTTCAGTCTGGTTCAGTTCCTGGTTCCCTGGTTTAGTCCTGGTTCAGTCCTGGTCTGGTCTAGTCCTGGTTAGTCCTGGTCTAGTCCTGGTTAGTCAGTCCTGGTTCAGTCTGGTCTAGTCTGGTCTAGTCCTGGTCAGTCCTGGTCCTGGTCTAGTCCTGGTTAGTCCTGGTTCAGTCCTGGTCTAGTCCTGGTCTAGTCCTGGTCTAGTTCTGGTCTAGTCCTGGTAGTCCTGGTCTAGTCAGTCCTGGTCTAGTCCTGGTCTAGTCCTGGTCTAGTCCTGGTCTAGTCCTGGTCTAGTCCTGGTCTAGTCCTGGTCTAGTCCTGGTCTAGTTCCTGGTTTCCTGGTCTAGTCCTGGTCTAGTCCTGGTCTAGTCCTGGTTCAGTAGTCCTGGTCTAGTCCTGGTCTAGTCCTGGTCTAGTCCTGGTCTAGTAGTCCTGGTCTAGGGTCAGTCCTGGTCTAGTCCTGGTCTAGTCCTGGTAGTCCTGGTTCTGGTTAGTCCTGGTCTAGTCCTGGTCTAGTCCTGGTTCAGTCCTCTGGTTAGTCCTGGTTCTAGTCCTGGTCTAGTCTGGTCTAGTCTGGTCTAGTCCTGGTCTAGTCCTGGTCTAGTCCTGGTCCTGGTCTAGTCCTGGTCTAGTCCTGGTTTAGTCCTGGTCTACCTGGTTCAGTCCTGGTCTAGTCCTGGTTCCTAGTCCTGGTCTAGTCCTGGTTCTAGTCCTGGTTCCTGGTTCAGTCTGGTCTAGTCCTGGTTTAGTCTAGTCCTGGTCTAGTCCTGGTCTAGTCCTGGTCTAGTCCTGGTTAGTCCTGGTCTAGTCTGGTTCTAGTCCTGGTCTAGTCCTGGTCTAGTCCTGGTCTAGTCCTGGTAGTCCTGGTTCAGTAGTCCTGGTTCCTGGTCTAGTCCTGGTCTAGTTCTGGTCTAGTCCTGGTCCTGGTTTAGTCCTGGTCTAGTCCTGGTCTGGTCTAGTCCTGGTCTAGTCCTGGTCTAGTCCTGGTCTAGTCCTGGTCCTGGTCTAGTCTGGTCCTAGTCCTGGTCTAGTCCTGGTCTAGTCCTGGTCCTGAGTCCTGGGTTTAGTCCTGGTGTAGTCCTGGTTCAGTCCTGGTCTAGTCCTGGTCTCCTTCTAGTCTGGTTCCTGGCTCGGTTCTAGTCCTGGTCTCTGGGGGTCTAGTCCTGGTCAGTCCTGGTTCAGTCAAGTAGTCCTGGTTCAAGTCTGAAGTCAAAGTCCTGAACACAAAACAGTCCTGGTTTAAGTCAAATAAAATCAAACCTGTGAAATGAAAAAGAAAAATATAAATAATAATATTTTTTAATATTTTTTGACCTGTCGAAGTTTTGTTGGACCGTGACGACGGGACTCAGATTATCATGAACCGAGAAGAGAGGATTCCCCCAACGGCCCACGTACGAACTGAAACAAGACCTGCTTTAGTCCCGCTTTAGTCCCGCTTTAGTCCTGGATTAGTTCTGGTGTCGTCTTGGTTCAGTTCAGTCCTTGTCCAATCCTGGTTCGGTCCAGTTCTGGACCCAGTCCGGTCCCAGTCCCAGTCCAGTTTCGTCTCTGGTCTTGTCCCTGGTCCAGTCCCAGTTCCAGTTCTTGGTCTTGCTGTTGGTGTTAATCTTAGTTTTAGCCCTGGTCTTAGTCCTGGTTCTGGTCCCGGTCCCGGTTTTGGACCTGTAAAAGTGCTCCGTGATCCTCTCCTTGATGACCCACAGGTCCTGGTCTTAGTTTTAGTGTTGGTCTTGGTCCTGGTCTTGGTGTTAGTGTTAGTCCTGGTCTTGGTCCTGGTCTTAGTCCTGGTCTTGGTCCTGGTCTTAGTCCTGGTCTTGGTCCTGGTCTTGGTCCTGGTCTCGGTCTCAGACCTGTAGAAGTGCTCCTTGATCCTCTCCTTGATGACCCACAGGTCCTGGTCTTAGTTTTAGTGTTGGTCTTGGTCCTGGTCTTGGTGTTAGTGTTAGTCTGTTAGTCCTGGTCTTAGTCCTGGTCTTAGTCCTGGTCTTAGTCCTGGTCCTGGTCTTGGTCCTGGTCTCAGACCTGTAGAAGTGCTCCTTGATCCTCTCCTTGATGACCCACAGGTCCTGGTCTTAGTTTAGTGTTGGTCTTAGTCCTGGTCTTGGTCCTGGTCCTGGTCCCTCAGACCTGTAGAAGTGCTCCTTGATCCTCTCCTTGATGACCCACAGGTCCTGGTCTTAGTTTTAGTGTTAGTCTTGGTGTTGTTCATGGTGTTAGTGTTAGTCCTGGTCTTGGTCTTAGTCCTGGTCCTAGTCTTGGTCCTGGTCTCGTCTTAGTCCTGGTCCTAGTCTTGGTCCTGGTCTCGGTCTCAGACCTGTAGAAGTGCTCCTTGATCCTCTCCTTGATGACCCACAGGTCCTGGTCTTAGTCTTAGTGTTGGTCTTGGTGTTATTCTTGGTGTTAATGTTAGTCCTGGTCTGGTCTGGTCTTGGTCCTGGTCCTGGTCTTGGTCCTTGGTCCTGGTCTCGGTCTCAGACCTGTAGAAGTGCTCCTTGATCCTCTCCTTGATGACCCACAGGTCCTGGTCTTAGTTTTAGTGTTGGTCTTGGTCCTGGTCTTGGTGTTAGTGTTAGTCCTGGTCTTGGTCCTGGTCTTAGTCCTGGTCTTGGTCCTAGTCTTGGTCCTGGTCTCGGTCTCAGACCTGTAGAAGTGCTCCTTGATCCTCTCCTTGATGACCCACAGGTCCTGGTCTTAGTTTAGTGTTGGTCTTGGTCCTGGTCTTGGTGTTAGTGTTAGTCCTGGTCTTGGTCCTGGTCTTAGTCCTGGTCTTGGTCCTAGTCTTGGTCCTGGTCTCGGTCTCAGACCTGTAGAAGTGCTCCTTGATCCTCTCCTTGATGACCCACAGGGGGTGCTGTTTCTCGTTGTGCAGATTCACTCCGACCTTCTCCAGGATTCTGGGCGTGACGTTGGTGAAGTCGTCGCGGGGGAAGCTCCGCCCCTGCACCAGCACGTCCGGACCAATCAGAGGACGGGGGGCGGGGCCGTCGGACAGGCGGGCCCGTCTCTGATTGGACGGGGCGGGGCGCGGGGGGAGGAAGGGGCGGGGCTTCAGGGAGGGGAGGAAAAACCCGCGGAGCCTCATGGTGACGCGCCCATCCACCTGAAACCACAAGACCACCCGGTGACGTCATCAGGTGGCACTTCTAACACCTGCTTTTAACACCTGGTTTTCAGAGCTGGTCTGGAGGTTGTGGGTTCGACTCCTGAGTTTAACCTCGAGTCTGTTTCCTCTGGGAGACATTTTGAAAAATGAATTTAACATGACTCCATTTTGTGAAAACAAAACTCTGAACCAGGACTAAACCAGGACTAAACCAGAATTAAACCAGGACTAAACCAAGTCTAATCTAGGACTAAACCAGGACTAAAACAGGACTAAACCAGGACTAAACTCGGACTAAACCAGGACTAGAACAGGACTAAACCAGAATTAAACCAGGACTAAACCAGGACTAAACTAGGACTAAACCAGGACTAAAATAGGACTAAAACAGGACTAGAACCAGGACTAAACCAGGACTAAAAGCTCCTTGGTCTTGTTTGAGCCAAAAGGATTTCCCTGGACCAGAGGGGGACCTGGACCCACAGAGAGACCATCTGCTCTCAAGGACTCCAGCACCGGAAAAACACACAAACAAGACCAGGTTTAGACCGGGTTTAGATCTGGATTGGGCCGGGTTTAGACCAGATTTAGACCTTTTTTAGACCTGGTTTAGATCTGGTTTAGACTGGATTTAGACCTTTTTGTAAATACAGTTTAGTTCTGATTTTGTCCAGCTTTAGTCCTGGTTTAGTCTTAGTTTAGTCCTGGTTTAGTCCTGGTTTAGTCTTAGTTTAGTCCTGGTTTAGTCTTAGTTTAGTCCTGGTTTAGTCTCTGTGTAATACTAAACATAAAATACATGATATTAAATGCAATTTAAAAAGATTTAATATAAAATAAAACCGTCCAGACGTGGCCCTGGTTTAGTCCTGGTTTAGTCCTGGTTTAGATCTGGTTTAGACCTGGTTTAGACCTGGTTTAGTCCTGGTTTAGTCCTGGTTTAGTCCTGGTTTAGACCTGGTTTAGTCCCTGGTTTAGACCTGGTTTGGTTTAGTGGTTTAGTCCTGGTTCCTGGTTTAGAGTCCTGGTTTAGATGGTTTAGTCCTGGTTTAGTCCTGGTTTAGTCCTGGTTTAGACCTGGTTTAGTCCTGGTTTAGTCCTGGTTTAGTCCTGGTTTAGTCCTTTAGTCCTGGTTTAGTCCTGGTTTAGACCTGGTTTAGTCCTGGTTTAGTCCTGGTTTAGTCCTGGTTTAGACCTGGTTTAGTCCTGGTTTAGACCTGGTTTAGTCCTGGTTTAGACCTGGTTTAGTCCTGGTTTAGACCTGGTTTAGTCCTGGTTTAGTCCTGGTTTAGTCTGGTTTAGACCTGGTTTAGTCCTGGTTTAGACCTGGTTTAGACCTGGTTTAGTCCTGGTTTAGTCCTGGTTTAGACCTGGTTTAGTCCTGGTTTAGTCCTGGTTTAGTCCTGGTTTAGACCTGGTTTAGTCCTGGTTTAGTCCTGGTTTAGACCTGGTTTAGACCTGGTTTAGTCCTGGTTTAGACCTGGTTTAGTCCTGGTTTAGTCCTGGTTTAGTCCTGGTTTAGTCCTGGTTTAGTCCTGGTTTAGACCTGGTTTAGTCCTGGTTTAGACCTGGTTTAGACCTGGTTTAGTCCTGGTTTAGTCCTGGTTTAGACCTGGTTTAGTCCTGGTTTAGACCTGGTTTAGTCCTGGTTTAGACCTGGTTTAGACCTGGTTTAGTCCTGGTTTAGATCTGGTTTAGATCTGGTTTAGACCTGGTTTTAGTCCTGGTTTAGTCCTGGTTTAGACTGTTTTAGTCCTGGTTTAGTCCTGGTTTAGTCCTGGTTTAGACCTGGTTTAGACCTGGTTTAGTCCTGGTTTAGTCCTGGTTTAGACCTGTTTTAGTCCTGGTTTAGTCCTGGTTTAGTCCTGGTTTAGTCCTGGTTTTAGTCCTGGTTTAGTCCTGGTTAGTCCTGGTTTAGTCCTGGTTTAGACCTGGTTTAGTCCTGGTTTAGACCTGGTTTAGACCTGGTTTAGTCCTGGTTTAGTCCTGGTTTAGACCTGGTTTAGATCTGGTTTAGATCTGGTTTAGACCTGTTTTAGTCCTGGTTTAGTCCTGGTTTAGACCTGGTTTAGTCCTGGTTTAGTCCTGGTTTAGTCCTGGTTTAGACCTGGTTTAGTCCTGGTTTAGTCCTGGTTTCCTGGTTTAGTCCTGGTTTAGTCCTGGTTTAGTCCTGGTTTAGATCTGGTTTAGACCTGGTTTAGTCCTGGTTTAGTCCTGGTTTAGTCCTGGTTTAGTCCTGGTTTAGACCTGGTTTTAGACCTGGTTTAGTCCTGGTGTAGTCCTGGTTTAGTCCTGGTTTAGACCTGGTTTAGTCCTGGTTTAGTCCTGGTTTAGCCTGGTTTAGTCCTGGTTTAGTCCTGGTTTAGTCCTGGTTTAGACCTGGTTTAGACCTGGTTTAGTCCTGGTTTAGTCCTGGTTCTGTTTGTTTCTTTCAGCCTCAGCGCTGCTCTTACATAAACCTCCTCCAACTCCTGAGTCTAAAATTAAACCAAACTCCCACTGAAGACCAGGTACTGGACCAGGACTAAACCGGGATTGAAACAGATACTGAACCAGGACTAAACAAGAACTAAACCAGGACTGAACCAGGACTAAACCAGGACTAAACCAGGACTACTACTACTAAAACAAGGACTATGACAAGTCTAAACTGTGGTAGTCCTGGTTCAGTCCTGGTTCAGTCCTGGTTTAGACCTGGTTTAGACCTGGTTTTAGACTGGTTTAGTCCTGGTTCAGTCCTGGTCTTGGTCCTGGTCTTGGTTCTGGTTCTGGTCTTGGTCCTGGTCTTGGTCCTGGTCTTGGTTCTGGTTCACTGAGTGTGAATAAAGTGAAATGTCGGTGACCTTCAGTGACCTTTAGGAACAACAGGACACAATAAACAGGAAGAACATCTGACCTTTACAGACGGAGAGAAGAGGAAGAGGAAGAAGAGGAGGAGGAGGAGAGGAGGAGGAGGAGGAGAGAGGAGGAGAGGAGGAGAGGAGAGGAGGAGAGGAAGAGGAGGAGGAGGAGGAGGAGAGGAGGAGGAGGAGGAGAGGAGAGAGAGGAGAGGAGGAGGAGGAGGAGGAGAGGAGGGAGGAGGAGAGGAGAGGAGGAGAGGAGGAGGAGGAGGAGGAGAGAGAGAGAGGAGGAGAGAGGAGGAGGAGGAGGAGAGGAGAGGAGAGGAGGAGAGAGAGGAGAGGAGAGGAGGAGAGGAGAGAGGAGAGGAGGAGAGGAGCTGAGAGAGGCAGGAGGAACCAGGACTAAACCAGGGACTAAACCAGGTCTAAACTAAACCAGGTAAACCAGGACTAAACCAGGACTAAACCAGGTCTAAACCAGGACTAAACCAGGACTAAACCAGGTCTAAACCAGGACTAAACCAGGACTAAACCAGGTCTAAACCAGGACTAAACCAGGACTAAACCAGGACTAAACCAGGACTCACTTCACACAGTTTCAGTTTTCTTCTTGTGTCGTTTTAGAAGCAGAATACATTTTGTTCAGTAATAATAATTCTCCTGTTTTTCTCCACATTAAAACATCTGAAGCTTTAGATCCGACGTGTCTCAAACTCATGTTGTTCCGGGTCGAGTCCAACCGACTCTGACCCCAAAGTGTCCGGATCAGAAAACTCAGGTCATATAAACCCCAAAAAGAACAAGAAGTTCAAATATTTGTGCAGAGAAACACAAATCTATTACACAAATCTTTTTTGAATTGATGAACTCTTTCTTTTACAAAATATATAATATATATGAACAACCTGAAACTTTAAGAAAAATACAATTTCAATTTTAACATTATTTTGTATGCAAATAGGAATAAGTCAATTTTTGTTGTAAAATCCTGCACTCGGCTCCACTTTTCTCATGTTGGACATTTTTCTGATGAGGGTCACGGTCAACAGTCAAAACGATCGTCCTTTAAGAGCGTTTGGAAAGAGACAAGTCTTCATTTGTGCTGCTCTGGTGGGAGGGGCCACGTACAGAGACGCTGGAGACGCTGCTGTGATAAGTGACGCAGAAAACTACCAATATTTTAATAGAAAATATAATTCAAATATTTAAGTAGAAAATCAGCCGAGGGCCACATTAAAGGTCTTGGAGGGCCGGATCTGGCCCCCGGGCCGCATGTTTGACACCTGTGCTTTGGACTCTTCACCTCATTTTAACACCAAATATAATGTAAAAAAACAAATCTAATGAAAAAGTCTGAACATTTCCGTGACTTTTGTTTTGAACTTTAGCTCTGGTGTTGTTAGCGCGCGGCTAACGTGCAGCAGAACAGATCATTTCTCTCCAAACTCAGACTTTAAACCATCTGTAAACATGTGTAAACATGTGTAAACAGCTGCATGTGGAGTCGGAGACGCTCCTCTGTCTCTCACATCATGTTTATGTTCCAAAAACTTCACATTATTAAAATATCCGAGTTTATTGAAAAATGAAGAAGGTGAAACTCACCTCCGTCACTGCGCCGCTCGCACTGCGGTCAGGGGCGGCGCTCACATCTGCCTTCAATGTTTTATCACAAATACAACGTCTTTATTTCATATAAGTATATTTAATTATGCAGGATTTTATGTTTTATGTGTCTGTACAGTTACACTCGTGAATAAAATCACAGAAAGTGAATAATTCGTTTTTTTAATTAAATTTTTGAGCAGGCGCTGGTCGGGGTCCTCTGGGCAGGCTGGGGTCCTCTCTGGGTAGCATCATTAGCACCAGGTTAGAGAGGAGCGTTATAGAACAGTAGAGCTCACGGTTAGCTTCTTTACGCGCGTTAATACCGCCGCCATCTTGGTACGGGACTTCCAGAACTAAAACGGGACTAAACCAGAACTAAACCAGGTCTAAATCAGGACTAAAACAGGACTAAAACAGGTCTAAACCAGGACTAAATCAGGACTAAACCAGGACTAAAACAGAACTAAACCAGGACTAAACCAGGTCTAAATCAGGACTAAACCAGGACTAAACCAGGACTAAATGAGGACTAAACCAGGACTAAACCAGGTCTAAATCAGGACTAATGTGTTGAGGAAAACAACCTTTTGTTCTCATGTTTGTTAGTTTCTGCTCAGATAAAACTTACACTTGAAACAGAAATAAAGTCCAGACAATGAACTTATTCCAATATTATAAAGTCACACTTGTACAATGAGTCTGTGTCAACATTTCCCATGCAGAGACTGAATGTATGTGTGACCTGCACAGTGACTTTTACACGTGGACTATAGTGGGAGGACGTGGTTTAGATTTAGCGCCTCTTCGTTGGAGCACAGATCAGCAGACGTCTCGACACGTTGCACAGTCCAGTCAGACTCCATCTGACTGACAAACATGAGGTGACGTCGTCTCTGTGTCCTTCTTGTACTGTTCAGTTTGTTTATTATTTGAGAGATGTTAGAGAATGTTTATGTTATAAGCATTTCTCATGTAAAGGTCATCATGATGTAGTAGAAGTTATCAACATTGGCTTTTTGTTGTACTTGTCTTGTTGTGTTCAGGTTGTATCAGGTGATATGGATGATGTGTCTGCTGACTCATTAAAGATAATGTACCTGGAGAAACAAATAGTCATGGTGAACATCAGGAGGTTCAGAATGAAAAAATGCATAGCACACTCGGTTGGCCGATGTCCAAATACTATTTTATTAACAAAATAACGTTTCGGCAAAAAAAGCCTTCATCAGATATTTTTCTTGTCTTGGACCACAGCCCAGGTGCCCATAAACCCACTCAATGAACGGGACGTCCCAAAGTGAGGTCACCCAGTGAGTTCAGCCCATTCTACAACAAGAAACAACAGTTTACATAAAAAACATTTTATAAAATACAAAAATAGTTTGTCTATTACAAAAAACATCTTAGATCAAACTCGATATTAAGTCCATGAGGAGTAAAAGTTTTAAGATGGTGAATCCAGAAGTGTCTCTTTTTGACAGGAGCATCTCTAGATTCTCACCTCTAGGGGGCAGTTCCACATGTTCGATGCCAATATATCTTAAGGAAGAGACAGGATGGTTCAAATCAACAAAATGAGCCGCCACAGGATAGTTCATGTTTTTACATCTGATTGTTCTCCTCTGCTCTGCAGGACGTGTTTTTAAAGTCCTGCTGGTTTTACCCACAGAAGCTTTACCCCAGGGGCAGGTGATCATATAAATCACAGACTTGGTGTTACAGGATATAATTCCTTTGATCTTTATTTCTTTACCAGTGTGAGGAGCTTAAAACTATTGCAGCGATATGTATAGTTACACTGACTGCACCACCACAACGACGATTTCCATCAGGAATAGGAGTCAGTATAGTTTGGTGTGTGGTTTGATTAGGAGGAAGGTAGAAGTGCACAAGTCTATCTCCAAGGTTTCTTCCTCTTTTATACACCACTAGGGGGAGCTCTTTGAAAGCCACACCCAATGAAGGGTCAGTTTTTAGTATATGCCAATGTTTAGTTATGATGTTTTGAAGTTGTTCCGCGGGTTTTGAGTATCCAGTAGAAAATACAATCCGCTTATTGGCATTTTTTGGAGGGTCGACCCTCAGAAAATCAGATCTAGATTTTCCTTTTACTTTAGTGGCAGCATCATTTAAAATAGATTTCTTATAACCCCTTTGTTCAAAGTTTGTCATCATATTACTTAAATTTCTTTCAAAGTCATCAGTTTTGTGGCATATTCTTTTAAGCCTACAAAATTGACTGTATGGGAGACTCTTTTTCAACATCAGGAGGTTAACACAGAACTGTGGGAACTGCTAGAGGCTCTACCACCTGCAGTGTGAAACCTGTGTGTAATGGGGCTGTGTCAGTGAAGCTTGTCAGTCATGAGACCAACATGTGAACAACAGGTGCTGTATTCAAAGTGACCTACTGTATGATCATTGTGATGTTCTACAATAAAAGGCCGATGGAGAGAAGAGAGCTTCAGTTAGGATGAGACAGACAGTAAAACCAACCACTGTGTCCCTGACGTGTTCTTTAGTATTTGAGGTTGGGGTCAATTCCCTGACAGAGATTAAATGATCTTGTGTTTGTCTTGACATGTTCAGCATCTATGAGAGTCGCAGCTGCGATCAGAACCTCAAACTTTAAATGACCTCGGTTCAGTGATCAGTGTTGGAAAATTACTTTTAAAATGTAATCCCCTACAGATTACAGATTACATACATCAAAATGTAGTTTGTAACTGAATCCATCAAATCTTCACATAAGAAGTTTTGTCTGATAAAAGAAAATAAAAAGTCCAAACTTTACTGAACCAAATTAAAAATATTATTGATAGAAAACGAAGAAACACGTCCACACAGCAGGATTTAGTCCTGATCAATCCTGTTTTAGATCTGGTTTGGACCTGGGTTTAGTCCTGGTTTAGTCCTGGTTTAGTCCTGGTTTAGTCCTGATTTAGTCCTGGTTTAGTCCTGGTTTAGATCTGGTTTAGTCCTGGTTTAGTCCTGGTTTAGATCTGGTTTAGTCCTGTTTTAGTCCTGGTTTAGTCCTGGTTTAGTCCTGGTTTAGTCCTGGTTTAGTCCTGGTTTAGTCCTGGTTTAGTCCTGATTTAGTCCTGGTTTAGTCCTGGTTTAGTCCTGGTTTAGTCCTGGTTTAGTGTCCGGCAATGAGTAGAATTACAGAGAAAAAAAAAAAAAAAAGGCAAATAGCCCGAAATGTGAAAACAGTAAAATCCCTCTGTGTTTAATCCATTTATTTCAACAAAGTAACTGTAATCCAATTACCACTCACTGAAACAGTAACTGTAACTGAATACAGTTCCTCATCATTTGTACTCTGATTACTGTAATCTGTTACTCCTGACACTGTCAATAATGAACCACAGAAGTAATTATAGAAAATAAATAAGCCTAGATTTTATCCTAACAACAGAACCAGGACTAAAACAGAATTAAACCAGGTCTAAAACTAAACCAGGTCTAATCTTGGACTTTAAAGCCGCGTTACTCCTGTACCAAGATGGCGGTCGTGTTGACGCGCTGACGTCAGCGGTTGACGTTGACGTGAGCTCTAGTCTCGTGTCTGTGAGTTCAGCGGCAGCGATGGCGGCTCCGTGTCGTTCTCAGGTCGTTTCTCTTTACAAAATGCTCCTCCGGGAGAGCACAAAGTTTCCTTCGTACAACTACAGGTGAGACGAACGAACAGGTGACAAATGTGACCCGCGGTTTGTGTTTGTGATGGTTAAAAGCCGCGGTTCAAAAGAGCGAAGTGAAGCGAAACGCGCTGAAGTGCGCAGTGTTTACATCGTGAGACTGAAACGTGCGGGACGAACATGAGGGAAATAAAAGTGCAGAACCACGGCCACGATCTGAAGGGTTTGTTTAAAATGATCAGAAGAGACAGAACTCACGTTAAAGCTCTTAAACCCGCAGTGTCAGGCCGAAATAAAGAGTTGAAATGTGAGTTTGGAGGAGTTTTGAAGAGCAGAGGACAGTTTAAGAACAACAAAACCAGAGAGTCCATGTCCCTGTTTCCCGGGACAGTCCCAGTCCGGACTGGAGCTGCTGTCATTAAAGGTTGTATGGAGGATTTTTTTGTTTTTGTTTCAAATTGTCAGTGAAAGTTTAAAATACCATTACAGAGACGCAGCAGCTTTGGAATTATGACCAAAAAAAAAAGATTGAAAATCTACCAACTGAGGATGTAGTGAGGCCAGATAAACATCAGCCAATAGAAAACAAGGCTGCCTCATTTTCTATTGGCTGTCAGGTTGTCAATCAAAGTGACTCGTCAGCGCGCGATCTTCATCCTTTTTTTTTTTTTTTGGTCGTCATAATTCCAAAGCTGCTGCGTCTCTGTAATGGTATTTTAAACTTTCACTGACAATTTGAAACAAAAAAAATCCTCCATACAAACTTTAAATATAGAGAATCTGCTTAAAAACGACCAAAACACAAAGAAAATGTGACTAAACTGACTCATGTTGATCATGAATAAACTCTGTGCAGAAAGGTTTTCCTTAATTACGTCCTCGTTTTACAGTTTTTAAAATCGAGAGTGTCCCAGGTTTAGGGCGACCAAATGTCCCTGTGTCCCCGGGACAGTCCCCGTCCTGACCCTGTGCCTCTGTCCCTGCAGATTTATACTAAACCACTGATTTGTCCCAGTTTATACAAGAAATGTCCCAGTGTCTCTTTTGGACCAAACTGTTTCTGTCAAGGCAGTGTGTCTATGTTCCCTCATTTCTAAGTTTTTTTGTTTGTTTTCTTCTTTCCAAAATCAGGCCTTATGTTTCCTTATTTTCTTCATCATCAGTTTATATCAGATTTTATTCCCATTTCTCTCGGTTTGTTCGTCTCACCGTCTCGTCCTCCAGCAGCAGAGACTCAGATGTGACCTGGAGGTTTTGGAGCAAACGACTCGAGGTTAAACCGACTCTGAATCCTCCATTTAAATGTGGAATAAAAATAAAAATAACTTGACTTAGAGTTTCAGTTTGAGAAAAATCTTAGAAATGAGGGACACGGGGCCAATGCCAACAGTCAACAGAGACATTAGTTTGGGTAAAAGTCTGATTAAAAACGACAAAACTCAAAGAAAATGTGACAGTTCTGACTCATGTTGGTGGTGATTTTTCTCTGCAGAACAATTTTACTTCATCACGTTTCACTTGATTCACAATTTTATTTTTACCGACCGCCACAGACCCGAGGAAGTCCCAGTTTTTATTTTAAATTGTGGTCATTCTGGATTAAAGAGCAAATACTGAAGTTTAAATGATTCAATTATTGTAAAATGAAATTAGAGCAGGAACAGATCAGAGGACAGAGATATAAAAGTGCAGAGTGAAGAAACAAGTCAACACACGAACCCAGAAAAGATCCACAAGACTCAGTTTGAGCTTGAGTTTTCTCCTCAGTCTTGGTCTGGTCCTGGTCCTGGTCCTGGTCCTGGTCTGATGTGTTTCTGTTTCAGGACGTACGCTCTGCGGCGGTTTAGTCCTGGTCTGGTTCTGGTCCCTGGTCCTGGTCCTGGTCCTGGTCTCACGTGTGTGTGTGTGTTTCAGGACGTACGCTCTGCGGCGGGTGCGTGATGCGTTCAGGGAGAATCAGACGGTCCAAGACCCGGACCTGATCCAGGGTCTGATCCAGGAGGGACACCGGAACCTGCAGATCATCCAGAGACAGGTAGGGGGCGCTCCAGGCCTGGACCAGGCCTGGTTTAGACCTGGTTTAGACTTGGTTTAGACCTGGTTTAGTCCTGGTTTAGACCTGGTTTAGACCTGGTTTAGACCTGGTTTAGACCTGGTTTAGTCCTGGTTTAGTCCTGGTTTAAAGTTGGAGTGGTGGGAGACGTCGCCCTCTGCTGTTCGCCGCAGGAACAGACACAGTTTGTTCAGAAAAAAAAAAAAAAAACATCAAAATGAGGAAAGAAAAATTCTGTTTAGTTTAAGATCAGAGTTTTGTTCGTGATGTCACTTCCTGTCAAAAGTGTCACTTCAGGTTGTTTTTTAAAACATATAAAATCTAAAAGAATTCACCAAGAAACACATTTATCTTTGGATAAAAAACATGAACGATTTCTGAATTATTATTATTATTATTATTTATACTCAATTTTTCATCCACAAACCCAAATGTGTGAAATGTAAATGTCTTTTCACAACATTTATCAAAGAGCTACGACTTTTTTTGCCTCCGTCACAAAAACATCGTCATTCTGAAAGAACTTCTTATGAACTATGAACGAGGCCGAGCAACTGTTTCATTGATTTATTTAATGCACTTTGTTCCTGTGAAAAAAAATAAAAAATAAAATAATAATAATAATAATAATAATAATAATAATAATAATAATAGATAAATAAATAAAGCCACTTAAATAAATAAATAAATAAAAATATAAAAATACATAAATAAATAAATAGGTCACTTTTGCAGCAGATGTGACATACACAGAAGTAATTCCATAACTGTTTCCTAGCAACAATAATGTAAACAAACACCACAGTTGTGATCAGACTCGCACAAATAAAAAAGCTCGTGAAGGTTTAAAGTTTGGATAAATTTCTTCTTCTTGTTTTTTTGTTTTTTGAATCTGGATGTGACCGTGTGCTGTTTGCCGTCGGCAGGTCGTCGTGGGGCAGTTGTACGCGACGCAGAAACTCATCGTGGAGTGAAACCGCCGACCACCTCGTGACATCACACACACCTCAGCCAATCACAGGCCTCCGACAGACACACACGGGCCCGAGGCATCATGGGAAATGGAGTCTGCGGTGTTCAACAAACTCAGAGGGAAAACGTCTGTGATCGAAGAGGATACGACCCTCACCTGACCCTCACCTGACCCTCACCTGACCTCACCTGACCCTCACCTGACCCTCACCTGACCTTCACCTGACCCTCACCTGACCCTCACCTGACCCTCACCTGACCCTCACCTGACCTTCACCTGACCCTCACCTGACCCTCACCTGACCCTCACCTGACCCTCACCTGACCCTTGACCCTCACCTGACCCTCACCTGACCCTCACCTGACCCTCTGGCTTCCTGTTTCCTGTTTCCTGAAGCCGTGTTTGTTTTAAAGCTGCATTCTGTACTTTTCCCACCGCTCGTCTGCACATTCTCTGCAAATTTCCTCAAGTCTTTATATCGTCCGAAACACTTTATCAAAACGCACAGACGTTCTTCCTGCGAGCGCCGTCGCCTCTCCGCAGATCTGACCTGTCACACAAGACAAGGAAAAGCTCCGCAGTGCAGCTTTAAAAGTGAAACACGTGAAAGTTTGATTTCCTGTGTTTGTGTTTTTGTTTTTCTCGTTTGTTTGTCGGAGCCTCAGATCCACGTTTAAACTCACCTCACATTATTATTATTATTATTATTTTATTTTATTATTATTATTTTATTTTATT
>NW_026571070.1:924212-926712 GCF_026225935.1 Boleophthalmus pectinirostris
CTAAACCAGGACTAAACCAGGTCTAAACCAGGACTGAATCAGGACTAAACCAGGACTAAACCAGGTCTAAACCAGGACTGAATCAGGACTAAACCAGGACTAAACCAGGTCTAAACCAGGACTAAACCTGGACTAAACCAGGTCTAAACCAGGACTGAATCAGGACTAAACCAGGACTAAACCAGGACTAAACCAGGACTAAACAGGTCTAAACCTGGACTAAACCAGGACTAAACCAGGACTGAACCAGGACTAAACCAGGACTAAACCAGGACTGAACCAGAACTAAACCAGGTCTAAACCAGGACTGAACCAGGACTGAACCAGGTCTAAACCAGGACTAAACCTGGACTAAACCAGGACTAAACCAGGTCTAAACCAGGACTGAACCAGGACTGAACCAGGACTAAACCAGGACTAAACCAGGTCTAAACCTGGACTAAACCAGGACTAAACCTGGACTAAACCAGGACTAAACCAGGACTAAACCAGGTCTAAACCAGGTCTAAACCAGGACTGAATCAGGACTAAACCAGGACTAAACCAGGTCTAAACCTGGACTAAACCAGGACTAAACCTGGACTAAACCAGGACTAAACCAGGACTAAACCAGGTCTAAACCAGGACTGAATCAGGACTAAACCAGGACTAAACCAGGACTGAACCAGGACTAAACCAGGACTAAACCAGGACTAAACCAGGACTAAACCAGGTCTAAACCAGGACTGAATCAGGACTAAACCTGGACTAAACCTGGACTAAACCAGGACTAAACCAGGACTAAACACACATTTTCCTGCACTGGTTTGTGTGAGTGGTGGGAGGGCATCTGACACACGGGGACAGGAGGACGGGGTTCAGATCTTGGCTCTAGACCGGTCGTAGTCCAGGTCTAATCCTGGACTGGGGCAGGTCTGTGGACGTGTTACTGAAGTGTGACTGTTTGTTTAAATGTGATTTGTGTGTTTAGTGAACAAACAAAACCCAGACCTGGACTCTGGACCAAGACCTGGACTGAACCACGACTGAACCAGAACTAAACCAGGACTAAAGCAGGACTAACACAAGACTAAATCTGGACTAAAGCAGGGTTTACACAGATCTATCCCACAACTATCCCAGAACTAACTCAGGACTATCCCAGAACTGTCCCGGGTCCTTGACTCTGGTCGGACTGAAGCTGGACTGAAGCTGGACTGAAGCTGGACTCTCAGAGGTTCTGATCAAACTTTAATAAAACTCGTGTTTGAAACATTTTTCTCAAATTGAATCATAAAAACAGTTTGTTAAATTCTCAAAGTTTATTTCACATTTTTATTTCTGATCCGTCCACAGAGCGCGCGTAATGCGCCGGTGGAGCAGACGCGTGCGTCATGACGCACGCGGCTGTGGGCGCTCGTTGTTTTTCTTTCAGCTGTGCACGCGCCTCAGGTGTCTCTGAGCGCGTGCGCGTGCGGGCGGCCGTACCCGTACCGGAAGCTGAAGTTCCGTCCTTCGTTATTGTCCCAGAATTCTCCCTCCGCGCTGCGCAGGCCCAGCGCGAAGTGCACCGCGCTCGCGCTCCACAGCGGCGGCACGAGCACGGAGAAAGTGAAGCGGCCGTTGGGCACGCGCACGGCAGGCGCGTCCACGTGGGACAGCCACTCGTTGAAGGTGTATCTGATGAAGACCAACGCACGCGCGTCCTCCGTGCGCGTGAGCACCTGTCCGCGCACCTCGAACTGCGTCACGTGCACTTTCTCCAGGGCCACGCGCTGCTCGCGCGCTCTCCGCTGCGCGTCCGCGGGCTCCGGGAAACACGGCAGGAGCACGGGCTGCGCGTGCGTCTGCGGCGCGGGCGCCTGGAACCTCCGGTGGCGCGAGAGCACCGCGTGCGGCACGAGCGGCTCGTCCGTGGTGTTGAAGTGTTTCACGTCCGCGAGGCTCAGTCCCAGCGTGTCCGCGAACTGCACGCGCTTCCGTGCGCCGCCGTCCCCGAGCAGCGACGCCGTGCACGCGGGCAGCGAGCGCGCCCTGCGTCGGTCCCTCATGAAGCGCATGCGCGCCGCGTCCTGCTCCGCGTCCAGCTCCTCGTCAGACTCCGGGAGCCCGTTGTCCGTGGGGCGCGCGAGGTCCGCGGGGTCCGCGGGGCTCGTGGGGCCCGCGGGGCTCGTGGGGCCCGCGGGGCGCGAGGCTCTGTTCTCCGTGTGACATCACTCCACTGTCCCGGCGCGTGCCGCTTTAAAAACTGCCGCCTCGTGCGCGCTCCGGAGGCGCGCGGCTCTCCAGAGTGGCACGTGGGCTCCGCTCCAACAGGTGCGTGCGTCTGACCGGGGACCCTCGCGCGAGAGGTTAAAATCCCCCCTGACGTCATCACGGCGTGCGTAAGGACGTGCTGGTGTGGTCACGTCCCGCGCGCTCCGCGTCCGGACCAACTTCAAGAACTGAGCCGGAGCCAGGGCGCGTTTACACACAGAGCGAAAATGATCCGGATCTAACGACTGCGCACGATGTAAACAAC
>NW_026571070.1:929212-966712 GCF_026225935.1 Boleophthalmus pectinirostris
AAACCAGGTCTGAACCAGGTCTGAACCAGCTCTAAAAACATATAAAATATATATCTGTAATATTTATTATTTTTGTGATTTTCTTTCATTAACAGTGCTTTAATCTGATTGGTTAGAGCTCAACCTGTCGCCTGATGCTCAAATCTGATTGGCTGTTCCAGACAAGTGACGTCATCACGGCGATGGCGTCGGGGGGGCGGGGTCGGTATGGCGATGGCGTGATGATGATGATGATGATGATGATGATGTCACTGGCTCTCGTCGGTGTACATGCGGTACATCATCGTCACCGCTCCAGCCGCCACCAGAGGAATCAGCCAGTTAGACCAGGAACTGCACAGAGACCAGAGACCAGAGACCAGGACTGAGACCAGGACTGAGACCAGAGACCAGGACTGAGACCAGAGACCAGGACTGAGACCAGGACTGAGACCAGAGACTGAGACCAGAGACTGAGACCAGGACTGAGACCAGGACTAAACTAGAGACTGAGACCAGGACAAGACCAGAACTAGACCAAGAACTACACAGAGACCAGAGACCAGGACTGAGACCAAGACTCGACCAGGACTAAACTAGGACTGGGGTCAGGTCTAAACCAGAGGCTGAAACCAGGAACTACAGAGAGACCAGGTCTAAACCAGGACTAAACCAGGTCTAAACCAGGACTGGGGCCAGGTCTAAACCAGGACTGGGGCCAGGTCTAAACCAGGTCTGGACCAGTATGAGTGAGGGTCAGACAGTGGTTCTCTGTGGCTGTGATGTTCTTGAGCTCCTGTGGGAGGCGCTGTTTCTTTTCACACAAACCTGTCTCCACTTTGATAAACTCTGTGTTTGTCCTCGAGTCGTCCTCCAGTTATTTACAGAGACAATATTTCACTTTGAGTCGTGTCCTCGCGTCTTCAGAGCTCGAAAACACAAACCCCCGAACCTGCCTCAAGTCTCAAGTACTAAGTGACATCACACAGACCTGCCCTGATCACAGACAGGTGCAGACACAAACACCTGTCTGCAGGGGCGGAGTTTGGAGTGCGGACAACTGTTCGACCAATCACACTGTGGCTTATACCTCCAGGCCCCGCCCCTCTTCAAGGCCCCGCCCCCTGTAGCAGCTCTGAATGTGTTTGTGGGAAGAGCTAGGTGTGATTTTCTGCTTATGGGTGGGGCTAGGGGTGTTTGTGGGCGGGATCAAGTGTGTGTGTGGTGTGGGCGGGGGTAGGTGTGAGGTCGTGTTTGTGGGAAGGGTTAGATGTGTGTGTGGAAGGAGTTAGGTGTGTGTGGGCGGGGTCAGGTGTGTTTGTGCGGGGTTAGGTGTGAGGTCATGTTTGTGGGCGGGGTCAGGTGTGAGTGTGTGTGTGTGTGCGGGGTCAGGTGTGTGTGGGCGGGGTCAGGTGTGTGTGTGTGTGGGCGGGGTCAGGTGTGTGTGTGTGTGTGTGTGGGCGGGTCAGGTGTGTGTGTGTGTGTGTGTGTGGTGCGGGGTCAGGTGTGTGTGTGTGTGTGTGTGGTGGCGGGTCAGGTGTGTGTGTGTGTGTGTGGTGCGGGGTCAGGTGTGTGTGTGTGTGTGTGGCGGGGTCAGGTGTGTGTGTGTGTGTGTGTGGGCGGGTCAGGTGTGTTGTGTGTGTGTGGGCGGGTCAGGTGTGTGTGGGCGGGGTCTGGTGTGTGTGTGTGTGTGTGGGCGGGTCAGGTGTGTGTGTGTGTGCGGGGTGGTGTGTGTGTGTGTGTGTGTGTGTGTGTGGGCGGGGTCAGGTGTGTGTGTGTGTGTGTGTGTGTGGGCGGGGTCAGGTGTGTGTGTGTGTGTGTGTGTGGGCGGGGTCAGGTGTGTGTGTGTGTGTGTGTGGCGGGGTCAGGTGTGTGTGTGTGTGTGTGTGTGGGCGGGGTCAGGTGTGTGTGTGTGTGTGCGGGGTCAGGTGCAGCTGTACCTGGGCTCGTCGTGCAGAGTCGTCACCAGTGAATCCTGAAACAGAAAAACAGTTTAAAGTGAAACAGGCCAAAAATATTTTTCACTTCCACATTTATTTCCTGAATGTGGTGGAGCTCCTCCCACCGAGCGGCGTCTGTAACGAGCGGCGTCTGTAACGAGCGGCGTCTGTAACGAGCGGCGACTGTAACGAGCGGCGTCTGTAACGAGCGGCGTCTGGAACGAGCGGCGTCTGGAACGAGCGGCGTCTGTAACGAGCGGCGTCTGTAACGAGCGGCGTCTGTAACGAGCGGCGTCTGTAACGAGCGGCGTCTGTAACGAGCGGCGTCTGTAACGAGCGGCGACTGTAACGAGCGGCGTCTGGAACGAGCGGCGTCTATAACGAGCGGCGTGGAGCGTCCGGCCTCAGTCTGACACTTCACGAGCCTCGAGGATTTAAACATTTGACAAAGTTTATGTCGTGAAAATAAAAAAGAATCGTACAAAACTCGATCTTTGTGAAACCGGACGCCTGAACAACACGAACAGGTTCAATTCCCAAAATGCATCTGTGGAGGATTCTAGAGGCAGAGGGGGCGGGGCTTAGCGACGCTGTCAATCAAACCTGTTGCTAACACTAGTGGGAGGGGCCTCGGGGAAAGAAGGCGTCTGATTGGTCTGTTCTTCATGTTCAGATCTGGATTTGGGACAAAATGTTGAAGCCCAAACTCCAGGGTCATGTAGAGGGGGTCAAAGGTCAAAGGTCAGAGAGGAGCCACACTTTTTACACACAAACTGAACCGGAGCCAGAGTCCGTGGAGCCTGTGGAGCTGCTCATGTTTGTTTCTGTCTCCAACAACTGCTGACAGGGGCTGACAGGGGCTGACAGGGGCTGACAGGGGCTGACAGGGGCTGACAGGGGCTGACAGGGCACCTATAGTTTTTAAATATTCTGTGGTGATTTTGACCTATTTTCAGATCCTAAACTTTTTCTCAGCTCCAAATCCTTCAGTCGTCTTAAAAACTTAAAAACGATTTTTAATCGTTGGCTCGGCTCCTCTCGCTCTGATTGGTTAAACTGATCATGTGACTCGAGCCCGCGCTCTCGTGCACGCTGTCGTGCGTTGGCGTGCACCCACGGGAGAAAAGACTCTACTGCACATGCTCAGACAGAGACGGGACTCGAGCTCGGGCCGGGGACTCGAGCTCGGGCCGGGGACTCGAGCTCGGGCCGGGGACTCGAGCTCGGGCCGGGGACAGCGAGGATCATTTATATAAACGGCGTCTGAGGTCTGGACTCACCGCAGGTTTGGCGAGCTTCTCCCTGTCGTCCTGGAAACAAACAAACACAAAAAGTCTCACAGGAGGAAATGAAACCAACACAGAACTAAACCAGGACTAAACCAGGTCTAAACCAGGACCAGCAGGTCTAACTCAGATCTAGTCCAGGACCGGTCTGGGTCTCACCGGGTGCAGTTCTCCGATGATCATGTCTTTGGCCATCTCGCGGGCGTCGGTCGAGTGTCCCACGTCCTCGAAGCTCTCGGTGGCGTCTCCACCCGCCTGCTCCCTCAGCACCTCCTCCCCCCCGGGGTGCTGCAAACAAACGCACCTCAGTCAACACCGGCGCGACGGGAGGGCATCTGACACAACCTGACACAACCTGACACGACCTGACACGACCTGACACGACCTGACACACACGGGGAGGGACCTGACACACACGGGGAGGGACCTGACACAGGGGAGGGACACACACGGGGAGGGACCAGGGGAGGACACACACACGGGGAGGGACCTGACACACACGGGGAGGGACGGACACACACACGGGAGGGACCTGACACACACGGGGGGACACAACACGGGGAGGGACCTGACACACACAGGGAGGGACCTGACACACACGGGGGGATGGGGGGGGGAGTTTGTTCATAAAGTTGGAGCTGAGTTTAAAGAGTGAAGGACGCTGGCTCAAGGGCACAAGGGCAACAGCAAGAACACAGAAACTACAGAACTAAACCAGGACTAAACCAGGACTAAACCAGGACTGAACCAGGACTGAACCAGGACTGAACCAGGACTGAACCAGGACTAAACCAGGTCTAAACCAGGACTGAACCAGGACTGAACCAGGACTGAAACCAGGACTGAACCAGGACTGAACCAGGTCTAAACCAGGACTGAACCAGGACTGAACCAGGACTGAACCAGGACTGAACCAGGTCTGAACCAGGACTGAACCAGGTCTAAACCAGGACTGAACCAGGACTGAACCAGGACTGAACCAGGACTAAACCAGGTCTGGTGGTTGGTGGTTTAAAGTCATGTTTTGTTGGTTTGTTTGTAGAAAGTTGAGTTAAATTGTGGATGATTCACTTTGTCCTTGAACCGAGAGAAAAAAACAAAAAAACAAAACACACTTTCATCTGCAGCTCGAACTTAAACTGACAGAGTCTAAAAATGGACTCATGTGGTACAAGGATCTAGTAGTAGTACTAGTAGTAGTAGTAGTAGTAGTAGTAGTAGTAGTAGTAGTAGTAGTAGTAGTAGTAGTAGTAGTAGTAGTAGTAGTAGTAGTAGTATTAGTAGTCAGTAGTATCAGTAGTATCAGTATCAGTAGTATTAGTAGTATCAGTATCAGTAGTATTAGTATCAGTAGTATCAGTAGTATCAGTAGTATATCAGTAGTATCAGTAGTATCAGTAGTATCAGTAGTATCAGTATCAGTAGTATCAGTATCAGTAGTATATAGTATCAGTAGTATCAGTATCAGTAGTATCAGTAGTATCAGTATCAGTAGTATCAGTAGTATCAGTAGTATATCAGTAGTATCAGTATCAGTAGTATCAGTAGTATCAGTAGTATCAGTAGTATCAGTATCAGTAGTATCAGTAGTATCAGTAGTATCAGTAGTATCAGTAGTATCAGTATCAGTAGTATCAGTAGTATCAGTAGTATCAGTAGTATCAGTAGTATCAGTAGTATCAGTAGTATCAGTATCAGTAGTATTAGTATCAGTAGTATCAGTAGTATCAGTAGTATCAGTAGTATCAGTAGTATCAGTAGTATCAGTAGTATCAGTAGTATCAGTATCAGTATCAGTAGTATCAGTATATCAGTATCAGTAGTATCAGTATCAGTAGTATCAGTAGTATCAGTATCAGTAGTATCAGTATCAGTAGTATCAGTATCAGTAGTATCAGTAGTATCAGTAGTATCAGTAGTATCAGTAGTATCAGTAGTATCAGTAGTATCAGTAGTATCAGTAGTATCAGTATCAGTAGTATCAGTAGTATCAGTAGTATCAGTAGTATCAGTAGTAGTCAGTAGTATCAGTAGTATCAGTATCAGTAGTAGTATCAGTAGTATCAGTATCAGTATCAGTATCAGTAGTATCAGTATTAGTATCAGTATCAGTAGTATCAGTAGTATCAGTAGTATCAGTAGTATCAGTATCAGTATCAGTATCAGTATCAGTAGTATCAGTAGTATCAGTAGTATCAGTAGTATCAGTAGTATCAGTAGTATCAGTAGTATCAGTAGTATCAGTATCAGTAGTATCAGTATCAGTATCAGTATCAGTAGTATCAGTAGTATCAGTAGTATCAGTAGTATCAGTAGTATCAGTAGTATCAGTAGTATCAGTAGTATCAGTAGTATCAGTAGTATCAGTATCAGTAGTATCAGTAGTATCAGTAGTATCAGTAGTCAGTATCAGTATCAGTAGTATCAGTATCAGTAGTATCAGTAGTATCAGTAGTATCAGTAGTATCAGTAGTATCAGTAGTATCAGTAGTATCAGTAGTATCAGTAGTATCAGTAGTATCAGTAGTATCAGTAGTATCAGTAGTATCAGTAGTATCAGTATCAGTAGTATCAGTATCAGTATCAGTATCAGTATCAGTAGTATCAGTAGTATCAGTAGTATCAGTATAGTAGTATCAGTAGTAGTATCAGTATCAGTAGTATCAGTAGTATCAGTAGTATCAGTAGTATCAGTAGTATCAGTAGTATCAGTAGTATCAGTAGTATCAGTAGTAGTAGTATCAGTAGTATCAGTAGTATCAGTAGTATCAGTAGTATCAGTAGTCAGTAGTATCAGTAGTATCAGTATCAGTAGTATCAGTAGTATCAGTAGTATCAGTATCAGTAGTATCAGTAGTATCAGTAGTATCAGTAGTATCAGTAGTATCAGTAGTATCAGTAGTATCAGTAGTATCAGTAGTATCAGTATCAGTATCAGTAGTATCAGTATCAGTATCAGTAGTATCAGTATCAGTATATCAGTAGTATCAGTATATCAGTATCAGTATCAGTGTATCAGTATCAGTTTCGCCCTCTGGTGCTGTTCTTCTGTTAAACAAGGATCTCGTTCATTTTAATGCAGAGTTTGAAAAGTTTTGCTGCTAAATTAAATAAAGTTGATTTCTTTGTGTAAATGTTGTGATCATGTGACCCACAAACTTTCACAAACCTTTAACTGTGGATCCACAAAGGAAAAGTCACAAACCTTCACAGACTTTAAAGTTGATTTGAACTTTACCCAATATTCATGAGGAGATTTTATTGTTGTTGAGTGAATAATGAGTTTTACTCAAGTTGATCCAGAAGTTTCCTGTTTGGACTTTAAATATTAAACATTTCTTTTTCTTTTCAACATTTAATTGAACCAACAAAACTGAACTAAAACTTCCCTCGTTTTCACGTGTGTCAAGATCTGCACATCACAAACTCACAGCAGAACATCACAGAACTCACAGCAGAACATCACAAACTCACAGCAGAACATCACAAACTCACAGCAGAACATCACAGACTCACAGCAGAACATCACAAACTCACAGCAGAACATCACAGCTCACAGCAGAACATCACAAACTCACAGCAGAACATCACAAACTCACAGCAGAACATCACAAACTCACAGCAGAACATCACAAACTCACAGCAGAACATCACAAACTCACAGCAGAACATCACAGACTCACAGCAGAACATCACAACTCACAGCAGAACATCCAGACTCACAGCAGAACATCACAGACTCACAGCAGAACATCACAAACTCACAGCAGAACATCACAAACTCACAGCAGATCAACACAACACGACACAAAACAACATCCAAATGTGACACACCTGAGCTCCGGCAGGTGCCCTGGCAGGTGCCCTGAGCTCCGGCAGGTGCCCTGAGCTGGCAGGTGCCCTGGTAGGTGCTCTGGCAGGCGCTCTGGCAGGTGCCCTGAGCTCTGGCAGGTGCCCTGAGCTCTGGCAGGTGCCCTGGCAGGTGCCCTGAGCTGGCAGGTGCCCTGGCAGGTGCCCTGAGCTCTGGCAGGTGCTCTGGCAGGCGCTCTGGCAGGTGCCCTGAGCTCTGGCAGGTGCCCTGGCAGGTGCCTCTGGCAGGTGCCCTGGCAGGTGCTCTGGCAGGTGCCCTGGCAGGTGCGCTCTGGCAGGTGCCCTGGCAGGTGCCCTGGCAGGTGCCCTGGCAGGTGCCCTGGCAGGCGCTCTGGTGGCAGGAGCAGGTGAGTAGGTGAGGAGTGGTGAACTTGTGCCCAGTGTCTCTCCCAGTTTGATCAAAGGTCTGAGTGTGATAAACATTTAACCCACACACAAAGACTCCAGAGTTTTAACTCTGAGACGCCACAGTCCAGTCAAACGAAGCTCAGTGAGGGAGGCCAAAACTGCAGCAACAGAAACACTGTGGCTCGGCTGTTTCTGTTTCTGATGAAAGAGCCAGAGTCAGAAGGAGCCAGAAGAGCCACCTGGAGCACTTCCTGTTTGGAACACAGCAGCAGCTAGAGCCTCACACACGACCATTTATATAAACTGTGAATAAAAGAGCCACAGGAGCCACAGGAGCCACAGGAGCCACACAAACACTCAGCTGCACTGACACAGAGACCACGAGGAGTCAATACTCAATACTCGATACTCAAACAGACTCAATACTTAAACAGACTCCAGACTCGATACTTGATACTGATTCTGATCCCAGGATCATAAACAATCTCCTGTGATGTTCACATTAAACGGCACAACTTTCTTTTCTAATCCCACGTGTCCTTATATCTGTTCAGTCCTGGTTTAGTCCTGGTTTAGTCCAGGTTTAGTCCAGGTTTAGTCCTGGTTTAGTCCTGGTTTAGTCCTGGTTTAGTCCTGGTTCAGTCCTGGTTCAGTCCTGGTTCAGTCTGGTTTCAGTCCTGGTTTAGTTCAGTCCTGGTTCAGTCCTGGTTCAGTCCTGGTTAGTCCTGGTTTTAGTCCTGGTTTAGTCCTGGTTTAGTCCTGGTTTAGTCCTGGTTTAGTCTGGTTAGTCTGGTTCAGTCCTGGTTTAGTCCTGGTTCAGTCCTGGTTTAGTCCTGGTTAGTCCTGGTTAGTCCTGGTTTAGTCCTGGTAGGTTCCATGCTGATCCATGAAAACACTGTTAAGGGTTACATGAGGACAACCAAAGCAACAGAACTAAACCAGGACTGAACCAGGACTATAACAGAACTAAACCAGGACTATAACAGAACTAAACCAGGACTATAACAGAACTAAACCAGGACTAGACCATGACTAAGCCAGGACTAGATCAGGACTAAACTAGATCTGAACCAGATCTAAACCAGGTCTAATCAAGGACTATAACGGGACAATAAAAGGTCCTGTTTCAGTTTAGTATTTTTCCTGCGTTACTTGTTCGTGTCACGTCGCTCAGAGTAAAAGTGTTGAAATGTGGAGTAAAAGTGTTGACATGTTTCCCGGAAGTGTCCGACTGTTGGTTTCTGAGTTTCTGAGAGTTTGAGCGGGTCAAAGGTCACGTGAGCCTCACCTCTTCGAGAAACTTGGTGACATCGTAGACTTTGTTGTGGATGATGACCCACGTTGACTTGAAGGAGTTTTGTTCCTCGATCTCGGAGAGGCGGTAGTACCGGGGCTCCCCGGGGCCGCTCTGCTGCTTCTCGCCCATGTGTGACGCTGTGAGTCCGGCTGCGCGCGCTCGGAGGGGCCGCTGTCCGTCTGGAGCTTCAGGACCGTGACTGTGCACGAGCGTCCGACATTTACCCCAGTCCGCTCCGGCACGGCCCCGAGCGTCACCCGCGTCAAGGTGAGCGCGTGTGCGTGCGCTCACTTCCGCCGCGGACTGTCACAATAAGAGCGCGGACAGGTGAGACGGACAGGTGAGACGGGTCTGACAGGTGAGACAGGTGAGACAGGTGAGCCCAGCGCACGTACAGCGGGAGAACAAGGGCTCAACTTGTAAACGTAATGGTTAGAGTATCACATGGGGAGAAAAAAAGTAAAGTTTAAAAAAGTATAAAGTAAGTAAAAGTTTTACATAAACATTTATATAATTCTGTTTATTTGACTCCTCCTTTGACTTATTTTCAATTTATTATCAACATTTATATTTTTACTTTATACTTTGTTATTATTTTATATTGTGATGTGTGAATGACACAGCAAAAACTGGAGGGTTCAAATTTTATCATAAAATATTTCAGTTTTTTTTTAACACAAAAAGTTTTAACTCTAAGATTAACTCTTTGAAAGTGAACTGTGTGTTTGAGTTGGGGTTATTTATCAGGTCTGATATGATTGAACTTGACGTTTGCCCGTGTGACCCCGGCCCGAGATAAGCCCAAGAAAATGGATGGATGATACGACTGAAGTGAATTCAACTCCCTTAGTGTTAATTTGTCTCCTCCACTTCAAACTCCCTCCAGAGAAGAACCAGTCTGAACCAGTTTTGTTCTGAATTTCATTTTAAATTAACTCAAATAAAGAGTAAAAATAAAACTCCTCTGTGTGTTGTTGAGTTAAATCAGGATAACTCTACAAAGTGTTATCTGTTTACTCTCTAAACCTTCATTTAACTCTGGATTTGAGGTTAAACAGAAACTTTGGTCCAGTTTTACTTCATGAACATTTAAAAATGTTAAATTAACTCTAGAACAGAGTGACTCAGAGAAACACTGAGAAAATGTTCAAAGTGACTCTGTGAGAGTCTGTTTTATTTTTGCTGTCGAAGTCTGAGTATTTAAGTCAAGTTTAAATGAAAACTGAAAGAGTAAAAAGTAAAAGTATTTGATCTATTAAAACTTCAGGTTTGGTGATTTTGATGCAGATTTGGGCTGAATTTGGTTCAGCAGAAAAAAACTCAACTGTAAGTTTTTTTCTCGCTGTTTTTATTTGTATTTTTAAAAGATGTTTTTGTGATAAACGTGATAAAAAAATAAACCCTGAGCCTGTTCAGTCCTGTTCAGAAGTGCAGAGTTTGTAGAGTTTTGTGTGATGTCGGAGTTTTAAACTTGTGATTAAATGATGTTTAAATGTGTTCAGTTGTTTAGTTTCTTGTTCCTGTCGTTAACTGAACTGACCTGTGTTCTTCTCACTCACCATCCAAAACATCAATAAATCTCTAACTTCATTTTCAATTAATTATGAACTCTTTTGTCACGTGTCCTGGTTTGTGTTTTATTTTTTTAAACCGTCATAAAATCACAGTGTAAAACCAAAGTATGTCTCATGTAAATATCCAGAGAAGTGTTTTTCCTGCTGTTTTTAAATCTCTGAAGTTTATTGTTACTGAACTCAGCCGTTCTGAGGCGACACAGACGGGATTAAGACGTGATACTTTAAAACTTCACAAAAAATGTCATTTTTAGAAAGCTTCAGTCTGAGGCTCCATGTTCTTCAGGACAAGAATTTATTTATTTTTATTTATTTATTTTGCACAAGTATGACATATAACAATAAAAAAAATGCACTAGATAAAAAAGTAGGAGCAGGAAAAGGCAAAAAACCCCAAAGGGCAGAATATTAAAGCTGTTTTTTTACAGTCTTGGTCTCGTCTCAGACTCGGTCTTGGTCTCGGTCTTGAAGGGGCTTGGACTCGGTCTCTGGTCTTGAAGGGGCTTGGACTCGGTCTTGGTCTCGGTCTGAAGGTCTGACACTCGACGAGTGATAAATGGAGATACATTTATTTTTTTAAATTTATATAAATGAGCCAAAATAACTGTAACATACAAATAAATGTCAAAAATGACAAAGATGGTCTGGATTCGGTCTTGATGGGCCGTGGTCTTGGTCTTGGTCTTGACCCTCAGAGGTCTTGGTCTTGTCTCTGGACCCTGTGGTCTTGGCCTGGTCTTGGTCTTGGTCTTGACTTCAGCACCACTGTAAATGTGAAAACTGCTCCAGAATTTCTGCCTCTGGATTGAAGCAAAACTGAACTGAACTCTGCATGTGACACATTTTGGACCAAAATCACAATTCTGAGGAGTTTTGTGTCCATAAATCTGGTTTTAAAGTAAAATGTGAAATGTTCAGGGGTCGTAGTCGAATTATAAAGAATTTTATACATAAAAAAACAAATGTGATAAATATTAATCTCATAAATATTAAGAATGTTCAGTTTGATGAAAACATTTTTGCACCAATAATATTTTGTTGTATATTAAATATATTTATTTAATATAATATATTTAAGTTGGCAAAGTGCAGCTCAGACGTTATTACAATCTGACAGAAGGAGAAAAATTAAACTTTATTAAAATGTAAGTTTATATTTTGAGTCCAGAAACGTACAAACTTTTCTTATAATACCAAGAGATTTATTCTTTTTATAAATGTTTCTGCTCTCTCTGATGATGAGGCCCAGAAGTTTGGAGGATGAGACTCGAGCTCTTTCACGAGTGACTTTTGTACTTTTATTGTGACACTTTCCTTTTGACTTTGTCTAAAATCCTCCAAACCGCACATCTGTATCACTGAGCCGCAGCGCCCGCCCCCTCCGCCTCTCCCGCTCTCTCATTGGTCCATTTTTCTGTTCGTGGCTTCTGATTGGTCCGCGGTGTCGTCACTCAGCGCAGAGTTCACGTCAGTCCACGGGAAACGAGCTTCTCACGCGAGCCACGAGCGTTTATCACGGTTTATCACGCACTGTCACGCACTGTCACGGCCCGTGGGTGTCCGTGATCTGCCCCACTGTGGCTCCCAAACGGGTTTATCCGGGAAGAACGAGAGGAAAGTTCGGGAAAGTCGCTAAACTCACGTCTCTGTCCTTTGCTCCACTCCCTGCTGAACCTTCACCTCTAAACCACAATAAAAGCAAAGATTATGTATTTGTCCTGAGTGTTTCAAACTTATTCATCACATTTTTATTCTGTTTTTATTCCAGATAAAGTCTTGTTAAACTTATAAACACACTGAGTGTTTTTGTTTTGTTGCTGGGAGTGGAGGAGTTAAAGAATGTTTTTGGCTCAGTGTTTTTAGAATAATATTTGAACAATGTCAATGTTTAATTCATTTAAAGTCAATTTGCAAAAACAGGAAGTTATTATCATTTGAAAGGAATTGAAAATAAATAAATAAAAACAGGTTCAGACCAACAGCACTGGTGAAATGTGTTTGAGTCAGAGGTTTGAGCTCATAAAGAGATAAAGAATAAAAAAATCAGAGCTTCAAAAACTGTTCTAGTGTTTAAAAGAAATGTGAAATATGATGTGTTAAAAAAGTGTGAAGCATGAACTGTCCTTTGTGTTAATGGACAAGTATTTAATATTGTGTATGTCACGTAAATAAATTGCTTCGAAGTGTCGTTGGAACCGTTTTAAAGTGTTAGAAATGTTTTATTTTGTGTGAAAAGGAGGCGATTTTCAAAATAAAAACTGGGACATTCCTGGTTTGTGGTGGTTGTTAATAATGAAACTGTTAAACGAGGGAAACTGTTCTGCGCTTGAGTCAGTACAGTCACATTTTCTTTGTGTTTTGTCGTTTTGTTTTTTAATCAGATTTTCTATATTTTAATTAAACAAATGTCAGTTTATGTTTCTCTTTACTGTTGCAGGATCAGAAACACAGAGACACTGGGACATTTCTTGTATAAAACTGTGGGACAAATCAGTGGTTTTGTATAAATCTGTGGGACAGAGACACAGGGTCAGAACTGGGACTGTCCCAGGGAAACAGGGACGACTGGTCACTTTAACAAAGTTTAGCATCAAAATGAAACAGGGTTAAGACTAAACTAAGACTAAACCAGGACTAAACCAGGACTAAACTAAGACTAAACCAGGACTAAACCAGGACTAAACTAAGACTAAAACCAGATCTAAACAAGGACTAAACTAAGACTGAACCAGGACTAAACTAAGACTAAACCAGGACTAAACTAAGACTAAACCACTAAACTAAGGACTAAACTAAGACTAAACTAACAGGACTAAACTAAGACTAAACTAACAGGACTAAACTAAGGACTAAACTAAGACTAAACCAGGACTAAACTAAGACTAAACCAGGACTAAACTAAGACTAAACCAGGACTAAACTAAGACTAAACCAGGACTAAACTAAGACTAAACCAGGACTAAACTAAGACTGAACCAGGACTAAACTAAGACTGAACCAGGACTAAACTAAGACTAAACCAGGTCTAAACAAGGACTAAACTAAGACTGAACCAGGACTAAACTAAGACTAAACCAGGTCTAAACAAGGACTAAACTAAGACTAAACCAGGACTAAACTAAGACTGAACCAGGACTAAACTAAGACTAAACCAGGTCTAAACTAAGACTAAACCAGGACTAAACTAAGACTAAACCAGGACTAAACTAAGACTAAACCAGGACTAAACTAAGACTGAACCAGGACTAAACTAAGACTAAACCAGGTCTAAACTAAGACTAAACCAGGACTAAACTAAGACTAAACCAGGACTAAACTAAGACTAAACCAGGACTAAACTAAGACTAAACTAAGGACTAAACTAAGACTAAACCAGGACTAAACTAAGACTAAACCAGGACTAAACTAAGACTAAACCAGGACTAAACTAAGACTAAACCAGGACTAAACTAAGACTAAACCAGGACTAAACTAAGACTAAACCAGGACTAAACTAAGACTGAACCAGGACTAAACTAAGACTAAACCAGGACTAAACCAGGACTAAACTAAGACTAAACCAGGACTAAACTAAGACTAAACTAAGACTAAACCAGGACTAAACTAAGACTAAACCAGGACTAAACTAAGGACTAAACTAAGACTAAACCAGGACTAAACTAAGACTAAACAGGACTAAACTAAGACTAAACCAGGTCTAAACTAGACCAGGACTAAACTAAGACTAAACCAGGACTAAACTAAGACTAAACCAGGTCTAAACAAGGACTAAACTAAGACTAACCAGGACTAAACTAAGACTAAACAGACTAAACTAGACTAGACTAAACCAGGACTAAAGACTGAACCAGGACTAAACTAAGACTAAACCAGGTCTAAACTAAGACTAAACCAGGACTAAACCAGGACTAAACTAAGACTGAACCAGGACTAAACTAAGACTAAACCAGGTCTAAACTAAGACTAAACCAGGTCTAAACTAAGACTGACTAAACCAGGACTAAACAAGGACTAAGACTAAACCAGGACTAAAACAGAACTATCACAATGTTTGACTAATCTGAAGAGAATAAAGTGTCATTTGTTTGGCCAAAATACACAAATCCCTGTTTGCAAATGACCATAAAGCCACAAAATGCAGAGACAGTTGTCCCTCACATCAGGACTGTCATGAGAATACACAATATTTTAATAATTTATTCATTTTTTTTATACCAAAACATCCCAAACCGAGTGTGTCCCAGTTTTTAATTCTGAAAATCTGGTCTAGTCTTTAGGTTAATGATTGTTGTGCACTGCCCCTGTACAAATAAACTAATACCACACCACATTATAATGTTTAAATGAGAAATAAAACTAAATAAAAAGACAAATTGTGAAAACTGATCATTACTGATACATCCGGGCGGCTCGCAGACGTTAGCTTGAGCAAGATTATTTTGTATTTTTAGCCTCACTGAAGAGAATTACCAAAAGAAACGTCGATTTTGTACGTTTTCTTGTAAATATCGGTACAAAAAGTGAACAATATTTCGATTAAAAACCTGAATAAAATCTGTTTATTAACTTAGCAATTTAGCTTCTCGTTAGCATTAGCTTCGCGTTCGTCCCACCCTCGGAGATGTTAGCTTGAGCAATTATTATTATTTTGTATTTTTAGCCTCAGTGAAGACAATTACCAAAAGAAACGACGATTTTATGAGTTTTCTTGTAAATATCGATACGAAAAGTGAACAATATTTCGATCAAAAACCTGAATAAAATCAGTTTATTGATTAGCACTTTAGCTTCTCGTTAGCATTAGCATTAGCTTTTCGTTAGCATTAGCCGCTCGTTAGCATCAGGTTAGCCGCTCTGAAACAAAACACGGAAAGGTAAGTCACAAATTTATATTCTTAAATTGTTTATTTAAGATTAAAAATAACACCGTGTAAGTACAGTTAAGTCTTTCTGAACTATTAATGTATCAAAGTGTCTTTCAGTGTAGTTATTTAAACAAATGAACAGTCGTTTTAATGTAGTTTATTAGTAATTTAGTTTAGTTTAGTTAACGTTATGTCCTGCTAGTTTGTTGTCAGTGTTGGGAAGTAACAGATTACATGTACCGGAGTTAAGTAATCAGAGTACAAATGATGAGTAACTGTATTCAGTTACAGTTACTGTTACTGAGTGGTAATTAGATTACAGTTACTTTGTTGAAATAAATGGATTACACAGAGGGATTTAACTGTTTTCACATGTTGGGCTGAACTAAGTCTAAACCAGGACTAAACCAGGTCTAAACCAGGACTAAACTAAGTCTAAACCAGGACTAAACCAGGTCTAAACCAGGTCTAAACCAGGACTAAACCAGGTCTATACCAGGTCTAAACCAGGACTAAAACCAGGACTAAACCAGGACTAAAACCAGGACTAAACCAGGTCTAAACCAGGACTAAAACCAGGACTAAACCAGGTGTAAACCAGGACTAAATGAGGACTAAACTAGGTCTAAACCAGGACTAAACCAGGTCTCAACCAGGGCCAATTTGAAGAGAACAAACATGAATTTTCAGGATGTGGTTGTTTCATTTATGTAGTTTTAAAAAACATGACAAAATCAAGTAATCCAAAGTATTCAGATTACATTACTCACTTTAAGTAATTTAATGGATTACTTTACAAACTACATTTTGGTGTATGTAATCTGTAATCTGTAGGGGATTACATTTGAAAAGTCACCTTCCCAACACTGGTTGTTGGTTTGTACTTTTGACTTAATAAATCTCATCAAGTGTTCTGAAAAAGTTGTTGTTTGTTTTGGTTTCTTTCGAGAGGCTGTTGAGATGTTTGTTATTGTGATAATAATAGTTAATTGATCATGTTTGGTGTTTTTGAAGGTTTCTGAGGGTGAAGATGAGTGGAGTTCAGCCGAGTCTGTTCTTCGTGTCTCTGCCTGATCTGAAGTCTCTGTGCTGTGTCACTCTGAAGCTGCAGGACGACTACGAAGAGCCACGAACCAAACAGATCACAACATGCAGGTCTCCTCTGTGTCCTCTGACCTTCTCCTCTGCTCCGTCTGACCTTCTGTTCTGCTCCTCTGACCCTCTGACCATCTCCTCTGACCCTCTGACCTTCTCCTCTGCTCCGTCTGACCTTCTGTTCTGCTCCTCTGACCCTCTGACCATCTCCTCTGACCCTCTGACCTTCTCCTCTGCTCCGTCTGACCTTCTGTTCTGCTCCTCTGACCTCTGACTCTCCTCTGACCCTCTGACCTTCTCGTCTGCTCCATCTGACCTTCTGTTCTGCTCCTCTGACCCTCTGACCATCTCCTCTGACCCTCTGACCTTCTCCTCTGCTCCATCTGACCTTCTGTTTTGCTCCCCTGACCCTCTGACCATCTCTGCGTCATCTGACCCTCTCCTCTGCACCATCTGCTCCATCTGACCTTCTGTTCTGCTCCTCTGACCTTCTGAAAAACTCCTCTGACCTTCTCCTCTGTTCTATCTGACCCTCTGACCATCTCCCCTCATCCTCTGACCATCTCCTCTGCTCCATCTGATCTTCTGTTCTGCTTCTCCGTTCTTCTGACCATCTCCCCTGACCCTCTGACCATCTCCCTGACCCTCTAACCATCTCCCTGATCCTCTGACCATCTCCCCTCATCCTCTGGCCATCTCCTCTGGCCCTCTGACCATCTACCTTGACCCTTTAACCATCTCCTCTGCTCCGTCGGACCTTCTGTTCTGCTTCTCTGACCCTCTGATCATCTCCCCTGACCCTCTGACCCTCTCCTCTGCACCATCTGCTCCATCTGACCTTCTGTTCTGCTCCTCTGGCCCTCTGATAAACTCCTCTGTTCCTGTGCTCCTCTGACCTGGTCCTCTGCTCTTCTCCTTTGCTCCTCCAACCCTCTCCTCTGCTTTTCTCCTTTGCTCTGCTACTTCTCTGACCCACTCCTCCACATCTTCTGCTCCATCTGACCTTCTGTTCTGCTCGTCTTCTTCTCTGACCATCTCCTCTGCATTTATGTCAGCTCCTCTGCCCCTCTGTTCGGCTCTTCTCTTTTGTTCCTCTATTTCTCTGACTTTTCCGTCTGCACCGTCTGCTCTTTTGACCCACTTTCCTGTATCCTCTGCTCCATCTAACACTCTGTACTTCTGACCCTCTGTTCTTCTAACCCTGTCGTCTCCTCCTCTGCTCCTCTGCTCCTCTGCTCCTCTGACCTTGTCCTGTTTCTTTTTTCAGGGAGTTGGTTCTTCTTTTCTCCGATGTTTTGGCAGCTCCAGCCTTAGACTCCTTCACAGAGATCACTGCAGTTATGGCTGTAAGTAAACAAGACTACACTAGAACTAAACCAGGACTAAACCAGGACTCAAATCAGTTCTGACGGGAAACTAAAGCGGAGTTGTCTGTTTGGGAATGTCAGATATGTGTCATGTCACGACCTCGAAACCAAAACTGAATGAGCCGTTATTGTACGAAACAACAATAGACAGAAACAGAACGAGGAGGACTAAACCAGGACTAAACCAGGACTAAACCAGGACTAAACCAAGACTAAACCAGAACTAAACCAGGACTAAACTAGGACTAAACCAGGTCTAAACCAGAACTAAACCAGGACTAAACCAGAACTAAACCAGGACTAAACCAGAATTAAACCAGGACTAAACTAGAACTGAACCAGGACTAAACCAGGACTAAACCAAGACTAAACCAGAACTAAACCAGGACTAAACCAGAACTGAACCAGGACTACACCAGGACTAAACCAGGACTAAACCAGGTCTAAACCAGGACTAAACTAGGACTAAACCAGGTCTAAACCAGAACTAAACCAGGACTAAACCAGAACTAAACCAGGACTAAACCAGAATTAAACCAGGACTGAACCAGAACTAAACCAGGACTAAACCAGAACTAAACCAGGACTAAACCAGAATTAAACCAGGACGAAACCAGGACTAAACCAGGTCTAAACCAGGTCTAAACCAGGACTAAACCAGGACTAAACCAGGACTAAACCAGAACTAAACCAGGACTAAACCAGAATTAAACCAGAATTAAACCAGGACTAAACCAGGACTAAACCAGAACTAAACCAGAATTAAACCAGGACTAAACCAGAATTAAACCAGGTCTAAACCAGGACTTAACCAGCCCTTAAGATGCTCTTATAAATGAAACAGTATTTACATTCTAAAGTCTCTTGTGTTTTGGTTCAGATCCAGTTCTTTCGCTCTGGACTTCTTCAGGGCTTCGTCCAGAGACACTGTCTTCAGGTAACGCCCCCGTGTGGTCACTACTGTCACTGCACCCCCGCAGGATCCCACAGGTTCAACAGGAGGATCTGAGGAGGATCTGACTTCTCTGGGGTTTTAACTGTAACACGTCGTATATTTAGTTCTCCGTGTTCCGTGGATATTGTTTGGAAAATGTTCTATTATCCCAAAACAATGTACTTACGTGTTGTATAAGTTTCACATTGGTTTTTGTCGCCCTCCTCGCGTTAAATCCCTCCCCCCTTCAGAGCACTATTTTTTTTTATAGTAGTAGTTTATTGTGTCATTTTGCAGCACTACAAAACAAAACTAAACTAAACACAGACTCCAGATCATGAGTGAAGTCAAAGTCCTCCTAATGCCCAAACCCGATTAAACAACGACAGAATTCCAAGAAACAAAAGCAGCGTCTGAATGAACAACAAGTTTGAGTTTATAATTTCACTTACGGCTCACTGTAAATGTAAGAGACGGAATATAAATGAAAACAAACTAAATTTAATGCATAATTCATTCATTCCAGAGCTCGAGATCTTTAAAACATAAAAAGAAAACATGAGGAGGGTTTGAATAGGGCACAGGAGAGATCTCTAGATTACTCAGACATGTGTGGGTGGTAGAAAGCTCCAGAATATTCACACTCTTTAAATATTTATTGAAGCCGAGAGGGGTCACAACAAACGCAATCGCCGCAACAAATACAAATGCCACAACACAAACGCAAATGCCACAACACATTAAAAAGCCACAACACATTAAAAAGCCACAACACATTAAAAAGCCACAACACATTTAAAAGCCACAACGGAAGTGACTGCGAGACTCTATTTTCCGACGGACCGATCAAGTGGCAAGTGAAGAAGAAGAACGATAACGTGAAAAGTAAAGGAACGGATAAGTTGGAAACGTAAATAAAAGTAATTTATTGTTTTATCATTATTCGTTTCATGTTGTAGTTCTTCTTCTTCACTTGCCGCTTGATCAGTCTGTCAGAAAATAGAGTCCCACTGTCACTTCCGTTGCGGCTTTTTAATGTGTTGTGGCTTTTTAATGTGTTGTGGGATTTGTGTTTGTGTTGTGGTGTTTGTATTTGTTGCGGCGTTTGTATTAAAATAGAGTCCCACAGTCATTTCTGTTGTGGCTTTTTTTAGTTTGTTGTGGCTTTTGCGTTTGTGTTGTGGCATTTGTATTTGTTGCGGCGTTTGCGTTTGTTGTGACCCTCTCGGCTTCCGTAAATATGGGGTTCTTCATTTTTTCACTGGCACCACCAACGTAAAACATGCACATAATAATGATTTTAATGATCATAAAAACTGTAATAATAATCATGTTTAGTGCCTGTTTCATCTGAAGTGTTTTTGTTTTTATTTTTGTTTTTTGTGTTCGTGTTTCCAGATGATTCGTGTGGAGCCGGTTTTTCCCGGGACTCTTCAGGTCTGTGTCTCCTTCTCCCTCGTCTCCAGACTCGCCCCAAACTGGAACAAGGCCGGACTCTACCTGATCAACGGTGAGGGACTAAACCAGGACTAAACCAGGACTACACCAGGACTACACCAGGACTAAACCAGGACTACACCAGGACTACACCAGGACTAGACCAGGACTGAACCAGGACAGAACCAGGACTAAACCAGGACTACACCAGGACTACACCAGGACTGAACCAGGACAGAACCAGGACTAAACCAGGACTACACCAGGACTAAACCAGGACTAGACCAGGACTGAACCAGGACTACACCAGGACTAAACCAGGACTACACCAGGACTGAACCAGGACTACACCAGGACTACAGGACTACCAGGACTACCAGGACTACACCAGGACTACACCAGGACTAAACCAGGACTTCACCAGGACTGAACCAGGACTACACCAGGACTAAACCAGGACTAAACCAGGACTGAACCAGGACTAACCAGGACTACAGGACTACACCAGGACTAGAACCAGGACTAAACCAGGACTAACAGGACTACAGGACTACACCAGGACTAAACCAGGACTAAACCAGGACTTCACCAGGACTACACCAGGACTGAACCAGGACTGAACCAGGACTAACCAGGACTACCACCAGGACTACAGGACTAACCAGGACTACACCAGGACTACACCAGGACTACACCAGGACTACACCAGGACTAAACCAGGACTGAACCAGAGCTAAACCAGGACTAAACCAGGACTTAAACCGCGACTGAATCAGGACTAAACCAGGACTAAGCCAGGACTAAACCAGGACTAAACCAGGACATAAACCAGGACTGAATAAGGACTAAACAAGGACTAAACCAGGACTAAATCAGAGCTAAACCAGGACTAAACCAGGACTAAGCCAGGACCGAACCAGGACTAAATCAGAACTAAACCAGGACTAAACCAGGTCTAAACCAGGACTAAATGTGGCGTGTTTGTTTTTCAGGGAGGGACTTCCTGTTGGAGACGGGGAGGCTCACAGCCGTCAGTGAGTGTTCAGCTGATAAGAAACTCTGTGGCTGCTCACACTCACATTACACAACAAAACCTCCTCAGAAACAGACCCACAGTTGTGTTTGTTTCATTCACACAACGCACTGCTCCACACCCTGTGATGTCATCAAGTGAACAGCTCCTTTTCCCTTTAGTTCTGTCATTATCAGCAACTCCACGACTGAAAAAAAAAGATCCAGGTGATTCTAGTGAAGGTGTGTGGAGTTTAAAAACACAGTGGAGCACTTCCTGTATCACCACATGATGACATCACGAGGTGGAACAGAGTGTTTTTAGTTTGAGAGAAGAGCTCGTGTTAAATGTGCAGGTTTGTGAGTTAAACATGTGAATGAAACAAAACACAACTCCAGGAAACAACATCAGAGCAGAGGATTATGGGACATGTAGTCTAATGTATAAACTACATTACATTCAAACTTTTGATTTTTGTTCTCGTTTGTTTTTCAGGTTTGGAGTTGAGCAGCAGTGAAGGAAAACTGTGCATGAGTGTGCAGCCGAGCGCCATCAGACTGCTCCCGACCACCGTAAACACAACTGACACTACACACTAAACTTACTTATTTATTTACAGGGGAAGTTCCTTGAGATGTTACGTCTCGTTTACAAGAGGGTCCTAAATACATGAACAAAAACAGCATTTACAGAAAAGAAAAGAAGAAAATAAAACAAACAAAAGACAAACAACACTTAGACAACATTCACATTATACAACACAGGATCATAAGATAAACTTCTCTTATTTTATCGTCTCCACACTTGTATTTGTGAATTATTGAAGAAAAAAGCAACTCTTTGTTTTTATGTGTTTTTATGTGTTTGTGTGTTCAGCTGGAGGACTTTGGTTTGTCTCCTGTGGTTCTGAGGAGGTTCTGTTCTGACCCGGACTCAGTGTTAGATCCATATCAGACAGGAGGACCCGTCTGGTGCCACGTACTGCCCAGGTACTCACTCCATCTCTCCTCTCCTCCATCTCTCCATCACATTCTGCCCAGATATTCACTCTTTCTTTCTTTTATTCTCTCTCTTCCTCTCTCTGCCTTTTATTTTCTCTTTCTCTATTTTATTCTCTCTCTCTCTCTTTTTCATTATCTCACTCTCTCTCTTTTATTCTCTCTTTCTCTCTCTCCTGTCTCTCTCTCTTTTTGTAATACCCGCAGTGGCCACTAGATGGAGCCATAGTCACACTTTGAATCGTTTTCTGTTTTTTTAAGTTGCAGGTTTTTCTGATTTATTTTTTGTGCGTGATTTTCAGATTTATCAGTTCAGTTTGTGATCCTTGCGAGAGGATTTAGAAAACAAAACACAACTCCAGGTCTGTGTGTGACAAGGAACAGATGACGAGTGAGAGCTGGGCCCTTTAATAATGTTAGAAAACACAGTTATATTTATAATTTAACCAAAAAACACCTTTGATGTATTCAGAGTTTGAGTTTTTTTTTATTTCTTGTATTTCTGTGCATTTATTTTCAACTTTTCCCTACAAACTGACACTTAAAGCTCCATTATGTAACTTTTTGGTTGGGGAATTCTCACCTGCTTGTTTCTGTGGAGACGTCTTTGGCTGGAATGTTCCAGAGTGTGACATTAAACACATCTACTTTACATTTATTCAGTTACAGGAGGTTTTAGCGCTCAGAAACACCTAGAAAAACAGACTGCATTCTGACTGTGAGCGGGGTCGCCTCTCCACAGATCTGACCTGGAACTTGGTTTGGTTTTGTCTCCATAGATAGAAGATAAAAAGGTTTAATGCCACACTGTGGAACATTCCAGACAAAGCAACAAACCAGAACAGTTCCAGAGGGAACATCCACCAAACCCAGGAGGAATTAGACAAACATGAAAATACTCTTAAAATACTCTTAAAATACTCTGGACATACTCTTTAAATACTCTAAAATACTCTGGAAATACTCTTAAATACTCTGAAATACTCTGGAAATACTCTGGAAATACTCTGAAATACTCTGAAAATACTCTGGAAATACTCTGGAAATACTCTTAAAATACTCTGGAAATACTGTAGAAATACTCTGAAAATACTCTGGAAATACTCTGAAATACTCTGAAAATACTCTGGAAATACTGTGAAAGTACTCGTAATCCTTTTGTGTTTTCAGTCTGAAGAAAGGCCAGATCATCACCATCAGCCGAAAACTGCCCACAGACGGACCGTTTAAATCCTACAGAGAGCTGCAGATCCACTGGGACAGACTGGTAAAAATTATAAATACAATCATAAATCTGTATTTATAAAGCGCTTTTAAAAATGAGGTTTACAAAGTTCTGCACAAACACCAAAGAACAAAACAAAACACATCAAAATGGCACAGAAAACATAAAAACAGAAATAAACTGAAGATAAAACCAGTTAAAGGAAGAGCAGTCGATAAAAATGGTGATTTAAAAGATGATACTGGAAACACAGGAAGAAAAACCCTGGACTGAGCGACTCTGAGGCAGAACTCCAGACACACACATGTGAACTGGTGACGGCCTCTCCACAGATGTGACTTGTACCTCTGTTTGTGTCAGTACGGATACAGACTCCCAGACCAAGAGGAGGAGCAGCTCGTCTACTGCAGCGTCTACTTCAAACTCGTGGGACCAAATCTGTTCACGTAATAATCTCCTCTCCTCTCTCCTCTCTTTGTGTTTGTGTCATTCACCTGTACGTGTCCTCTGTGTGTGTGTTTGTGTGTTCAGGTGTGTTTGTGTGTGTGTGTGTGTGTGTTTTCAGATACCCTCTGTGTTGTGTTTGTGTGTGTGTGTGTGTGTTCAGGTTGTGTGTTTGTGTGTATTATCAGATATCCTCTGTGTTGTGTGTTCAGGTGTGTGTGTGTATTTTCAGGTATCCTCTGTGTTGTGTTTGTGTGTTCAGGTTGTGTGTTCAGGTGTGTGTGTGTGTGTATTTTCAGGTATCCTCTGTGTTGTTGTGTTTGTGTGTTCAGGTTGTGTGTTCAGTGTGTGTGTGTGTGTGTATTTTCAGGTATCCTCTGTGTTGTGTGTGTGTTCAGATTGTGTGTTTGAATGTGTGTGTTCAGGTTGTGTGTTTATGTGTGTGTTCAGGTTTGTGTGTTTGTGTGTGTTCAGGTTGTGTGTTTGTGTGTGTGAGTGTGTGTGTTCAGGTTGTGTGTTTGTGTGTGTTTGTTTGTGTGTTTGTGTGTGTTCAGGTTGTGTGTTTGTATGTGTGTTTGTGTTCGGGGTGTGTGTTTGTGTGTTTTAGGTGTGTGTTTTTAGGTGTGTGTGTTTGTGTGTGTATTTTCAGATACCCTCTGTGTTGTATGTGTGTGTGTTCAGGTTGTGTGTTTGTGTGTGTGTGTTCAGGTTGTGTGTTTGTATGTGTGTTTGTGTTCGGGGTGTGTGTTTGTGTGTGTTCAGGTGTTGTGTTGTGTGTTCAGCGTGTGTTTTTAGGTGTGTGTTTTTAGGTGTGTGTGTTTGTGTGTGTATTTTCAGATACCCTCTGTGTTGTATGTGTGTGTGTTCAGGTGTTTGTCCAGGTTGTGTGTTCAGGTGTGTGTGTGTTCAGGTGTGTGTTTGTGTGTGTTCAGGTGTGTGTTTGTGTGTGTTCAGGTGTGTGTTTAGATTGTGTGTTGTGTGTGTGTTTTCAGGTATCCTCTGTGTTGTGTTTGTGTGTGTTCAGGTGTGTTTAGGTGTGTTCAGTGTGTGTGTGTTTTCAGGTATCCTCTGTGTTGTGTTTGTGTGTGTTCAGGTGTGTTTAGGTGTGTGTTCAGGTGTGTGTGTGTTTTCAGGTATCCTCTGTGTTGTGTTTGTGTGTGTTCAGGTTGTGTGTTCAGGTGTGTTTAGGTGTGTGTTCAGGTGTGTGTTTGTGTGTGTATTTTCAGGTATCCTCTGTGTTGTGTGTTTGTGTTGTTTGTGTGTGTTTCAGGTGTGTTTTGTGTGTGTTCAGGTGTGTTTAGGTGTGTGTTCAGGTGTGTGTGTGTGTCAGGTGTGTTTAGTGTGTGTTCAGTGTGTGTTTGTGTGTTCAGGTGTGTTTATGTGTGTGTTCAGGTTGTGTGTTCAGGTGTTGTTTGTGTGTGTGTTTTCAGGTATCCTCTGTGTTGTGTTTGTGTGTGTTCAGGTTGTGTGTTCAGGTGTGTGTTCAGGGTGTGTGTGTGTGTGTGTTTTCAGGTATCCTCTGTGTTGTGTGTTCAGGTTGTGTGTTCAGGTGTGTGTGTGTGTGTGGTTTTTCAGGTATCCTCTGTGTTGTGTTTGTGTGTGTTCAGGTTGTGTGTTTGTGTGTGTTGTGTGTGTGTTTCAGGTGTTGTGTGTGTCAGGTTGTGTGTTCAGGTGTGTTGTGTGTGTGTTTTCAGGTATCCTCTGTGTTGTGTGTGTCAGGTTGTGTGTTTCAGGTGTGTTTGTGTGTGTGTTTTCAGGTATCCTCTGTGTTGTGTGTTCTGGTTGTGTGTTCAGGTGTGTTTGTGTGTGTATTTTCAGGTATCCTCTGTGTTGTGTGTTCAGGTTGTGTGTTCAGGTGTGTTTGTGTGTGTGTTTTCAGGTATCCTCTGTGTTGTGTTTGTGTGTTTGTGTGTGTTCAGGTTGTGTGTTCAGGTGTGTTTGTGTGTGTGTTTTTCAGGTATCCTCTGTGTTGTGTTTGTGTGTTTGTGTGTGTTCAGGTTGTGTGTTCAGGTGTGTGTGTGTGTGTGTGTTTTCAGGTATCCTCTGTGTTGTGTGTTCAGGTGTGTGTTTGTGTGTGTATTTTCAGGTATCCTCTGTGTTGTGTGTTCAGGTTGTGTGTTCAGGTGTGTGTGTGTGTGTGTTTTCAGGTATCCTCTGTGCTGTATCCGCTTGTCTCCGGTGCAGCGTTGTCCTCGTGTGGACCAGCAGGGGGCGCTCTCCTGTTTCATGGACGACGTCACACAAACGTTTCCTGCTGTTTGTGGTTTTCCAACAAAAATCTCAACGAAATCGACTTTCACCACCACAACACTCAACCCTGCATCCAGACTGGTCCGAAAGAACACCTGTTTAGACCGGGTTTAGACCAGGTTTAGACCGGGTTTAGACCGGTTTAGACTGGGTTAAGAATGGGTTCAGTCCTGGTTTAGTCCTGGTTTACACCTGGTTTAGACCTGTTTTAGTTCTATTTTAGTTCTGGTTTAGTCCTCTTTTATTCCTGGTTTAGACCTGGTTTAGTCCTGTCTTAATCCTGGTTTAGACCTGGTTTAGACCTGGTTTAGTTCAGGTTTAGTTCTGGTTCAGTCCTGGTTTAGTCCTGGTGTAGCCCTGTTTTAGTCCTGGTTCAGTCATGGTTTAGTCCTGGTTCAGTCCTGGTTTAGTCCTGGTTCAGTCCTGGTGTAGTCCTGTTTTAGTCCTGGTTCAGTCCTGGTTTAGTCCTGGTGTAGTCCTGGTTTAGTCCTGGTTTAGTCCTCTTTTAGACTTGGTTTAGTCCTAGATTAGTCCTGGTTCAGTCCTGGATTAGTCCTGGTTTAGACCTGGTTTAGTCCGCTTTTAGACTTGGTTTAGTCTTCCTTTAGTCCTGGTTTAGTCCTGTTTTTTCTTAACCCTCTTTGTTTGATTTTCAGACTTCGAGTCCTTTAAACCTGAGTGACTTGTCGTGCTCCAGGTCGGTTCTGTCTCATCTGCCTCCTCCTCCTCGTCCTGGTCCTCCTCCTCCTGGTCCTCCTCTTGGTCCTGGTCCTCCTCCTCCTGGTCCTCCTCTTGGTCCTGGTCCCGGTCCTTCGTCTCTTTCCCGCTCGGTGAAGCTCTTCTTCGGGTGTCAGCCTGCTCCAGCTCCCCCTCTGTCCTTCAGCTCTGGTTTTTTCTCCTCTCAGCGTTCCAGCTCCAGTCTCGCTCCAGACTTCTCCGACGTTTTCAAACCATCATCGTCCATCAACACGTTTTTCACAGTTTTCGAGGCCAGTTCTTCCTTTCCTCCTCCTCCTCCTCCTCCTCCACCTCCGCCGTTCCTGCTGGAAAAAGCCAAATTTGTGCCGATTTTTAGGAGCAAACCCCCGTCTCAGCTCGTCAACGTGGCTCTGCTCAAGGCCAAGAAGCAGAACGTAGAAAGACTCACGCTCCCGCCCGCTCTGAACTCCCACAGGTCCACCCACGCGCCCGCCGTCCCGCCCGCCGTCCCGTCCAGGGTCCCGACGGGCGCGCAGACGTCCCTGAACGTGAAGCGCATCCCCACGTTCAGCCCCAAAACACGGATGAGACCGGCGCTCATCGTGATTCCGGACGAGAAGGAGGAACGCCCGGAGAAAAAGTCCAAACCTGTCGTGACGTTCAACCTGGAGCAGACGGAGAAGACCGAGTCCAAGTCCAAGTCCAAGTCCAGCAGAAAGGTGAACGAGCCTGAGCTTTTTCACTGGACTAAACACCGATACGATACTGATGTATGCTGCATGCTTGTCTCCATGGAGATGTTGTTGCTTTGTCTAGAATGTTCCATGGTGTGACATTAAATTTATCTATCAAAAAACACGCAGTTTGTTGGTTTTTAGGGACCAGAAGCTTTAAAGACCAAGTCTGTTCTGAAGACCTCCACCGAAGAGAGACCCACCAAGAACCTCCAGGTCAGAGGAAGACTGGATCAGACCTGCTGTAGACCTGGTTTAATCCTGGTTCAGTCCTGGTTCAGTTTTGGTTCAGTTTTGGGTCAGTCCTGGTTTAGTCCTGGTTTAGTCCTGGTTCAGTCCTGGTTTAGTTCTCGAGGCCTCTCTGTGTCAGTGTTGTATGAGCGTGTTCCAGACACACATAGTTTCCGTGGGCTGCTCTGGGGTTTTGTGGGTTTGTTGTGGGTTTGTCGTGAGTTTTGTGTTATGTTTTTTTATGGTTCTGAACAGGAGCAGCCTCGTAAAGTCCAACATCTCGTTAAATCGTTTTACTGTGTTTGTTTTAGAGAGAAGAAAAGACCAAACCTGCCAGAGCCGCCAGAGACGTGGACGTGGAGAAGATGGCCAGAAACAACCAGGTCCCAGGACTTTAGGACAGACTAGAAGACAGACTTTATGACAGACTTTAGAACAGACTTGAAAGTTCAGGACGGGTGGAGAGAGTACTGGGGATTTCTACTCGAGTAAAAATACAGTTACAGAGCTAAAAATGTCCTCACATGTTACATATATAACATTATTCTTTACATTATACTTTACATTATACTTTACATAATTTTTTTATTTTTTACATTATACCTTACATTTTTCTTTACATTATTCTTTACATTTTTCTTTATATTATACTTTACATTTTTCTTTACATTATACTTTACATTATTCTTTACATTATTATTTACATTATACTTTACATTATTATTTACATTATACTTTACATTACATGCATTACATTCTGCAATGTACGTGACATTATATATTAGATAGTTTTACATTTTACATTTGACTGTGATGATAAAACTCTGGTCTGTGAGTGAAAATCTCATCTAAACTCATGAGGGTGAATAATGCTGCTGCTCTGAGGAAGAACTGTGCACTTCTGCAAACAGTTTAAGATGAACCAGAGATTTTTTTCATGTTTTTAAGAAGGTAAAACCAGGTCCTGGCCTTAAAAATGGGGATTTATAAGTGCGAGTAAAGAGTTTTTCGTTGAGTGAGGCTCAGATCGGACTCGGACTCACGCGGCTCATGTTCCTCTAAATGTTGCTTAAACGTCGTCGGGTGTTTGACGGTAGATTCTTGTGCAGATTGATGTCGGTTCTTTGCATAGTCGTTCAAAGGCGTTTGTTGGCGTCTGCTGTGGGTTTATCTCAGATTAAACACCATATCTGAGATTTATAAAGGACTAAGAAGTGTTAGAGAAACATGAATCACCCCGCAGACGAGAAGAACGAGCAGGAAAAACTCCAGACGGCTCAAGAAAAACACCATCCGTCTGAGAACGAGACTCCGACACACACACAGACACACACAGACACACACAGACACACACAGACACACACAGACACACACAGACACACACACACACAGACACACACACAGACACACACACACACACAGACACACACAGACACACACAGACACACACAGACACACACAGACACACACACAGACACACACACAGACACACACACAGACCAGGACTGGACCAGGACTGGACCAGGACTGGGCCAGGACTGAACCACTGAACCAGGACTGGACTGAAGTCTCTTTGTCTCCTCGTCTCCTTGTGCCCTAACCCCTCGTTTTCTTCTCTCCTTGTTGCCTCTCTCCTAACCCCTGGTCTCCTTATCTCCTTGTGTCCTAACCCCTTGTCTCCTTGTCTCCTCCTTGCATCTTAACCCCTTGTCTCCTTGTGTCCTGACCCCTTGTGTCCTTGTGTCCTTCAGCTGTCGCGGGTCAGCTCGGTGAAGATGCTCCAGTGGTTTCTCTTTTGTCTCCTCCCTCCTAACTCCTTGTCTTCTCGTGTCTTTGTTTCCTTGCATCTTAACCCTTTGTCTCCTTGTCTCCTTGCGTCCTAACCCCTTGTGTCCTTGTGTCCTTCAGCTGTCGCGGGTCAGCTCGGTGAAGATGCTCCAGTGGCTTCGTGCTCGAGGTTTGAACGTTCAGAAACTGCCCAAAGATCAGCTCATGCTCAAAGTGATGGGCTGTTTAGCCGAGATCTGAAGACCAGGACGAGGACCAGGACCAGGACCGGGTCTGGACCAGGTCTGGAGCGGGACTACCACACCTCTGAACCAGGTCTGAGCTGGGACTTGCACAGGACTGGAGTAGGTCCAGACGAGGCGTGTTCTGTTTGTGTTTGTTCACTGTTCTGTCGTGTTTCTGTCTCGTTGTTTGTTCCTGATGTTTGGATTCAAACTTCACACTGAGTGAAAACTTATTTATTTAAAACATTTTACACTTGTTAAAGTTTATTTATTAAATGGTTCTGCTCTTTTCCCTCCTCCTCTGATTCCTGACGTGAGTTTGACAAATTTCCAGTTTTAAAATCCTTTTGTTTGAAAAAGTGTCTCGGTTAAAAGTAAAAAAGTAAAAAGGCCCCCTCGTCCCAGTTTATCGTCGTGGGCACGTTTCCGTATTTGGAACATCATGTGACGACTCTGAGGAAGAGCGCCGTGAGCAGTCGAAACTGTCAGGTATGAAAACAAACCTCTGGTCTGAAAAAAGAACCTAATAACATAAATAATCAGACGACCAAATGAACCTCATCAGACTTTCACACGTTTGTTTAAGTTTTACTCAAACTAAACTTAAACCACACGACTCATTTACATAAACTAATGTGTGTGAAAAAGACTGTTGTTTCTTATGTCTGATGTGGTTCAGTTTGTGTTGGACTAAAGACACAGAGACTCAGTGGAATATGAGTGTTCTCTCTGTGACAGAGGGGTGTTCTCTCTGTGTCAGAGGGGTGTTCTCTCTGTGACAGAGGGGTGTTCTCTCTGTGTCAGAGGGGTGTTCTCTCTGTGACAGAGGGGTGTTCTCTCTGTGACAGAGGGGTGTTCTCTCTGTGTGTTCTCTCTGTGAGAGGGGTGTTCTCTCTGTGTGTGTTCAGAGGGGTGTTCTCTCTGTGTCAGAGGGGTGTTCTCTCTGTGACAGAGGGGTGTTCTCTCTGTGTCAGAGGGGTGTTCTCTCTGTGAGAGGGGTGTTCTCTCTGTGACTGTTCTCTGTGTCAGAGGGGTGTTCTCTCTGTGACAGAGGGGTGTTCTCTCTGTGTCAGAGGGGTGTTCTCTCTGTGACAGAGGGGTGTTCTCTCTGTGACAGAGGGGTGTTCTCTCTGTGTCAGAGGGGTGTGTTCTCTCTGTGTCAGAGGGGTGTTCTCTCTGTGACAGATGTGTGACAGAGGGGTGTTCTCTCTGTGTCAGAGGGGTGTGTGTCAGAGGGGTGTTCTCTCTGTGACAGAGGGGTGTTCTCTCTGTGTGACTCTCAGAGGGGTGTTCTCTCTGTGTCAGAGGGGTGTTCTCTCTGTGTGTTCACAGAGGGGTGTTCTCTCTGTGTCAGAGGGGTGTTCTCTCTGTGACAGAGGGGTGTTCTCTCTGTGACAGAGGGGTGTTCTCTCTGTGTGACAGAGGGGTGTTCTCTCTGTGAGAGGGGTGTTTCTCTCTGTGTCAGAGGGGTGTTCTCTCTGTGTCTCTCTGTGACAGAGGGGTGTGTTCTCTCTGTGTCAGAGGGGTGTTCTCTCTGTGTCAGAGGGGTGTTCTCTCTGTGTCAGAGGGGTGTGTTCTCTCTGTGACAGAGGGGTGTTCTCTCTGTGTGTCAGAGGGGTGTGTTCTCTCTGTGACAGAGGGGTGTTCTCTCTGTGACAGAGGGGTGTGTGTTCTCTCTGTGTCAGAGGGGTGTTCTCTCTGTGTCAGAGGGGTGTGTTCTCTCTGTGTCTGTGTCAGAGGGGTGTTCTCTCTGTGTCAGAGGGGTGTTCTCTCTGTGACAGAGGGGTGTTCTCTCTGTGTCAGAGGGGTGTTCTCTCTGTGACAGAGGGGTGTTCTCTCTGTGTCTGTGTTCTCTCTGTGTCACTCTCTGTGAGAGGGGTGTTCTCTCTGTGACAGAGGGGTGTTCTCTCTGTGTGTGTTCTCTCAGAGGGGTGTTCTCTCTGTGTGTGTCTCTCTGTGAGAGGGGTGTTCTCTCTGTGACAGAGGGGTGTTCTCTCTGTGTCAGAGGGGTGTTCTCTCTGTGTGTTCTCTCTGTGTGTTCTCAGAGGGGTCTCTCTGTGAGAGGGGTGTTCTCTCTGTGTCAGAGGGGTGTTCTCTCTGTGACAGAGGGGTGTTCTCTCTGTGACAGAGGGGTGTTCTGCTGATGGTGAGTCTGTAAATGGAGGAGAAGGTTTGTGGAGATTGAAGTTTTGTTTGGGACTGACTTTGTGCTTTCAGGACAGACGAGTCCAACTGTTTGTCCAACACCTTCAAACCAGAGTATCAAAGTATCTCCACATGATGGAGCCAGGTGTGTTTTTTTTGAGACGAGTTCTGTGTCGCCGCCGTGTTCAGTGAGACACACTTGAGGGGCGGAGTCACAAAAGCAACGAGGAGGAGGAGCAAACGAGCGACGCAGCAAAACAGAATTAAGTACAAGCATTATACCGATATATATATATATATATATATATATATATATATATATATATATATATATATATATATATATATATACATACACGATATGTCAGAATCCATTTGAGTTTAAGAAATACCTCAATATATTTTAAATATCAACATATCGCCTGACTCAAAGGACGAGATCGTGGATACAAGAGCTCGAAATGAGTTTCCTCCACAGGGTGGCTGGGCGTCTCCCTTAGAGACAGAGTGAGGAGCTCAGAGTAGAGCCGCTGCTCCTCCACGTGGAGAGGAGCAGCTGAGGCTCGGGTGTCTGTTCTGATGTCTCCTGGACGTGTCCCTCAGGAGGTGTTCATGTCCCACCGGGAGGAGGCCCCGAGGAAGACCCAGGACACACTGGAGGGACCATGTCTCTGGACTGGACTGGGAACACCTCAGGTCCCACTGGAGGAGCTGGAGGAAGTGTCTGGGGTGAGTGAAGTCTGGGAATCCCTGCTTAGCCTGCTGCCCCTGAGACCCGACCCCAGATAAGAGGAAGAAAAGCGGATGAATGGATGGACGGACATATCGCCCAGTCCTGATCCACGGTTTTCAGAACAAATGTCATCTGGACATTTCTGAGATTCTGAGACAACGACAATCTGAATCATTTTAACTGTAACATCTCTCCTCCTCCTCCTCTTCCTCCTCCTCTCCTCCTCCTCCTCTCCTCCTCCTCCTCCTCCTCCTCCTCCTCCTCCTCCTCCTCTCCTCCTCCTCCTCTCTCCTCTCCTCCTCTCTCTCTCTCTCTCCTCCTCCTCCTCCTCCTCCTCCTCCTCCTCCTCTCTCCTCCTCCTCCTCCTCCTCCTCCTCCTCCTCCTCCTCCTCCTCCTCTCCTCCTCCTCCTCCTCCTCCTCCTCCTCCTCCTCCTCCTCCTCCTCCTCCTCCTCCTCCTCCTCCTCCTCCTCCTCCTCCTCTCCTCCTCCTCCTCCTCCTCCTCCTCCTCCTCCTCCTCCTCCTCCTCCTCCTCCTCCTCCTCCTCCTCCTCCTCCTCCTCCTCCTCCTCCTCTTCCTCCTCCTCCTCCTCCTCCTCCTCCTCCTCCTCCTCCTCCTCCTCCTCCTCCTCCTCCTCCTCCTCCTCCTCTCCTCCTCCTCCTCCTCCTCCTCCTCTCCTCCTCCTCCTCCTCTTCCTCCTCTCCTCGTCTTGAGCAGCAGCTGTGTACGAGCACCTGCGCCGTAACCCGATCTTTGGGCGTTCGGGGAATATTCCGTCATTCTGGGCGAAGATGGAGTCGGCGTTTTAAATCGCCATGACGATGGGAAACAGCTGCGGCTCCGGGACGAGTCGGCGGCTCCTGGGAACGACACCGACGAGCAACAACTCCTCCTCCGTCTGATTTACGTCCCCAATAAACCGCCGCAGCAGGTCGGGGACTTTTACTCCGCCACGCTTCGGATGACATCACCGCGCTCTGTCGGCCAATCACGTCGCACCGTCCTGAGAGCTGTGGTCGCGTGTGTTTCCGTCACACGTTTAACTCACAAACCTGCACATTTAACACGAGCTCTTCTCTCACACTGAAAACACTCTGCTCCACCTCGTGATGTCATCGTGTGGTGAGACAGGAAGTGCTCCACTGTGTTTTTAAACAACTCAAAGCTCAGAGTTTGTGTAGGTCACGAGTTCTGTTGTAATGTGGAGCTCAGAGGAGGAAGAAGAAGAGGAAGAAGAGAAGGAGAAGAGAAGAAGGAAGAGGAGAAGAGAAGGAGGAGTTGTGCTGAAGGGTTAATTACTGAAGTGAAACGACAGATGCAAGAAAGAAAAAAAAATATTTATGTTTGTGTGATAAGACCTAATGAAAACAAGACAGAAAGAAAGAGGGAGGAGAGGAGAGAGAGTTAGGAGAGAGAGGAGGAGGAGAGAAAGCAAAAAAGAGTGTAGAAGAGAGAGGAGGAGAAAGAGAGAGAAAGAGTGTAAGAGAGAGAGGGAGAGAATAAAAGAAAGAGTGTAAGAGAGAGAGGGAGAGAGAGCATAGAGGAGAGAGAGGAGGAGGAGTGGAGTGAGAGCATAAAAGAGAGAGAGAGAGAGGAGGAGAAAGAGTGTTAAAGAAAGAGCGTGAAAGAGAAAGTGTAAAAGAGAGAGTAGGAGAAAGAGGGAGAGAGAGAGAGGGGGGAGGAGGAGAGAAAAAGCAAAAAAGACAGGGTAGAGGCGAGAGAGGAGGAGCACTGGAAAGAGAGAGCGTAAAAGAGAGAGAGAGGGAAGGAGAGAGGGAGAGTGAGTGTGTAAGAGGAGAGAGGAGGAGAAAGAGTGTTAAAGAGAGAGCATGAAAGAGAAAGTGTAAAAGAGAGAGAGTAGGAGGAGGAGTGGAGAAAGTGAGAGTAAAAGAGAATGAAAGAGTGTAAAAGAGAGAGAGGGCGTAAAAGAGAGAGAGAGCGTAAAAGAGAGAGAGGGTGTAAAAGAGAGAGGGGAAGGAGAGAGGGAGAGCGAGCGTGTAAGAGGAGAGAGAGAATAAAAGAGAGAGGGAGAGAGAGCATAGAGGAGAGAGAGGAGGAGGCTTGGAGAGAGAGAGGAGGAGAAAGAGTGTTAAAGAGAGAGCATGAAAGAGAAAGTGTAAAAGAGAGAGAGGGAGAGAGTGTGTAGGAGGAGAGAGAGAATAAAAGAGAGTGTACGAGAGAGCATAGAGGAAAGAGAGGAGGAGTGGAGAGAGAGAAAGAGTGTTAAAGAGAAAGTGCAAAAGGGAGAGTAGGAGGAGGAGAAAGAGGGAGAGAGAGAGTGTGTAAAAGAGAGAGAGGAGAGAGAGAGTAGTAGGAGGAGTGGAGAGAGTGAGAGTAAAAGAGAGAGAGAGTAAAAGAGGAGTGCGTGGAGCTGAGGGAACAGACCGAGGAGCGGAGGAGGAATGAAGACAAGCCTCTGCACGAAGAACTGGAGCAACAGAACTCAGACGGGAACTAAACCAGGACTAAACCAGGACTAAACCAGGACTAAACCAGGACTAAACCCTCATCAACACACTGACCGCACAGGAGCAGAGACTGGAGGTAAAACCAGGTCTAAACCAGGTCTAAACCAGGACTAAACCAGAACTAAACCAGGTCTAAACCAGGACTAAACCAGGTCTAAACCAGAACTAAACCAGGACTCAACCAGGACACAACCAGGACCAAACCAGGACTCAACCAGGACTAAACCCTCATCAACACACTGACCGCACAGGAGCAGAGACTGGAGGTAAAACCAGGTCTAAACCAGGACTAAACCAGAACTAAACCAGGTCTAAACCAGGTCTAAACCAGAACTAAACCAGGTCTAAACCAGGTCTAAACCAGAACTAAACCAGGACTCAACCAGGACTCAACCAGGACCAAACCAGGACTAAACCAGGACTGAAGTGTTGGATCTGAACTTTCTGTTGGAGGATTTGAAGTTTAAAATCGTCTTGATTCTTTTCATGAGTTTGGTTTTGGAGCAGCACAGACCTGAGGTGAGTCCCACATTTGATCAGAACGTAAATCCCGTGTGTCAGATGCCCTCCCGTCCTCCTGTCCCCGTGTGTCAGACTGAGTTGGGCCCAGGTCACACGTCTCTGGTGAGTCTGCAGATGTTGTGGTGTGTGTCAGATGCCCTCCCAGATGTTGTGTTGTGGTTGGAGTTTGTCTCTGACAGAAATGATCAGGGGAACAAACATTTGTGGATTTCGACTTTTGGAAACAGAAAATGTTTTGTTTTGTTGCAGATTCCAGGGATCTCTCTGCTCAACATGAGGACTAAACCGGGACTAAACCAGGTCTAAACCAGGTCTAAACCGGAACTAAACCGGGACCATCCTCGTCGTTCGTGTCTCGTAGATTTGTGGACGATGTTTATTTGTCTAAATCTTGAATAACTTCCTGTTTTTACACAAATTCCAGTAAAATGAGCGAGGACAAAGGTCTGCTCCTCCGAGGCTTAAGATGAGGAGACACTTCCACCGAAACGAACCACAATGCACAGAACCAGGACTAAACCAGGACTTGATCAGGACTAAACCAGGACTAAGCCAGAGACTGAACCTGACCTAAACCAGGATTAAACCCTGAACCAGGACAGAGCTGGGAGCTTTTCTCTATGGAGTTCTTGCTGGAATTTCATTGAAGATTTTTAAAATATTTCCAATTTTTCCCAAGGGCACGTTTTTAAACTTTTTTTTTCTCGTACGTTTCTACTGGGGCTCTTGGATTGTGGATGCTCTTGTTTTGTCAGATGCCCTCCCATCCTCCTCCTGTCTGTCAGATGCCCTCCCGTGCCTCGTCTGTGCCCTCCACCATGACGCCCCCGGGCCCTCCTCTTGTCCCCGCCGCTCCTCTCTTCTCCCCGGGTCCTGGTGCTCGTGTCTCTGCTGCTCCTCTGGGTTCTTCTCCTCGTGTCCCCCGGGTCCCCCTCTCGTCCCCGGGTCTGGGTCTGGGTCCAGGTCCTGCTCCTCGTGTCCCCCCGGCCCCCGTCTCGTCCACGGGTCTGGGTCTGGGTCCAGGTCCTGCTCCTCGTGTCCCCCCGGCCCCCGTCTCGTCCCCGGGTCTGGGTCTGGGTCCAGGTCCTGCTCCTCGTGTCCCCCCGGCCCCCGTCTCGTCCCCGGGTCTGGGTCTGGGTCCAGGTCCTGCTCCTCGTGTACCCTCGGCCCCCCTCTCGTCCCCGGGTACGGGTGCGTGGCTCGGGCCCTGCGGAAGCTCCAGGGGCCGCGCTCCGCTCCGCTGGCTGAGATCGAGGCTCTTCTCTCGGGGCGGCTCTCTGCTCTTCGCGCTGCTCTGGTTCGGGTCCTGGTTGGTCCTGAACGGCGTCGTCCTGGTCCACAGACGGATCACGTCCGACTTCTGCTCCGACGAACACAGCCGAGAGATCCTGCACAACCTGGTGAGGAAATGTCACGCAGTGCGGCTTTAATCCTATTTATATTATACACCAGAGGTGAGAGGGCGAAGTGTCCTGCCCAAAGGCACAACAACACAACACACACACACAGGACAGAGGTTTGGGATTGGACCAAAAACTCTCACTAACTTACTGCTAAATAAACCAGATCAAACCAGAACTAAACCAGGTCTAAACCAGGACTAAACCAGGTCTAAACCAGGACTAAACTAGGTCTAAACCAGGTCTAAACCAGGTCTAAACCAGTACTAGGTCTAAACCAGGTCTAAACCAGTACTATATTAAGGTCTAAACCAGGTCTAAACCAGGTCTAAACCAGTACTATATTAAGGTCTAAACCAGGTCTAAACCAGGTCTAAACCAGGTCTAAACTAGGTCTAAACTAGGTCTAAACCAGGTCTAAACCAGGTCTAAACCAGGTCTAAACCAGGTCTAAACCAAGTCTAAACCAGGTCTAAACCAGGTCTAAACCAGGTCTAAACCAGGTCTAAACCTAAACCAGGTCTAAACCAGGTCTAAACCAGGTCTAAACCAGGTCTAAACCAGGTCTAAACCAGGTCTAAAACCAGGTCTAAACCAGGTCTAAACCAAGTCTAAACCAGGTCTAAACCAGGTCTA
>NW_026571070.1:973583-975712 GCF_026225935.1 Boleophthalmus pectinirostris
TTAGTCCTGGTTCAGTCCTGGTTTCAGTCTGGGTTTCAGTCTGGTTTAGTCCCTGGTTCAGTCCTGGTTTATTTTAGTCCTGGTTTCAGTCCTGGTTTAGTCCTGGTTTAGTCCTGGTTCAGTCCTGGTTTAGTCCTGGTTTATAGTCCTGGTTCAGTCCTGGTTTAGTCTGGTTTAGTCCTGGTTTAGTCCTGGTTTAGTCCCTGGTTTAGTCCTGGTTTAGTCCTGGTTTAGTCCTGGTTTGGATTAGTCCTGTTTAGTTTTAGTCCTAGTTTAGTCCTGGTTCAGTCCTGGTTTAGTCCTGGATTAGTCCTGGATTAGTCCTGGTTTAGTCCTGGTTTAGTCCTGGTTTAGTCCTGGTTTAGTCCTGGTAGTCCTGGTTTAGTCTGTTTAGTCCTGGTTTAGTCCTGGTTTAGTCCTGGTTTAGTCCTGGTTTAGTCCTGTTTAGATTAGTCCTGGTTAGTCCTGGTTTAGTAGTCCTGGTTTAGTCCTGGTTTAGTCCTGGTTAGTAGTCCTGGTTTAGTCCTGGTTTAGTCCTGGTTTAGTCCTGGTTTAGTCCTGGGTTTAGTCCTGGTTTAGTCCTGGATTAGTCCTGGTTTAGTCCTGGTTTAGTAGTCCTGGATTAGTCCTGGATTAGTCCTGGTTTAGTCCTGGTTTAGTCCTGGTTTAGTCCTGTGGTTAGTCCTGGTTAGTCCTGGTTAGTCCTGGTTAGTCCTGGTTTAGTCCTGGTTTAGTCCTGGTTATTAGTCCTGGTTTAGTCCTGGTTTCAGTCCTGGTTTAGTCCCTGGGTCCTGGTTTAGTCCTGGTTAGTCCTGGTTTAGTCCTGGTTTAGTCCTGGTTTAGTCCTGGTTTAGTCCTGGTTTAGTCCTGGTTAGTCCTGGTTTAGTCCTGGTTTAGTCCTGGTTAGTCCTGGTTTAGTCCTGGTTCAGTCCTGGTTTAAGTCCTGGTTTAGTCCTGGTTTTCAGTCCTGGTTTAGTCCTGGTTTAGTCCTGGTTTAGTCCTGGATTAGTCCTGGTTTAGTCCTAGTCTGGTTTAGTCCTGGTTAGTTTAGTCCTGGATTAGTCCTGGATTAGTCCAGTCCTGGTTTAGTCCTGGTTAGTCCTGGTCCTAGTCCTGTTAGTCCTAGTCCTGTTTAGTTTAGTCCTGGATTAGTCCTGGTTCAGTCCTGGTTTAGTCCTGGTCCTTTAGTCCTGGTTAGTCCTGGTTTAGTCCTGGTTTCTGGTTTAGTCCTGGTTTAGTCCTGGTTTAGTCCTGGTTTAGTCCAGTCCTGGTTTAAGTCCTGGTTTAGTCCTGGTTAGTCCTGGTTAGTCCTGGTTTAGTCCTGGTTAGTCCTGGTTTAGTCCTGGTTTAGTCCTGGTTTAGTCCTGGTTCAGTCCTGGTTTAGTCCTGGATTAGTCCTGGTTTATCCTGGTTCAGTCCTGGTTTAGTCCTGGGTTTAGTCCTGGTTCAGTCCTGGTTTAGTCCTGGTTTAGTCCTGGTTTAGTCCTGGGTTTAGTCCTGGATTAGTCCTGGTTTAGTCCTGGTTTAGTCCCCTGGTCCTTAGTCCTGGTTTAGTCCTGGTTTAGTCCTGGTTTAGTCCTGGATTAGTCCTGGTTCAGTCCTGGTTTAGTCCTGGGTTTAGTCCTGGTTTAGTCCTGGGTCCTGGTTAGTCCTGGTTCAGTCCTGGTTTAGTCCTGGTTTAGTCCTGGTTTAGTCCTGGTTTAGTCCTGTTTAGTCCTTTAGTCCTGGTTTAGGTTTAGTCCTGGAGGTTTAGTCCTGGTTACCTGGTTTAGTCCTGGTTTAGTCCTGGTTTAGTCCTGGTTTAGTCCTGGTTTAGTCCTGGTTTAGTCCTGGATGGTTTAGTCCTGGTTAGTCCTGGTTTAGTCCTGGTTTAGTCCTGGTTTAGTCCTGGTTTAGTCCTGGTTTAGTCCTGGTTTAGTCCTGGTTTAGTCCTGGTTTGGTTAGTCCTGGTTTAGTCCCCTGGTTTAGTCCTGGTTTAGTCCTGGATTAGTCCTGGTTTAGTCCGGTTTAGTCCTGGTTATTAGTCCTGGTTTAGTCCTGGTCCTTTAGTCCTGGTTTAGTCCTGGTTTAGTCCTTTAGTCCTGGTTTAGTCCTGGTTCAGTCCTGGTTTAGTCCTGTTTAGTCCTGGA
>NW_026571070.1:976212-996212 GCF_026225935.1 Boleophthalmus pectinirostris
TGGTTCAGTTCTGGTTTAGTCCCGAGTCCTTGTAGAATTGGTGTCTGACATAAATCACGTTATATTTCTCCACATCGAGGATTAAATTTTCGTCGTCCATCATGAACATTTCCTTGGACACAGCGCGTTGTTTATGTCGGTGTCTTGACTTTGGTTAAGTTATTTTGAAGTTTATTTTGACACCGCGTGTTTATTTCCTGTCTTTCCCTGCTAAAAACCTTGGAGACGCTCCGTTGAAGCTGTAAAATGAGAAGTCCAGCCTCTGGAGCAGCGCGTCAGCGTCAGACGCTCGTTGGACGTGTGTGACTCTGTCGGTGTTACATTGTCAGACTGGTTCAAATGGATCTAAAGCAGAGCGTCTGCTGCTCGTGTGCTGTGCTGCTGCACTCGTGCCGTTGCGCTTTGGTGTGAACTGGGGGTGATCTGATCCCTGCCAACTGTGAGGGGTTTTGGAGGAGTTTTCTGTATTTTCACAACATAAAAACGTTCATATCCTCAAAGTGTCTAAAAGTGTTTTAAAAAGCTTCTCTGAGCCTGCACTAACTCTTCTCCAGCAGCTCTCGCCCTGATTGGTCAGAACTGGTCATGTGGTGCATGTTTCTGTCGTCACACAGTGGGAGGGGTTCGGTCAGACTGCAGGGTTTAATGCTCAATTACGATTTTTTTGTGAAATCCGATGTTTTTTCGAGGTCGTTCACATTTCCAATTAAATGCGACTTGTATGTGACTCCAGTGTGAACAGTAAACGGCCTGAAAGTGTCACATGTGACACTGGAGACACGACGACGTCAACCCCATGCGTCAACCGCAGCGAGCGTCTCTGTGTTTACACAAGTTGTCCAAATATGGTCGCAGCATCGAGCACCTGGAGATTTTACAGTTCAGGTTTCCACCTGCTTCAGCGCAGAATAGTGACGTTTGTGTCTTGTTGATGACGTGTAGGTGGATGGATGCACTTTGGCCGTTCAGACTGAAGTCACATGTCTAAAGATCAGATATGTATCAGATTCAGGAGCACAGATCCAAGTGTCCTGAGTCACATTTGAAAAATTTGGATCTGTGCCGTTCAGACGTCATTAAAAGATCAGATACAGGAACATAAAAGCCAAAAAATCAGATTTGGGTCACTTCAGGCTGCAGTCTGAACGCAGCCTTAGATCAGTCTTTGATCAGTCTTTAGGGTTATTTCTGTATTAAAAAATAATATAAAGTCATTTTGAAGATTTCATACCAATATATTGCAAAAAAGTTTGGCCAAAATTTAAGATCTAAACACTTAAATCTATCAGAAAAAGACTTAAAAGTAGTGAAATGATCTGTCCATCATTTTACTAGACAAGTTCTCTTAAAATAAACGACGTCTAGACTAGAAGCATCTCAGAACGAGTAAGAAGATCATAAATCAGAAAACAAGATGAATAACCTGATAGTTTTAAAATCTTGGTCAGATCAGAGACATTTGCAGTGTGAGCAGAGACCAGAACAACACAACACCAGATCTGCTTCATCTTCCACTTTTTATTATATCTCCTCGATACTGACACTGATACGTACTCAGGAACACGCCACTCACAGCTCAGGAGTCGAACCCACCGCCTCCTCACCGAGAGGAGCCGGGCTAACCACTCTGCCGCTTCACGCCACAGTTTGTTTGTTTGTGTGTTCAGGCAGAGCCAGCAGGTGGAGCTCTACGTCTACGAACTCCTGGAGGAGCTGAAGAGGAAGATGAAGCCGTCCGACGCTGCACATCTGGAGGTAAATGTCCCTCCGCCCCCGCTGACCGTAGACGCTGCGTGGACAGAGCGACGCCTCCAGCCGCCGCTTTTCAGACAGGAAGTGAACACGGACGCACTTCTGGCTCCATCGACTCCAAATCACTTTCTATTGAAAAGTGTGGCCTCCTCTCTGAAGCTGCTGCTGTGAGGCTCCTCATTCTGACCTGAGGATGTTGGTCTGGACCTTCTCCACATGATCCTGGGGTTTTATTTCATTATTTTGTACGGAAGCTGCAAAAAGCCACAACAAAAGGCCACAACACAACAAAAAGCCACAACAAACAAAAAGCACACAACACACAACAAAAAGCAAAGCCACAACACAACAAAAAGCCACAACAAACGCAAACGCACAAACAACACAACAACAAAAAGCCACAAAAACAACAACACAACACAAAAAAGCCACAACACACAACACACAACAAAAAGCCACAACACAGTAAAAAAAGCCACAACAAACAACAAACGCCACAACACAACAAAACGCCACAACACAACAAAAAGCCACAACACAACAAAAAGCCACAACACAACAAAAAGCCACACACAACAAAAACCACAACACAAAAAAAGCACAACAAACAACACACAACAAAAAGCCACAACAAACGCAAAACGCCAACAACAAACAAAACCAACAACACAACAAAAAGCCACAACACAACAAAAAGCCACAACACAACAAAAAGCCACAACACAACAAAAAGCCACAACACAACAAAAAGCCACAACACAACAAAAAAGCCACAACAAAACAAAAAGCCACAACACACAAAAGCCACAAACAAACGCAAACGCCACAACACAACAAAAAGCCACAACAAGCCACAACAACAAAACAAAAACAACAAAAGCACAACACAACAAAAACGCCACAACACAACAAAAAGCCACAACACAACAAAAAGCCACACCACAAAAACAACACAACAAACGCCACAACACAAACAAAAGCACACAACACAACAAAACGCCACAACACAACAAAAAGCCACAACACAACAAAAAGCCACAACACAACAAAAAGCCACAACACAACAAAGCCACAAGCCACACAAACGCACACAACACAACAAAACGCCACAACACAACAAAAAGCCACAACACAACAAAAAGCCACAACACAGTAAAAAGCCACAACAAACGCAAACGCCACAACACAACAAACACAACACAAACAAAAAGCACAACAACAAAACCACAACAAAAAGCCACAACACAAACAAAAAGCCACAAACACAACAAAAAGCCACAACACAACAAAAAGCCACAACACAACAAAACACCACAACACAACAAAAAGCCACAACACAACAAAAAGCCACAACACAACAAAAAGCCACAATGGAAGTGACAGTGGGACTCTATTTTCCGACGGACGATCAAGCGGCAAGTGAAGAAGAAGAACAACAACGTGAAACAAATAATGATAAAACAATAAATTACTTTTACTTACGTTTCCAACTTCTCCGTTCCTTTACTTTTCACTTTGTCGTTCTTCTTCTTCACTTGGCTTTTTTAAATGTGTTGCGGCGTTTGTATTTGTCGCGGTGTTTGCGTTTGTTGTGACTCTCAGCTTCCGTAATTTTGCCCTAAATGAGTTTCTATTCCTAATGTGGAACATGGCTCCAAATGTATATTTATATTTAAATATACAAGACCTAAACTCTGACTCTCATCTGCCACGTTTACATGAGAGCTTTAATTCCACATAAAAAATATTTAATTCTGAATAAAAATTAATTCCACTTTAAAAAGTCCATGTAAACACTAATTCTTAATGAAAATGATGATTCAGAATTAAACTTAAACTTATTATTTCCATGTAAACTCCAAGGAGAATATTTTAATTCAGAACTATTAATTTGGAGTTAAAAAACATGAAGTGAACGTGGCGACTGTTCTCAGTCTGTTTCTCTTGGTGTTTCTCTCTCTTGTCCAGGATCCGTTCTCGTGCCTTCAGCCCGACCCCAAACACAGGACGCGCTGCACTTCCTGTTTGCCGTGCTGCTGCTTCGCTCTGATTGGTCAGCTGTGCCACAGGAACACAGAGGCGCTCGTCAAAGGTGAAGGTTTTAATCGAATAAATCTGATCAAACCTAAACCAGGACCTGACACAACTGTGACTGAAAATATCCCAGTTAGAACAGAAGGATCCACAGAGGTCAGAGGTCAGAGGTCAGACACACACATTAGGACTGATTTAAACTCTGTCCACAGCCACTAAACTGTCCCTGGGCTCGTTGAAGAGGAGGCTGTTTGTGCACAAGCTCCACAGCGCCTCCTGTGCTCCTCCTCTGTTCAGGACGGACATAGAGCTGAGCATCCCCAGCGTGGTGCTCCAGCCCAGTCTGGACCACATACAGGTACTCACACGTTCTCTGTACTCTCATACTTTCCAACATTTAAACTGAACAAGACTTGAACCTTTAACCTTATGGTGGTGGAGGGTTTGATGCCCAAATGATCCTGGGAGCTCTGTTGTCGGGGGCTTCATGCCCCTGGTCTCCCAAGGCAAACAGGTCCTGGGGGACGGGTCAGACGAACGGTTCAGAAGCTCCACGTGATGAGCAACACACAGAGGCCAGTTACGTCCCTGGATTGGCGCCTGGGGTGGGAGCTCGAAGGCGAGCGTCTGGTGGGCGGGCCTCCCCCCACGGGGCCCGGCCGGGCTCAGCCCGAACGAGCGACATGGGGCCGTCCTTCCGCGGCCCCACCACCTGCAGGAGGAGCCATGTGGGGCCGGTGCAGAGGGATCTGGACGGCAGTCGACGGCGGGGACCTCGACGACCGGATCTCGGGACATGGAGACTGTGGCTCTGGGGACATGTCACCTCGCTGGGGGGAGGAGCCTGAGCTTGTGCGGGAGGTTGAGCGTTACCGACTAGATATAGTCGGCCTCACCTCCACGCACAGTTTGGGCTGGAACAACTCCTTGAGGGGGCTGGACTCCTTTCCTGGACCCCTTTGAGAGGCTGGACTGGTGTGGGTGTTGGCGGCGGCGGGGGCGTGGCGAGCTGGTGTGGGGGGGGGCGGCGGCGAGCTGGGTGTGGAGCTGTGTGTGGCAGCTGGTGTGGGAGGGGCGGCGGGCGACGCTGGGTGGGGTGGTGTGGGGGGGAGCGGAGCTGGTGTGGGGGGGGGGGCGGCGGGGCTGGTGTCATTGCCCCACAGTTCAGGGGGGGGGGGGGGGCGGTGGGTCGCCCCCGCTCAGTGCGCTTCGGGTTCGGGGAACGAGAGGGTCGCTCCCTGCGCCTTGGTCGGGACAGGTCTCTCACTGTGGTGTCGGCCTACGGGCCGAACAGCAGTGCTGAGTACTCGAGTACCCGGCCTTCTTGGAGTCCTTGGGAGGGGTACTAGACAGTGCACTGACCGGGGACTCCGTTGTTCTCCTGGGGGACTTCAACGCCCACGTGGGCAGTGACAGTGACACTTGGAGAGGGGTGATTGGGAGGAACGGCCTCCCTGATCTGAACCCGAGTGGTGTTTTGTTATTGGACTTCTGTGCTAGTCACAGTTTGTCCATAACCAACACCATGTTCCAGCACAAGGTCCATAAGTGCACGTGGCACCAGGACACCCTCGGCCGGAGGTCGATGATCGACTTTGTAGTCGTGTCGTCTGACCTCCGGCCGCGTGTCTTGGACAAGAAGAGGGCTGAGCTGTCAACTGATCACCACCTGGTTGTGAGTTGGTTTCGCTGGCGGAGGAGGAAGCCGGAAAGACCTGGCAGGACCAAGCGTGTAGTGAGGGTCTGTTGGGAACGTCTGGCGGAGCCTCTGTCAGAGGGACCTTCAACTCGCCCAAACCCAGACCAAAACCCAGACCAAACCCAGACCAAACCCAGACCCTCGCTCTGCTCCAGGAGGGTGTCAGGCTCCATCTGACCAGGGCCCAGATCAGATTTAAAGACAGATTTAAAGACAGATTTAAAGACAGATTTAAAGAGAGACAGAGGGACGGGTCACTGCAGACGACCAGACTTCCCTCTGACCCGTCGTTTACTGTCCTTCCCTCTTGTTCCTCCAGGTCTCCGTGAACAGACTCGTGTCTCTGCTCCTGTCTGTGACTAAAGACGTTCCTCTGTGGACCTACGCCCACCTGCACCACCTCCAGCAGCAGGTGCAACCCACACCTGGCCTGGACCTGGTTTAGTTCTGGGCTGGACCTGGTTTAGTTCTGGGTTAGACCTGGTTTAGTTCTGGGTTAGACCTGGTTTAGTTCTGGGTTAGACCTGGTTTAGTTCTGGGTTAGACCTGGTTTAGTTCTGGTTAGACCTGGTTTAGTTCTGGGTTAGACCTGGTTTAGTTCTGGGTTAGACCTGGTTTAGTTCTGGGTTAGACCTGGTTTAGTTCTGGGTTAGACCTGGTTTAGTTCTGGGTTAGACCTGGTTTAGTTCTGGGTTAGACCTGGTTTAGTCCTGGGTTAGACCTGGTTTATCTGGGTTAGACCTGGTTTAGTTAGACCTGGTTAGTTCTGGGTTTAGACCTGTAGTTGTTTGGTTTGACCCTGTAGTTTTTCAGTGGATCAGGCTGCAGGAGGAGACGTCCCTGTGAAGAATCCTGTTCTGAAACCTGTCGAGAGACTCGTGTCAGAACACAAAGACATCAGCAAGTGAGTCCTGGTTCAGTCCTGGTTTAGTCCTGATTTAGTCCTGGTTTAGTCCTGGTTCAGTCCTGGTTCAGTCCTAGTTCAGTCCTAGTTTAGTCCTGGTTTAGTCCTGGTTTAGACCTGGTTTAGTTTACCTGGTTTAGTCCTGGTTCAGTCCTAGTTCAGTCCTAGTTTAGTCCTGGTTTAGTCCTGGTTCAGTCCTAGTTCAGTCCTAGTTTAGTTTAGTCCTGGTTTAGTCCTGGTTTAGTCCTGGTTTAGTCCTGGTTTTTCCTGGTTTAGTCCTGGTTTAGTCCTGGTTTGGTTCAGTCCTGGTTTAGTCCTGGTTCAGTCCTGGTTTAGTCCTGGTTTAGTCCTGGTTTAGTCCTGGTTTGGTCCTGGTTTAGTCCTGGTTTGGTTCTTGTGTTTCAGGTTGGTGTTGCAGTTAGGAGCCGCGGTGTCGTCGCTCAGATTCTCCACGGTCGAGACTTTAAACGGACTCACACACTTCTCCTCCCTCTGGCTCCAGGTCTGTGCACGAGCAACGCACCTGTGCACGGGCATCGAACCACCAACCCGTCCTCCTGGGTTTAAGTCTGGTCTTAGGTCTTGTCCTCCTGGGTTTAAATCTGGTCTTAGGTCTTGTCCTGGTTTTCACTCCAGCTCCAGTTTGTTCATCCTGAGTTTGTGTCCAGGATCCAGAGGAGCAGGTCCAGGTTTTCCTCGAGTCCAAACCGTCTCTGCCCGAGTTCAGCGCCCAGATCCAACATTACTCTGTGAGTCCTGAGACCTGGGACTGGTTTAGTCCTGGTTTAGTCCTGGTTTAGACCTGGTTTAGTCCTGTTATAGTCCTGGTTTAGTCCTGGTTTAGTCCTGGTTTAGACCTGGTTTAGACCTGGTTTAGTCCTGGTTTAGTCCTGGTTTAGACCTGGTTTAGTCCTGGTATAGTCCTGGTTTAGTCCTGGTTTAGTACCTGGTTTAGTCCTGGTTTACCTGGTTTAGACCTGGTTTAGTCCTGGTTTAGTCCTGGGTCCTGGTTTAGTCCTGGTTTAGACCTGGTTTAGTCCTGGTTTTAGACCTGGTTTAGTCCTGGTTTAGTTTTACCTGGTTTTAGTCCTGGTTTAGACCTGGTTTAGTCCTGGTTTAGTCCTGGTTTAGTCCTGGTTTAGACCTGGTTTAGACCTGGTTTAGTCCTGGTTTAGTCCTGGTTTAGTCCTGGTTTATCATGTGATGTTTTGCAGGACCTGGAGTCCCAGGTCGAGTCCGTCTCTGGTCTCTGGACCGTGGGCTGGTTGGTCCTGGACTCGGCCCGGTTCAAACGCTCCGTTAAGTCCGTCTGCGCTCAGTGGAAGCGAGCGTTTGGCTCCGCCCTGAACCGCCGGGCGTCCGCGCACATGGACCAGGTCTCCTCCTTCGTGGACGCGGCCATCAAACGTCTGCAGCGACCGATCACGGACCTGGAGGACGTCCGCGGCGCCATGGCGACGCTCCGACAGGTGCGGCCGCCGCGTTTTACAAATGTGGATTTTTATTTTTCTGTATAAAACCAACGTGTTTCAGATACGAGACGAGGAAATTCACATCGACGCCTCCATCGCTGAGATCGAAGAAACTGTCTCCCTCCTCCTCAAACACCAACTGCACTTCAACACCGAGAAAACAGACGCCCTGCAGTACCACTGGAGCCAGCTGCAGGCGCTAGTGAGACCAGACTGAACCAGACTGAACCAGACTGAACCAGACCAGACCAGACTGGACCAACAGAGACAGACAGACCGACCAGACTGACCAGACCAGAACCAGACCAGACCTGAACCAGACTGAACCAGACCCAGACCAGACTAACCAGACCACTGACCAGACCAGACCAGACCAGACTGAACCAGACCAGACCAGACTGAACCAGACCAGACCAGACTGAACCAGACCAGACCAAACCAGACCAGACCAGACCAGACCAGACCGGACCAACCAGACCAGACCAACCAGACCAGAGACCAAGACTGGAACAGACCCACTGAACCAGACTGAACCAGACTGAACTGACAGACCAGACCAGACCAGACCAGACCAGACCAGACCAACCAGACCAACCAGACCAGACCGGACCAGACCAGGACCAGACCAGACCAGACCAGAACCAGACCAGACCGAACCAGACCAGGACCAGACCGGACCAGACGGACCAGACAGACCAGAACCAGACTGAACCAGACCAGACCGGACCAGACCGGACCAGACCAGACCAGACCAGACTGAACCAGACCAGACCAGACTGACCAGACCAGACCAGACCAGACCAGACCAGACCAACCAGACTGAACCAGACCAGACCAGACCAGACCAGACCAGACTGAACCAGACCAGACCGGACTGAACCAGACCAGACTGAACTAGACCAGACCAAACCAGACCAGAACCGGACCAGACAGACCAGGACAGACTGAACCAGACCAGACCAGACCAGGACCAGACCAGACTGAACCAGACCAGACCAGACTGAACCAACCAGACCAGACCAGACCAGAGACCAGACAGACCAAACCAGACTGACCAGACCAGAACCAGACCAGACCAGACCAGACCAGACTGAACCAGACCAGACCAACCAGACCAGACCAGACTGAACCAGACCAGACCAGACCAGACTGACCAGACCAGACAGACCAGACCAGACTGAACCAGACCAGACCAGACCAGACCAGACCGGACCAGACCAGACCAGACCAGGACCAGACCAGACCAGACCAGACTGAACCAGACCAGACCAGACTGAACCAGACCAGACCAGACTGAACCAGACCAGACCAGACCAGACTGAACCAGACCAGACCAGACTGAACCAGACCAGACCAGACCAGACCCAGACCAGACCAGACCAGACCAAACCAGACCAGACCAGACCAGACCAGACCAGACCAGACGGACCAGACTGACCAGAGACCAGAACCAGACTGAACCAGACCAACCAGACCAGACCAGACCAGGACTGAACAGACCAGACCAGACCAGACCAGACCAGACCAGACTGAGGACCAGGACCAGACAGACCATGACCAGACCAGACCAGACTGACCAGACCACCAGACAGACCAGACCAGACCAGACCACTGAACCAGACCAGACCAGACCAGACCAGACCAGGACCAGACCAGACCAGACCAGACCAGACAGACTGAACCAGGACCAGACCAACCAGACCAGGACCAGGACCTGACCAACCGAGACCAGACCAGACCAGACTACAGACCAGACCAGACCAAACCAGACTGAAACCAGACCAGACCAGGACTGAACCAGACCAGACCAGACCAGACCAGACCAAGACCAGACCAGACCAGACCAGACCAGGACTGACCAGACCAGGACTGACCAGACCACTGACCAGGACTGAACCAGACCGACCAGACCAGACCAGACCAGGACTCAGACCAGACCAGGACCAGACCAGACCAGACCAGGACCAGACCAGACCAGACCAGACCAGACCAGACCAGGACTGACCAGACCAGACCAGACCAGACCAGGACCAGACCAGACCAGACCAGACTGAACCAGACCAGACCAGACCAGACCAGACCAGACCAGACTGAACCAGACCAGACCAGGACCAGGACCAGACCAGGACCAGACCAGACCAGACCAGACCAGACCAGACCGACTGACCAGACCAGGACTGAACCAGACCAGACCAGACCAGACCAGACTGACCAGACCAGACCAGACCAGACCAGACCAGACCAGACCAGACCAGACCAGACCAGACCAGACCAGACCAGACCAGGACCAGACCAGGACTGACCAGACCAGACCGACCAGACCAGACCAGACCAGGACCAGACCAGACCAGACCAGACCAGACCAGACCAGACCAGGACCAGACCAGACCAGACCAGGACCAGGACCAGACCAGACCAGACCAGGACCAGGAGACCAGGACCAGGACCAGGACCAGGACCAGGACCAGACCAGACCAGATCAGGACCAGATCAGACCAGACCAGACCAGGACCAGGACCAGGACCAGACCAGACCAGGACCAGACCAGGACCAGGACCAGACCAGACCAGGACCAGACCAGGACCAGGACCAGGACCAGGACTAAACCAGGACCAAACCACAACTAAACCAGTACTAAACACAGAGAGAACAGACGCCCTGCAGTACCACTGGAGCCAGACCAGACCAGGACTGAACCAGAACTAACCCAGTCTGGTCCTCAGGTGGTCCAGACCCAGGACTCTCTGATCCAAATGGAGCCCAGGATGAAGACGGAGCTGCTGACGTCAGTGCAGAGCTTCCAGATCAACGTCAAGACCTTCTGCCAAGACTACAACCAACGGTAAACTAGGACTAGACCAGGACTGGACCAGGACTGGACCAGAACTAAACCAGGACTAAACCTGACCCTGTGTCCTGGTCCACAGTGGTCCTGGGGTGGAGGGCCTGGCTCCCTCTGAGGCCTCTGAGCGTCTGCAGAACTTCAACCGGACCATGGAGGAGCTGTGGAGCAGGTTCATCACCTGCTCAGGAGGAGAGGAGCTGTTCGGACTCACCGTCAGCGGTAAAAAAAACCTGAGTTAGACCTGGTTCAGACCCGAGTTAGACCCGGTTCAGACCCGGGTTAGACCCGGTTCAGACCCGGGTTAGACCCGGTTCAGACCCGGGTTAGACCCGGTTCAGACCCGGGTTAGACCCGGTTCAGACCCGGGTTAGACCCGGTCCAGACCCGGGTTAGACCTGGTTCAGTTTGTTGTTGCTCCTCAGAGTACCCGGAGCTGCAGAAGATCCGCCGGGAACTGTCTCTTCTCTCTAAACTCTACTCTCTGTACGACTGTGTGAGCGCCACCGTCAGGAGATACCACGAACTGCGCTGGACTCAACTGGACGTCGACAAGATCAACGCCGAGCTGCAGGACTTCCAGAACAGGTCCAGGACTAGAACCAGGACTGACCTGGAACTAAACCAGGACTAATCCGGACTGTGGTTGGTGTTCAGACTTTGTGTGTGTCTCTTTCAGGATCAGGAAGTTGCCCAAAGCTCTGAAGGAGCGACAGGCGTTTAAAGACCTGAAGAAAACCATCGACGACTTCACCGACACCTGCCCCCTGCTCTGCATGATGGCCAGCAAGGTACGCTCCTCTTAGACCCGGGTTAGACCTGGTTTAGACCTGGGTTAGACCTGGGTTAGACCTGGGTTAGACCTGGTTTAGAACAGGTTTAGACCCGGTTAAGACCTGGTTTAGACCTGGTTTAGTTTAGACCTGGTTTAGAACAGGTTTAGACCCGGTTAAGACCTGGTTTAGACCTGGTTTAGACCCGGTTTAGACCCGGTTTAGACCCGGTTTAGTTTAGACCGGTTTAGACCGTTTGGTTTAGACCTGGTTTAGACCTGGTTTTAGACCTGGTTTAGACCTGGGTTTAGACCTGGTTTAGACCCGGTTTAGACCCGGTTTAGACTTAGACCGGTTTAGACCTGGTTTAGACCTGGTTTAGACCTGGTTTAGACCTGGTTTAGACCTGGTTTAGACCTGGTTTAGACCTGGTTTAGACCTGTCTTCTCCCGTTTGTCTCCAGGCTCTTCTGCCTCGTCACTGGGAGCGTCTCTCTGAAGTCACCGCCCACAGTTTCCAGGTTCAGTCCGAGTCGTTTTGTCTCCGAGACGTCATGAAGGCTCCACTGCTGCAGCACAAAGACGACATCGAGGTGAACTCAGGTCCACGGCTAGTCCAGGTCTAGTCCTGCTGTAGTCCAGGTCTAGTCCAGGTCTAGTCCTGCTGTAGTCCTGCTGTAGTCCTGGTTTAGTCCTGATTTAGTCCTGGTTTAGTCCTGGTTTAGTCCTAGGTTACTTGTACTTCTTAGTATGTGTCTCCTTCTCTCTGTAGGACACATTACCTGTCTGTGTCTCTGTAGGACACATGTTACCTGTCTCTGTCTCTGTAGGACACATGTTACCTGTCTCTGTGTCTCTGTAGGACACATGTTACCTGTGTCTCTGTCTCTGTAGGACACATGTTACCTCTGTCTCTGTAGGACACATGTTACCTGTCTCTGTGTCTCTGTAGGACACATGTCACCTGTCTCTGTCTCTGTAGGACACATGTCACCTGTCTCTGTGTCTCTGTAGGACACATGTCACCTGTCTCTGTGTCTCTGTAGGACACATGTCACCTGTCTCTGTCTCTGTAGGACACATGTCACCTGTTTCTGTGTCTCTGTAGGACAGATGTTACCTGTCTCTGTCTCTGTAGGACACATGTTACCTGTGTCTCTGTCTCTGTAGGACACATGTCACCTGTCACTCTGTCTCTGTCTCTGTAGGACACATGTTACCTGTCTCTGTAGGACACATGTCACCTGTCTCTCTGTCTCTGTAGGACACATGTCACCTGTCTCTCTGTCTCTGTAGGACACATGTCACCTGTCTCTGTCTCTGTAGGACACATGTCACCTGTCTCTGTCTCTGTAGGACACATGTCACCTGTCTCTCTGTCTCTGTAGGACACATGTCACCTGTCTCTGTGTCTCTGTAGGACACATGTCACCTGTCTCTGTCTCTGTAGGACACATGTCACCTGTCTCTGTGTCTCTGTAGGACATATGCGTGAGTGCGCTCAAACAGAAGGACATCGAGTCCAAACTGCGGGAGGTGCAGGACGAGTGGAGCGCTCACAGTCTGAGCTTCGCCCCCTTCAGGACTCGAGGGGAACTGCTGCTCAGAGGAAGTGACATCACAGAGAAACTGTCCAACATGGAGGACAGTCTGATGGTCCTGACGTCCCTGCTCAGCAACAGGTCAGTGAGTCGAGTCACCAACAGGTCAGTGACTCGAGTCAGCAACAGGTCAGTGAGTCGAGTCACCAACAGGTCAGTGAGTCGAGTCACCAACAGGTCAGTGACTCGAGTCAGCAACAGGTCAGTGAGTCGAGTCAGCAACAGGTCAGTGAGTCGAGTCAGCAACAGGTCAGTGAGTCGAGTCAGCAACAGGTCAGTGACTCGAGTCACCAACAGTTCAGTGAGTCGAGTCAGCAACAGGTCAGTGACTCGAGTCAGCAACAGGTCAGTGAGTCAAGTCACCAACAGGTCAGTGAGTCGAGTCAGCAACAGGTCAGTGACTCAAGTCAGCCACAGGTCAGTGAGTCAAGTCACCAACAGGTCAGTGAATCGAGTCAGCAACAGGTCAGTGAGTCGAGTCAGGAACAAGTCAGTGAGTCGAGTCACCAACAGGTCAGTGAGTCGAGTCAGCAACAGGTCAGTGACTCGAGTCACCAACAGGTCAGTGAGTCGAGTCAGCAACAGGTCAGTGACTCGAGTCAGCAACAGGTCAGTGAGTCAAGTCACCAACAGGTCAGTGAGTCGAGTCAGCAACAGGTCAGTGACTCGAGTCACCAACAGTTCAGTGAGTCGAGTCAGCAACAGTTCAGTGAGTCGAGTTAGCAAACTTGTGTCCCTGGGCCTCACCTGTGTCCTGGACCCTCACCTGTGTCCCCGGGCCTCACCTGTGTCCCGGGCCTCACCTGTGTCCCGGGCCTCACCTGTGTCCCTGGGCCCTCACCTGTGTCCCTGGGCCCTCACCTGTGTCCCGGGCCTCACCTGTGTCCCGGGCCTCACCTGTGTCCCTGGGGCCTCACCTGTGTCCCCGGGCCTCACCTGTGTCCCGGGCCTCACCTTGTGTCCCTGGGCCTCACCTGTGTCCCTGGACCCTCACCTGTGTCCCGGGCCCTCACCTGTGTCCCGGGCCTCACCTGTGTCCCCGGGCCTCACCTGTGTCCCGGGCCTCACCTGTGTCCCCGGGCCTCACCTGTGTCCCCGGGCCTCACCTGTGTCCCGGGCCTCACCTGTGTCCCGGGCCTCACCTGTGTCCCCGGGCCTCACCTGTGTGCCTCACCTGTGTCCCGGGCCTCACCTGTGTGCCTCACCTGTGTCCCCGGGCCTCACCTGTGTCCCCGGGCCTCACCTGTGTCCCGGGCCTCACCTGTGTCCGTCTTCGTCCTCTCTCAGGTACAACGCTCCGTTCCGGCCTCAGATCCAGCAGTGGGTTCAGAAGTTGTCGGGTTCTGCTGAAATCCTGGAGAAGTGGCTCAGTGTCCAGAACCTGTGGATTTACCTGGAGGCCGTGTTTGTGGGAGGAGACATCGCCAAGCAGCTCCCTCAGGTCCTCATTTAGTCTTGCTTTAGTCCTGGTCTAGTCCTGGTTTAGTCCTGACGTAGACCCGGTCTGGTTCTCAGGAGGCGAGGAGGTTCCAGGTCATCGATAAGTCGTGGCAGAGGATCATGCAGCGCGCCCACGATGTGCCCAACGTCCTGCAGTGCTGCGTGGGCGACGACACCCTCACACAGGTCAGTCCTGGTCCAGTCCTGGTCTAGTCCTGGTCTAGTCCTGGTCCAGTCCTGGTTCAGTCCTGGTTCACTCCTGGTCTAGTCCTGGTCTAGTCCTGGTCTAGTCCTGGTCTAGTCCTGGTCCAGTCCAGTCCTGGGTCCTGGTCCAGTCCTGGTCTAGTCCTGGTTCAGTCCTGGTCTAGTCCTGGTCTAGTCCTGGTCCAGTCCTGGTCTAGTCCTGGTCTAGTCCTGGTCTAGTCCTGGTTTAGTCCTGGTCTGGTGTCTAGTCCTGGTTCAGTCCTGGTCAGTCCTGGTCCTGGTCTAGTCCTGGTCCAGTCCTGTCTAGTCTGGTCTAGTCCTGGTTAGTCCTGGTCTAGTCCTGGTCTAGTCCTGAGTCCTGTCTAGTCCTGGGTCCTAGTCCTGGTCTAGTCCTGGGTCCCTAGTCTGGTCTAGTCCTGGTCTAGTCCTGGTCTAGTCCTGGTCTAGTCCTGGTCTAGTCCTGGTTCAGTCCTGGTCTAGTCCTGGTCTAGTCCTGGTCTAGTCCTGGTCTAGTCCCTAGTCCTGGTCTAGTCCTGGTCTAGTCCTGGTCTAGTCCTCAGTCCTGGTCAGTCCTGGTCTAGTCCTGGTCTAGTCCTGGTCTAGTCCTGGTCTTGGAGCTGGTTCAGTCCTGGTCTAGTCCTGGTCCTGGTCTAGTCCTGGTCTAGTCCTAGTCCTGGTTCAGTCCTGGTCTAGTCCTGGTCTAGTCCTGGTCTAGTCCTGGTCAGTCCTGGTCTAGTCCTGGTTTCAGTCCTGGTCTAGTCCTGGTCTAGTCCTGGTTTCAGTCCTGGTCTAGTCCTGGTCTAGTCCTGGTCTAGTCCTAGTGGTCTAGTCCTGGTCTAGTCCTGGTCCAGTCCTGTCTAGTCCTGGTTCAGTCCTGGTCTAGTCCTGGTCTAGTCCTGGTCTAGTCCTGGTCCTGGGTCCTGGTCAGTCCTGGTCTAGTCCTGGTCTAGTCCTGGTAGTCCTGGTCTAGTCCTGTTCTAGTCCTGGTTAGTCCTGGGTCTAGTCTAGTCCTGGTCCTAGTCCTGGTTAGTCCTGGTCTAGTCCTGGTCTAGTCCTGGTCTAGTTCTGGTCTGTCTGTCTAGTCTGGTCTAGTCCTGGTCTAGTCCTGGTCTAGTCCTGGTCCTGGTCTGGTTAGTCCTGCTAGTCTGTCTAGTCCTGGTCTAGTCCTGGTCCTGGTCTAGTCCTGGTCTAGTCCCTGGTTCAGTCCTGGTCTAGTCCTGGTCTAGTCCTGGTCTAGTCCTTTCTAGTCCTGGTAGTCTAGTCCTGGGTCCTGGTCCTAGTAGTCCTAGTCCTGGTCTAGTCCTGGGTCCTGGTCTAGTCCTGTCTAGTCCTGGTCTAGTCCTGGTCTATAGTCCTGGTCTAGTCCTGGTCTAGTCCTGGTCTAGTCCTGGTCTAGTCCTGGTCTATAGTCCTGGTCTAGTCCTGGTCTATAGTCCTGGTCTAGTCCTGGTCTATAGTCCTGGTCTCAGTCTGGTCTAGTCCTGGTCTAGTCCCTAGTCTAGTCCTGGTCTAGTCCTGGTTTTAGTCCTGGTCTAGTCTAGTCCTGGTCTCAGTCCTGGTCTAGTCCTGTCTAGTCCTGGTCCTGGTCTAGTCCCTAGGTCTCAGTCCTGGTCAGTCCTGGTCTAGTCCTGGTCTAGTCCAGTCCTGGGTCCTGGTCCTAGTCCTGGTCTAGTCCTGGTCTAGTCTAGTCCTGGTCTAGTCCTGGTCTAGTCCTGTTCAGTCCTGGTCAGTCCTGGTGGTCGGTTAGTCCTGGTCTAGTCCTGGTTCTCAGTCCTGGTCTAGTCCTGTCTAGTCCTGTCTAGTCCTGGTCTAGTCCTGGGTCCTGGTCTAGTCCTGGTCTAGTCCTGGTAGTCCTGGTTCAGTCCTAGTCCTGGTCCTAGTCCTGGTCTAGTCCTGGTCTAGTCCTGGTCTAGTCCTGGTCTAGTCCTGGTCTAGTCCCTAGTCCTGGTCTAGTCCTGTTCGTCCTGGTCTAGTCCTGGTCTAGTCTGGTCTAGTCTGTCTAGTCCTAGTCCTGGTCTAGTCAGTCCTGGTCTAGTCCTGGTCTCTAGTCCTGGTCTAGTCCTGGTTAGTCCTAGTCCTGGTTCAGTCCTGGTCTAGTCCTGTCTAGTCTAGTCCTGGTTCCTGGTAGTCCTGTCTAGTCCTGGTAGTCTGGTCTAGTCCTGGTCCAGTCCTGTCCCTGGTCTAGTCCTGTCTAGTCCTGGTTCAGTCCTGGTCTAGTCCTGGTCTAGTCCTGGTCAGTTCCTGGTCTAGTCCTGGTCCTGGTCTAGTCCTGGTCTAGTCCTGGTCTAGTCCTGGTTCAGTCCTGGTCTAGTCCTGGTCTAGTCCTGCTCTTGTCCTCAGATGTTTCCTCACCTGTTGGAGCAGTTGGACGTGTGTCAAAAGTCTCTGTCTGGATATTTGGAGAAGAAGCGTCTGATCTTCCCCAGGTTTTTCTTCGTGTCAGATCCGACTCTGCTGGAGATTCTGGGCCAAGCCTCGGACTCACACACCATCCAGGTCCCTGACACACACAAGAGGGACCTGACACACACCATCCAGGTCCCTGACACACACCATCCAGGTCCCTGACACACACTGAGAGGGACCACCACACCTGACACACACCATCCAGGTCCCTGACACACACCATCCAGGTCCCTGACACACAAGAAGAGGACCTGACACACACCATCCAGGTCCCTGACACCACCACCATCCAGGTCCCTGACCACACACACCTGACACACCATCCAGGTCCCTGACACACGCCATCCAGGTCCCTGACACACGCCATCCAGGTCCCTGACACACGCCATCCAGGTCCCTTGACACACACGCCATCCATCCAGGTCCCTGAGGACCACACACCATCCAGGTCCCTGACACACACCATCCAGGTCCCTGACACACGACCATCCAGGTCCTGACACAACTGACCACGCCATCCAGGTCCCTGACACACGCCATCCAGGTCCCTGACACACACGAGAGGGACCTGACACACACCATCCAGGTCCCTGACACACACCATCCAGGTCCCTGACACACGCCATCCAGGTCCCTGACACACACCATCCAGGTCCCTGACACACACGGGGAGGGACCTGACACACACGAGAGGGACCTGACACACACGGGGAGGGACCTGACACACACCATCCAGGTCCCTGACACACACCATCCAGGTCCCTGACACACACCATCCAGGTCCCTGACACACGCCATCCAGGTCCCTGACACACGCCATCCAGGTCCCTGACACACACCATCCAGGTCCCTGACACACACCATCCAGGTCCCTGACACACGCCATCCAGGTCCCTGACACACACCATCCAGGTCCCTGACACACACGGGGAGGGACCTGACACACACCAGGGGGACCTGACACACACGGGAGGGACCTGACACACGCGGGAGGACCTGACACACGCGGGGAGGGACCTGACACACCGGGGAGGGACCTGACACACGCGGGGGAGGGACCTGACACACACGACACACGGGGAGGGACCTGACACACGCGGGGAGGGACCTGACACACACAGGAGGGACCTGACACACACAGGAGGGACCTGACACACACAGGAGGGACCTGACACACACGGGGAGGACCTGACACACACAGAGGGACTGACACACACAGGAGGGACCTGACACACACAGGAGGGGACACCTGACACACACGGGGAGGACCTGACACACACAGGAGGGACCTGACACACACGGGGAGGGACCTGACACACACGGGGAGGGAGGGACCTGACACACACACGGGGAGGGACCTGACACACACACGGGGAGGGACCTGACACACACAGGAGGGACCTGACACACACAGGAGGGACCTGACACACACAGGAGGGACCTGACACACACAGGAGGGGACCTGACACACACGGGGAGGGACCTGACACACACGGGAGGGACCTGACACACACCTGACACACACGGGGAGGGACCTGACACACACGGGGAGGGACCTGACACACACGGGGAGGGACCTGACACACACAGGAGGGACCTGACACACGCGGGGAGGGACCTGACACACACGGGGAGGGACCTGACACACACAGGAGGGACCTGACACACACGGGGAGGGACCTGACCTGACACACGCGGGGAGGGACCTGACACACACGGAGGGACCTGACACACGGGGAGGGACCTGACACACAGGAGGGACCTGACACACACAGGAGGGACCTGACACACGCGGGGAGGGACCTGACACACTCCTGTCGTCCGTAGGTTCACCTGCTCAGTCTCTTCGATAACTTGAACCGCGTCGTCTTCAACGAGAAAAACTACGACCAGATGTTGAGTTTTGAGTCTCAGGAGGGAGAGAGCGTCGACCTGACTCAACCTGTCCTGGCCCAGGTACCAACACGGGCTAGACCTGGTTTAGACCTGGTTTAGACCTGGTTTAGACCTGGTTTAGACCTGGTTTACCTGGTTTCCTGGTTTAGACCTGGTTTAGACCTGGTTTAGTCCTGGTTTAGACCTGGTTTAGTCCTGGTGGTTTAGACCTGGTTTAGTCCTGGTTTAGACCTGGTTTAGTCCTGGTTTAGACCTGGTTTAGTCCTGGTTTAGTCCTGTTTAGAAGACCTGGTTTAGAACCTGGTTTAGTCCTGGTTTAGGTTTTAGACCTGGTTTAGACCTGGTTTAGACCTGGTTTAGACCTGGTTTAGTCCTTGGTTTATCCTGGTTTTGGTTTAGAGAGTCCTGGTTTAGTCCTGGTTTAGTCCTGGTTTTCCTGGTTTAGTCCTGGTTTTAGTCCTGGTTTAGTTTAGACCTGGTTTAGACCTGGTTTAGACCTGGTTTAGTTTACCTGGTTTACCTGGTTTACCTGGTTTAGTCCTGGTTTAGTCCTGGTTTAGACCTGGTTTAGACCTGGTTTACCTGGTTTACCTGGTTTAGAGTTTAGTCCTGGTTTAGTCCTGGTTTAGTCCTGGTTTAGTCCTGGGAGTCCTGGTTTAGACCTGGTTTAGACCTGGTTTAGTCCTGGTTTAGACCGTTTCCTGGTTTAGTCCTGTTTAGACCTGGTTTAGTCCTGGTTTAGTTTAGTCCTGGTTTTAAGACCTGGTTTAGTCCTGGTTTAGTCCTGGTTTACCTGGTTTAGACCTGTTTAGTGGTTTAGACCTGGTTTAGACCTGGTTTAGTTTACCTGGTTTAGACCTGGTTTAGTGGTTTAGTCCTGGTTTAGACCTGGTTTAGACCTGGTTTAGTCCTGGTTTAGTCCTGGTCAGAACTAAAATAATCTGTGTGTTTTAAATCGTCTCAGGCTCAAATTAAATT
>NW_026571070.1:1001212-1013712 GCF_026225935.1 Boleophthalmus pectinirostris
TCCCTCCCCGTGTGTGTCAGGTCCCTCCCCGTGTGTGTCAGGTGCCCTCCCCGTGTGTCAGGTGCGCTCCCCGTGTGTCAGGTGTGTTACCTGTGTGTCAGGTGCGCTCCTGTCTCTTTGTGTGCAGGTAAAACGGAGACGACCAAAGACATGGGTCGGTGTTTGGGGAAGTACGTGGTCGTGTTCAACTGCTCCGACCAGATGGACTATAGAGGCCTGGGCCGCATCTACAAAGGTCTGACTCAGTCCTGGTTCAGTCCTGGTTCAGTCCTGGTTCAGTCCTGGTTCAGTCCTGGTTCAGTCCTGGTTCAGTCCTGGTTCAGTCCTGGTTCAGTCCTGGTTTAGTCCTGTTCAGTCCTGGTTTTCCTGGTTCAGTCCTGGTTGTCCTTTTAGTCCTGGTCTGTGTCAGGTCTGGTCCTGGAGTCCTGGTTCAGTCCTGGTTTAGTCCTGGTTCCAGTCCTGGTTTAGTCCTGGTCTGTATCCTGGTTGAGTCCTGGTTAGTCCTGGTTAGTCCTGGTCTGTTGCAGTCTGGTTGATTGGTTGGTTTAGTCCTGGTTTAGTCCTGGTCTGTTGCAGGTCTGGTCCTGGTTGAGTCCTGGTTCAGTCCTGGTTGAGTCCTGGTTGAGTCCTGGTCTGTTGCAGTCCTGGTTGGTCTGGTTGAGTCCTGGTTCAGTCCTGGTTGAGTCCTGGTCCTGAGATCCTGGTCCTGGTCTGGTCCTGGTGGTCCTGGTTGAGTCCTGGTTGAGTCCTGGTCTGTTGAGCCTGGTCTGGTCTGGTCCTGTTCAGTCCTGGTTGAGTCCTGGTCTGGTTGAGTCCTGGTTGAGTCCTGGTTGAGTCCTGGTCCAGTTGGTCCTGGTTGAGTCCGTTGGTCTGGTCCTGGTTAGTTCCTGGTTGAGTCCTGGTTGAGTCCTGGTTGAGTCCTGGTCTGTTGCAGGTCTGGTCCTGGTTGAGTCCTGGTTGAGTCCTGGTCTGTTGCAGGTCTGGTCCTGGTTGAGTCCTGGTTGAGTCCTGGTTTGAGTCCTGGTTTAGTCCTGGTCTGTTGCAGGTCTGGTCCTGGTTGAGTCCTGGTTCAGTCCTGGTTGGAGTCCTGGTTGAGTCCTGGTCTGTTGCAGGTCTGGTCCTGGTTGAGTCCTGGTTCAGTCCTGGTTGAGTCCTGGTTGAGTCCTGGTTGAGTCCTGGTCTGTTGCAGGTCTGGTCCTGGTTGAGTCCTGGTTGAGTCCTGTTGAGTCCTGGTTGAGTCCTGGTCTGTTGCAGGTCTGGTCCTGGTTGAGTCCTGGTTGAGTCCTGGTTGAGTCCTGGTCTGTTGCAGGTCTGGTCCTGGTTGAGTCCTGGTTGAGTCCTGGTTGAGTCCTGGTCTGCCTGGTTGTCCAGGTTGGTTGGTCCAGGTCTGGTTGAGTCCTGGTTTAGTCCTGGTTTAGACCTGTTTTTTTTTTTTTTCAAATTAACTTTTTATTGAAAAAGCAGATTACATTTTGCAGTGTGTAAAATTAAATCACATGTTCCTGCTCTTACAATTTTTTTAAAACATATACAAACTCAGAACAGGTTGTGGAGCCAGGGAACCTCTTTCACAATTTAACAGAATATTGCAACTATGAAGTAGTTTTATATGAAGTCTGATCTCACTGGCTTTACATATTCTGTCCACCTAGTCCACATCTTGTAAAAAGAGTCCAGCTGCACTTTCAGTAAAAATGAAATCTTTTCCATCATGTAGATCTCTTGCACAATGTCAATCCAGTTCTCAATTGTTGGTCGCTCAGGTTTAAGCCATTTCCTTGTTATTGCCTTTTTACTTGCTGCCAGTAGAATATAGAGTCGTCTCTTATTTGTGCTGCTAAAGCCTCTAACGCTAAGTTACCAAGGTACAAAGTTACAAATGACAGGGGGAAAACACATGAAAAAACACCCTGCAGATGTTGATGAATCTCTGACCAGTTTTCTTGGATGACCCCACATTCCCAAAAAATATGGAAGTGATTAGCCCCATCATTCCCACATCTCCAGCAGGCATCACCTATTCCTTGGTGTCTCTTTTGTACTGGTGTAATGAAAAATCTCATTAGGTTTTTCCAACAAAATTCACGCCATGTATTTGACCCTGTTGAGATCCACTGGATTTGACATATGTGCTCCCAATCCTCTTCTGTCATTGTAAACTTTCCCTCTCTTTCCCACTTTTCTTTGATATAATATGTGCTCCCCTCCTTACCCAACAGGATGCCATTATACAATTTCGAAACTATTTTTGTGGGAGATGATTTTATTAGCGACATAAATATTTGTAAGAAACCCTGATCGGCTGAGGGAATTGTAATTTTCTGAGTGAAGTAGTGCCTTATTTGCAGTACCTGAAGAAACCTCAGAGCGCAGTCCATGCTTCTGTTTTAAAGTGTCAAAAGCCTGAAATCCCATTGTGGACAAATGATTTATAATCAGTTAATCCTTTTGAAATCCAAACTTTGAACCTATCATCATATTTATTGGGGGTAAACTCAGAATCGTATGCACACCATCTCAAAATGTGTGAGTCCCTCTCTAGATGACATAACTTAAGAGTTTCATTCCAGGCCATAATCATCGTATTTAATAAGTGGTCATCTTGTATATTAATTTTACCCTGCAGTTTTGTATCTGCAATTAGAGCTTTCAATGGTTTCCCTCAATTGATTTCCTCCCAGATCTTTCCATCCCGCCCCGTAAGCAGAGAGCACATCACACAAGAGGCCTCAGTTGGGCAGCATAGAAATATTCCTTTAAGCATGGAAGGTTCCTACCACCTTTATCTTTCTTTAACTGTAAGGTTTTATACTTAATTCTAGCTTTTTTACCTTTCCATATGTATCTTGATATCATCTTGTCCCATTCTGCAAACTGTTTATGTGGTATAGTAAATGGCAAACACTGAAACAGATATAACATTCGAGGAAGAACATTCATTCTGATAGAGTCGATCCTCGAATGTAAATCCAGAAAGGTATAGTTTCCATCTTTGTATATCCGGTGCAATTTAATGTTAAGAGGTCCATAATTTACTTCATACATCTTAGTGAAATCTGTATGTAGTACAATTCCTAAATATTAATACAATCTGCATCCCATTTCCATTTATAATCATTTTTAATATTTTGAGGTGGGTCATAATTTAAATCAATATCTAGTTTGTTTACGTTAATTTTGTACCCTGAAAAAGCACCGTATTCTTTCAAGTGTTCTGATCACTAGGGTAGGGTTGCGTTGGGTGAGATATGGTCAATAATATCATCAAGCAAATAACGCCAGTTTGCTCCCTCCTGCAATTGTTACCCTTTGATATCTTTTCTTTGCCTTATCCATTGACCAAGTGTTCAATATACAAGCAAATATAGTGCGGACATATTACAACCTTGTCTAGTCCCTCTTTCTAGAGGCAATGGCTCAGTAAGGTCCCATTAATTTTAATTCTAGCGGTCGGTTGTTGTATAACCCTGAAATTTCTCAATTATTGATTTATGAAAGCCAAACTTGCCAAGTACTTTGTACAAGAAGGTCCACCTCACTGAGTCAAACGCTTTTCAGCATCAAGGCTGATCACTAATGTCTCCTGCTTTTGTTTAACGACCTGCTGCATTATGTGCAGAACTCTTCTGATGCCGTCCTGTGTTTGTCTTTGTTTGATAAACCGGTTTATCTTTATGGATCAACTGTTGGTAGATTGTTTCCAATCGCTTTGATATATTGATGTGAATAATTTGTAGTCAATGTTAAAACACTAATTGGGCGGTAATTACTACACTCTAGTCTATCCTTTCCCTCCTTAGTATAATTGGAAATTATTGCTCATTCCAAGATTTTGGTATTTCTTTCCTCTCCATCACCAATTAAAAGTCTTCAATAAGGTTGGAATCAAGTGATCCTCCATTTTTTGTACCACTCAGGCCCATAACCATCTGCTCCGCCATCTTTCCTCTTTTCAGTCTCCCAATTGCTAAATGAATTTCTTCTTTAGTTTTGCAGGCAAGAAGTTTCTTATTTTGTTCTTCTGACAAGGTTGGTAAATCTATTGGTCAAGAACGTATCATCTGCTCACATATTTGTGCAAATTGAGAGTAAAGATTTTTATAATAGTATTGAAAACATGCTGAATTTTCTCCTGTTCAGTTTCTAATTGTTATTTAAGGGGTTTTTTATTTTATGTATTGTTCTCTCTGCTTGTTGTTTCTTCAATATATAAGATAGACGTTTTAGAGATCTCCACCTGATTCATAACTGTTGTTTTGTAAAAACAAGCTTTTTCTGTACCGCCAACGTATTGATATCATCAATTTCTTTTTTCAATTTTATAATTTCAGATTTAATTTCGTTTTTCATAGTTTTAGAGTGCACACGCTGAATTTTAACAATTTTTCCAAGCATACAAGTTTGTATTGGTTGGTTTCTTTTGATAAGAGGAGATACTTATAATTCTACCCTCATTACTGCCTAAGAGTTATCCCAAAGAATCACTNAAAAATCTCATTAGGTTTTCCCAACAAAATTCACGCCATGTATTTGACCCTGTTGAGATCCACTGGATTTGACATATGTGCTCCCAATCCTCTTCTGTCATTGTAAACTTTCCCTCTCTTTCCCACTTTTCTTTGATATAATATGTGCTCCCCTCCTTACCCAACAGGATGCCATTATACAATTTCGAAACTATTTTTGTGGGAGATGATTTTATTAGCGACATAAATATTTGTAAGAAACCCTGATCGGCTGAGGGAATTGTAATTTTCTGAGTGAAGTAGTGCCTTATTTGCAGGTACCTGAAGAAATCCTCAGAGCGCAGTCCATGCTTCTGTTTTAAAGTGTCAAAAGCCTGAAATGCCCCATTGTGGACAAATGATTTATAATCAGTTAATCCTTTGAAATCCAAACTTTGAACTATCATCATATTTTTGGGGGTAAACTCAGAATCGTATGCACACCATCTCAAAATGTGAGTCCCTCTCTAGATGACATAACTTAAGAGTTTCATTCCAGGCCAATAATCATCGTATTTAATAAGTGGTCATCTTGTATATTAATTTTACCCTGCAGTTTTGTATCTGCATTAGAGCTTTCAATGGTTTCCCTCAATTGATTTCCTCCCCAGATCTTTCCATCCCGCCCCGTAAGCAGGAGAGCACATGCACACAGAGGCCTCAGTTGGGCAGCATAGAAATATTCCCTTAGCATGGAAGGTTCCTACCACCTTTATCTTTCTTTAACTGTAAGGTTTTATACTTAATTCTAGCTTTTTTACCTTTCCATATGTCTTATATCATCTTGTCCATTCTGCAAACTGTTTATTGGTATAGTAAATGGCAACACTGAAACAGATATAAATTCGAGGAAGAACATTCATTCTGATAGAGTCGATCCTCGAATGTAAATCCAGAAATGGTATAGTTTCCATCTTTGTATATCCGTGTGCAATTTAATGTTAAGAGTCCATAATTTACTTCATACATCTTAGTGAAATCTGTATGTAGTACAATTCTAAATATTTAATACAATCTGCATCCCATTTCATTTATAATCATTTTTAATATTTTGAGGTGGGTCATAATTTAAATCAATATCTGAGTTTGTTTACGTAATTTTGTACCCTGAAAAAGCACCGTATTCTTCAAGTGTTCTGATCACTATGGGTAGGGTCTGCGTTGGGTGAGATATGGTCAATAATAAATCATCAGAAATAACGCCAGTTTGCTCCTCTCCTGCAATTGTTACCCTTTGATATCTTTTCTTTGCCTTATCCATTGACCAAGTGTTCAATATACAAGCAAATAATAGTGCGGACATATACAACCTTGTCTAGTCCCTCTTTCTAGAGCAATTGGCTCAGTAAGGTCCCCATTAATTTTAATTCTAGCGGTCGGTTTGTTGTATAACCCTGAAATTGTCTCAATTATTGATTTATGAAGCCAAACTTGCCAAGTACTTTGTACAGAAGGTCCACCTCACTGAGTCAAACGCTTTTCAGCATCAAGGCTGATCACTAATGTCTCCTGCTTTTGTTTAACGACCTGCTGCATTATGTGCAGAACTCTTCTGATGCTGTCCTGTGTTTGTCTTTGTTTGATAAACCCGGTTTGATCTTTATGGATCAACTGTGGCAGGATTGTTTCCAATCGCTTTGATATTATTGATGTGAATAATTTGTAGTCAATGTTTAAAACACTAATTGGGCGGTAATTACTACACTCTAGTCTATCCTTTCCCTCCTTAGGTATAATGGAAATTATTGCTTCATTCCAAGATTTTGGTATTTCTTTCCATCACCCAATTAAAAGTCTTCAATAAGGTTGGAATCAAGTGATCCTCCATTGTTTTGTACCACTCAGGCCCATAACCATCTGCTCCCGCCATCTTTCCTCTTTTCAGTCTCCCAATTGCTAAATGAATTTCTTCTTTAGTTATTGCAGCAAGAAGTTTCTTATTTTGTTCTTCTGACAAGGTTGGTAAATCTAATTGGGTCAAGAACGTATCAATCTGCTCACATATTTGTGCAAATTTGAGAGTAAAGATTTTTATAATAGTATTGAAAACATTGCTGAATTTTCTCCTGTTCAGTTTCTAATTTGTTATTTAAGGGGTTTTTTATTTTATGTATTGTTCTCTCTGCTTGTTGTTTCTTCAATATATAAGATAGACGTTTTAGAGATCTCCCACCTGATTCATAGTACTGTTGTTTTGTAAAAACAAGCTTTTTCTGTACCGCCAACGTATTGATATCATCAATTTCTTTTTTCAATTTTATAATTTCAGATTTAATTTCGTTTTTCATAGTTTTAGAGTGCACACGCTGAAGTTTTAACAATTTGTTTTCCAAGCATACAAGTTTGTATTGGTTGGTTTTCTTTTGATAAGAGGAGATACTTATAATTCTACCTCTCATTACTGCCTTAAGAGTATCCCAAAGAATCACTGGGGAGACCTCATCATTGTCATTATGCACAAGGTACTCCTCTAACGCATCTTTTAGATCTTCTTTAATATTTGGGTAGTTAAGAATATTACTGTTTAGCCTCCAAAAAGTAAATCTTTTCTTACTTGCTAAGCAAACATTCACATAGACTGGGTTATGGTCAGAGATTGTACAGGGCCCAATTTCACTGGTTTTGACTCGGAGGATGTCATTTTTGAACATAAAAAAATAATCTAGACGAGAATAGACATTATGGGGGTGTGAATAGTGAGTATACTCCCTCCTGGATGGATTATTATCTCTCCATACATCAATTATTCCAATTTCTTCCATAAGATGTAGCATCTTTTTCCCTATCTTTTTAGTGTCACCTTTCCCATTTGAAGAGTCAAGTGAACCATTTAACGCAATGTTGAAATCTCCCCCACATATTAAGATTCCCTGACTTTTAGTAGTAATTAGTTCAAAAACATGTTTATAAAAGGACCAATCGCTACCAGGAGGGACATACACATTGACAAGAGTTACAAGGGTATCTTCAATCTTTCCTGTTATCAGGACATATCTGCCTTCCTTGTCTTTGTGCTCTGATATATGCTCATAGTTCAGTACCCGCATATCAGAATCGCCACTCCTCTCCGGCGCCCTGAACCATGAGAAGAATAAAACACATGTTTGAAACCCAGTTTGTTCAATTTGGAATGTTCCTCATCTGAGAGATGCGTCTCCTGCATCAATGCAATTTCTACTTTATCTCTTTTGAGTTTAGACAGTGCTTTCCATCTTTTAACTGGACTATGCAAGCCATTAATATTGATTGTAACAAGTTTTATACGTTTGTCAAACATGGTGTTATTCCATTAGTTACATCATACATATGTTCCCTGCTCCCCATAATAACAATTGAACTAAGAACAATAGTAAAACTGAACATTTGAAAAAGAATAACGAACAGACTTTGATGATGTGAACTCCTGAGGCAGGGGTCTTTGAGACAGACCCTGTAGAGCTTCTAAAGGCAACGTCCTCATCAGTTTGTTGAAGGGGGCCCTTATTGGCTGTGGCGTGCACTATGGGAAGATGCACCATAAAGAACCGTACACTTCATATTTCACACCAAAAACCACAATGTCTTTAAGCTTAGGCTTAAAATAAAAAGACCATAATGGATATTTCTCACTGACAATCAAAAAAAGTAAAAAAAAACAACCTTAATCTCCAGAGGGAACAGCTGCCGCTCTCCTGAAGGCTCTCAATTTCTCTTTGTAACCCGGGTCCAGCCCTGGGTTTGGTGTATTGCGAGCAGCCCCTCTGGTCACTCTGGTCCAGGTCAGCTGTTTTAGTTGCTCCAAGATTGTTTCTGCTGGTTTGATAATCACAACAGGAAAGCCTCTTCTGGACATGTCTTCACTCGCCTCCACTGCTGTATTGTACGTTTTGATTCCTTCGGCAAACTTCACCTTCAGTCTAGCTGGAAAGAGGGTTTGGAACTGGATCTGGTTGTCTTTTAAAACTCTGCGCAGGTCAGCATATTCTCTTCTCTTCTTAATGATAACAGGAGGATAATCATTGTCCAGTGTTATTTGTTTACCTTTCCAAGTAAAACCTCTTTGTTGCCTTGCGGAGGATTTGTTCTTTTGTCTTGAAGCTCAAGAACTTAACGAGAATAGAGCGCGGCGGGGCCCCACTTGGGGGCGGGGCCCAGGGAGCGGTGAGCTCGTTCAATGCCGATATCTTTCACATCATCCAGTCGCAAACCCTCACGCAACAAACATTCAACAAAGTCACTCACTGTAGGGGAGTCTCGCTCGGATTCTTCGGGTACGCCGTAAATCCTGATATTCTCCCTCCTGGTGCGGCTTTCCAAATCTGTTAACTTGTCCTCTAACTTCATGTGCAGCTGCACGAGTCCGGCCATGGCGTCCTCGGTGTTCTGAATCCTCTCCTCCGCTTTCTCGATCCTCTCCTCAGCTTCCTCCAGTCGGTTGTTCACTTTGGCGATATCATCCTTGATACCTTCTAACTGCTCCCTGTTCTCTTGGCGAAAGTCTCTGAGTTCTCGTAAAAGTACATCGTAGTCCGCCATGATGCGTGGTAGCGAGTGTTAGCTTAGCGTTGGCTAGTTAGCCTTGCAGTTGTTTTGCCGTGGATCTCCGATGGTCAACTGTACGCTAACGCTAGCGTTTTTCGAAGTCGATTCACTTACATTAAGTCGCCATCCAGTATGGTTTTCTGGTGTATTTCTCTCCCCCTTTATCTTATCTCCAATTTATAAGATTTATTTCACCATTTGAGGGGGGCTGGTATTAATTATCTTGGTTCTGTCGGGAGCCTCTCACCACGCAGCCATGACGTTGATGTTCCAACCGGAAGTCCCTAGACCTGGTTTAGACCTGGTTTAGACCTGAGTCCTGGTTGAGTCCTGGTTGAGTCCTGGTCTGTTGCAGGTCTGGTCCTGGTTGAGTCCTGAGTCCTGAGTCCTGAGTCTGGATTTAGTCCTGGTCCTGTTGCAGGTCCTGGTCCTGTTCAGTCCTGGTTGAGTCCTGGTCCTGGTTGCACCTGGTCCTGGTTGGTCCTGGTTGAGTCCTGGTTGAGTCCTGGTGTTGAGGTCTGGTCCTGAGTCCTGTTGAGTCCTGGTTGAGTCCTGGTCCTGGTTCTGGTCCTGGTTGAGTCCTGGTCCTGAGTCCCTGGTCTGGTCTGTTCCTGGTCCTGGTTAGTCCTGGGTTGCAGTCCTGGTCCTGGTGAGTCCTGGTTGAGTCCTGGTTGAGTCCTGGTCGTTGGTCCTGGTTGCAGGTCCTGGTTGAGTCCTGGTTGAGTCCTGTTGGTCCTGGTTGAGTCCTGGTTGAGTCCTGGTCTGTTGCAGGTCTGGTCCTGGTTGAGTCCTGGTTGAGTCCTGGTTGAGTCCTGGTTGAGTCCTGGTCTGTTGCAGGTCTGGTCCTGGTTGAGTCCTGGTTGAGTCCTGGTCTGTTGCAGGTCTGGTCCTGGTTGAGTCCTGGTTTGAGTCCTGGTCTGTTGCAGGTCTGGTCCTGGTTGAGTCCTGGTTGAGTCCTGGTTGAGTCCTGGTTGAGTCCTGGTTGAGTCCTGGTCTGTTGCAGGTCTGGTCCTGGTTGAGTCCTGGTTGAGTCCTGGTTGAGTCCTGGTTGAGTCCTGGTTGAGTCCTGGTTGAGTCCTGGTTGAGTCCTGGTCTGTTGCAGGTCTGGTCCTGGTTGAGTCCTGGTCCTGGTTGAGTCCTGGTCTGTTGCAGGTCTGGTCCTGGTTGGTCCTGGTTGAGTCCTGGTTGAGTCCTGGTTGAGTCCTGGTCTGTTGCAGGTCTGGCTCAGTCCGGGGCCTGGGGTTGCTTCGATGAGTTTAATCGCATTGATCTTCCCGTCCTGTCGGTGGCGGCGCAGCAGATCCACATCGTGCTGCAGTGTAAGAAGAACAAGAAGAAGAGCTTCATGTTTTCAGACGGAGACGAGGTCGAGATGGACCCTGAGTTTGGCATCTTCCTCACCATGGTAACCACTCCTTTAGACCTGGTTTAGACCTGGTTTAGACCTGGTTTAGACCTGGTTTAGTCCTGGTTTAGACCTGGTTTACCTGGTTTAGACCTGGTTTAGTCCTGGTTTAGACCTGGTTTAGACCTGGTTTAGACCTGGTTTAGACCTGGTTTAGACCTGGTTTCCTGGTTTAGACCTGGTTTAGACCTGGTTTAGTCCTGGGCCTGGTTTAGACCTGGTTTAGTCCTGGTTTAGACCTGGTTTAGTCCTGGTTTAGTCCTGGTTTAGACCTGGTGTGTTTTAGAGACTGAACGTTTCCTCTGCGTCAGAACCCGGGATACGCCGGGCGCCAGGAGCTGCCTGAGAACCTGAAGATCCAGTTCCGGACTGTGGCCATGATGGTCCCGGACCGAGCGATCATCATGAGGGTGAAACTGGCCAGCGCCGGCTTCAGGGACAACGAGAGTCTGAGCCGCAAGTTCTACACACTCTACAAGCTCTGTGAGGAACAGCTCTCCAAACAGGTACTACAGACACTACAGACACACAGGCACTACAGACACACACGGACTACAGACACTACAGACACGGACTACAGACACACACGGACTACAGACACACAGGACTACAGACACACAGGGTACTACAGACACACAGGACTACAGACACACACGGACTACAGACACACAGGCACTACAGACACACACGGACTACAGACACACAGGGACTACAGACACACAGGTACTACAGACACACACGGACTACAGACACACACGGACTACAGACACACAGGCACTACAGACACACACGGACTACAGACACACAGGCACTACAGACACACACGGACTACAGACACACACAGACAACACAGGACACACAGGGACAGACACAGGGACTACAGACACACAGGGACTACAGACACACAGGGACTACAGACACACACGGACTACAGACACACACGCACTACAGACACACACGCACTACAGACACACAGGGACACACAGACAGACACACAGGGACTACAGACACACACGGACTACAGACACACAGGGACTACAGACACACACGGACTACAGACACACACGGACTACAGACACACACACACACACGGGACACGGACTACACAGACACACACGGACTACAGACACACACGGACTACAGACACACACGCACTACAGACACACAGGCACTACAGACACACAGGGACTACAGACACACAGGGACTACAGACAGGGACTACAGACACACAGGGACTACAGACACACACGGACTACAGACACACACAGGGACTACAGACACACACGGACTACAGACACACACGGACTACAGACACACAGGGACTACAGACACACAGGGACTACAGACACACAGGGACTACAGACACACACGGACTACAGACAGGGACTACAGACACACACGGACTACAGACAGGGACTACAGACACACACGGACTACAGACACACACGGACTACAGACACACAGGGACTACAGAAACACACGGACTACAGACACACACGGACTACAGACACACACACAGGGACTACACAGACACACAGGGACTACAGACACACAGCGGACTACAGACACACACAGGGACTACAGACACACAGGGACTACAGACACACACGAACTACAGACACACAGGCACTACAGACACACACGGACTACAGACACACACAGGGACTACAGACACACAGGGACTTACAGACACACAGGGACTACAGACTACAACACACACGGACTCAGACACACAGGACTACAGACACACAGGACTACAGACACACACAGGACTACAGACACACACACGGACTACAGACACACACTACAGACACACACGGACTACAGACACACACGGACTACAGACTAGACACACAGGGACTACAGACACACAGGGACTACAGACAGACACACGGACTACAGACAGGGACTACAGACACAGACACACAGGGACTACAGACACACACGGACTACAGACACACACGGACTACAGACACACAGGGACTACAGACACACAGGGACTACAGACACACAGGGACTACAGACACACACGGACTACAGACAGGGACTACAGACACACACGGACTACA
>NW_026571070.1:1018712-1041212 GCF_026225935.1 Boleophthalmus pectinirostris
ATCAGGACCAGTTCTGACCTGGGTCTCTTTCAGGGGGAGCACATCTGGATCGTTCTGGACGGTCCGGTCGACGCCATCTGGATCGAAAATCTCAACTCGGTTTTAGACGACAACAAAACTCTGACTCTGGCCAACGGAGACCGGATCCCCATGGCCCCCTGCTGCAAGGTCTGGACCAGGACTGGAACAAGACCGGACCAGGACTGAACCAGGACTGAACGAGAACTAACCCAGCCTGAACCAGGACTTCCTAACGGGTCCAGTTTGTGTGTCTCAGATCGTGTTCGAGCCCCATAACATCGATAACGCGTCCCCGGCCACGGTGTCTCGTAACGGGATGGTGTTCATGAGCGAGTCGGTGCTCGGCTGGAGGCCCCTGCTCCAGGCCTGGACCCAGACTCTGCCCCCGCCCCAGAGACAGGAGCTGGAGAAACACTTCCACGGCTGCTTCCAGGTCTGACCGGAGACTGGACACGGACTAACCCTCAGTGCACTGCCAGAATTTAAGATATAAACCGACTCTAGTGAACGTTCTGTCACTAACACCGACTCTAGTGAACGTTCTGTCACTAACACCGACTCTAGTGAACGTTCTGTCACTGACACGACTCTAGTGAACGTTCTGTCACCGACACGACTCTAGTGAACGTTCTGTCACTAACACGACTCTAGTGAACGTTCTGTCACTAACACGACTCTAGTGAACGTTCTGTCACTAACACCGACTCTGGTGAACGTTCTGTCACTAACACGACTCTAGTGAACGTTCTGTCACTAACACGACTCTAGTGAACGTTCTGTCACTAACACCGACTCTGGTGAACGTTCTGTCACTAACACCGACTCTAGTGAACGTTCTGTCACTAACACCGACTCTAGTGAACGTTCTGTCACTAACACCGACTCTGGTGAACGTTCTGTCACTAACACGACTCTAGTGAACGTTCTGTCACTAACACCGACTCTAGTGAACGCGACTCTAGTGAACGTTCTGTCACTAACACGACTCTAGTGAACGTTCTGTCACTAACACCGACTCTAGTGAACGTTCTGTCACTAACACCGACTCTAGTGAACGTTCTGTCACTAACACCGACTCTAGTGAACGTTCTGTCACTAACACCGACTCTAGTGAACGTTCTGTCACTAACACCGACTCTAGTGAACGTTCTGTCACTAACACGACTCTAGTGAACGTTCTGTCACTAACACCGACTCTAGTGAACGTTCTGTCACTAACACCGACTCTAGTGAACGTTCTGTCACTAACACCGACTCTAGTGAACGTTCTGTCACTAACACGACTCTAGTGAACGTTCTGTCACTAACACGACTCTAGTGAACGTTCTGTCACTAACACGACTCTAGTGAACACGACTCTAGTGAACGTTCTGTCACTAACACCGACTCTGGTGAATGTTCTGTCACTAACACCGACTCTAGTGAACGTTCTGCCTCTGGTTCCAGGACGTTCTGGACTTCGTGTGGACCGCGGTCAGTCCAAAGATGCAGGTGCTGGAGTGTATGTACATCCAGCAGACCATCACCCTGCTGCAGGTGCGACAGGACCGCCCCTGTCAGGGGTTTAGAGCACAGCCCTGTCCCTCCTCTGCACCTGTCCATGTTCACCGTGTTCCTCCTGTGTTCTTCAGGGTTTGTTGATGTCGGTGGAGGAGAAGCAGGTCGGTGCGGATCACGTGAGTCGTCTGTTCTCATTCGCCCTCATGTGGGCACTGGGGGCACTGCTGGAGCTGGACGACAGAGCCAAGATGGAGGACTTCCTCAAGGTCTGACACAGCTTCATCTGACACATCTTCATCTGACACAGCTTCATCTGACACATCTTCATCTGACACATGTTGACACATCTTCATCTGACACATGTTCATCTGACACATGTTCATCTGACACATGTTCATCTGACACATGTTCATCTGACACATCTTCATCTGACACATCTTCATCTCACACATCTTCATCTGACACATCTTCATCTGACACATGTTCATCTGACACACATGTTCATCTGACACATGTCATCTGACACATGTTCATCTGACACATCTTCATCTGACACATCTCTGACATCTTGACACATCTCACACATCTTCATCTCACACATGTTCATCTGACACATTCTCTGACACATTTCATCTGACACATCTTCATCTCACACATCTCTTCATCTGACACATCTTCATCTGATCACACACATCTTCATCTGACACATCATCTGACACACATGTCTGACACATGTTCATCTGACATCATGACACATGTTCATCTGACACATGTTCATGACACATCTTCATCTGACACATGTTCATCTCACACATCTTCATCTCACACATCTTCATCTGACACATCTTCATCTCACACATCTTCATCTCACACATCTTCATCTGACACATCATCATCTGACACATCTTCATCTGACACATGACACATGTTCATCTGACACATCTTCATCTCACACATCTTCATCTGACACATCTTCATCTGACACATGTTCATCTGACACATGTTGACACATCATCTGACATTCATCACACATCATCTCATGTCTCACATCTGACACATCATGTTCATCTGACACATCTTCATCTGACACATCTTCATCTCACACATCTTCATCTGACACATCTTCATCTCACACATCTTCATCTCACACATGTTCATCTGACACATGTTCATCTGACACATCTTCATCTCACACATCTTCATCTGACACATGTTCATCTGACACATCTCACACATCTTCATCTCATCTGACACATCTTCATCTCACACATCTTCATCTGACACATGTTCATCTGACACATGTTCATCTGACACATCTTCATCTCACACATCTTCATCTGACACATCTTCATCTGACACATGTTCATCTGACACATGTTCATCTGACACATCTTCATCTGACACATCTTCATCTCACACATGTTCATCTCACACATGTTCATCTGACACATGTTCATCTGTTCATCTGACACATCTTCATCTGACACATGTTCATCTGTTCATCTGACACATCTTCATCTGACACATCTTCATCTGACACATCTTCATCTGACACATGTTCATCTGACACATGTTCATCTGACACATGTTCATCTGACACATGTTCATCTGACACATGTTCATCTGACACATGTTCATCTGACACATGTTCATCTGACACATCTTCATCTGACACATGTTCATCTGACACACATCTTCATCTGACACATGTTCATCTGACACATCTTCATCTGACACATCTTCATCTGACACATCTTCATCTGACACATGTTCATCTCACACATGTTCATCTCACACATCTTCATCTGACACATCTTCATCTGACACATCATTCATTTCATCTGACACATCTTCATCTGACACATGTTCATCTGACACATCTTCATCTGACACATCTTCATCTGACACATCTTCATCTGACACATCTTCATCTGACACATGTTCATCTGACTTTGTTTTTTCCAGAGTCACAGTTCTGCTCTGGACCTGCCCAAGACCGAACCGGACCAGAACATCTTCGAGTTTACGGTGAATCAGCTCGGACAATGGGAGCACTGGGCCAATAAGGTGAGTCAGGTGCCCTCCCCGTGTGTGTCAGGTGCCCTCCTGGTGTGTCATATGCCCTCCTCTGTGTGTGTCAGGTGCCCTCCTGTGTGTCGTGTGTGTCAGGTGCCCTCCCTGTGTGTGTCAGGTGCCCTCCTCGTGTTGTCAGGTTGCCCTCCTCGTGTGTGTGTGGGTGCCTCCCTGTGTGTGTCAGGTGCCCTCCCGTGTGTGTCAGTGCCCCCTCCCTGGTGTGTCAGGTGCCCTCCCGTGTGTGTCAGGTGTGTCAGGGTGCCCCTCCCGTGTGTGTCAGGTGCCCTCCCTCGTGGTGTGTCAGGTGCCTCCCGTGTGTGTGTCAGGTGCCCTCCTCGTGTGTGTCAGGTGCCCTCCCCTGTGTGTGTCAGGTGCCTCCTCGTGTGTGTCAGGTGCCTCCTCGTGTGTGTCAGGTGCCCTCCTGTGTGTGTCAGGTGCCTCCTCGTGTGTGTCAGGTGCCCTCCCCGTGTGTGTCAGGTGCCCTCCCCGTGTGTGTCAGGTGCCCTCCCTGTGTGTGTCAGGTGCCCTCCTCGTGTGTGTCAGGTGCCCTCCTCATGTGTGTCAGGTGCCCTCCTCGTGTGTCAGGTGCCCTCCCCGTGTGTGTCTGTGCTCCTCAGGTGTCAGGTGCCCTCTCGTGAGTCAGGTGCCCTCCTCGTGTGTGTCAGGTGCCCCTCCCTGTGTGTGTCAGGTGCCCTCCCTGTGTGTGTCAGGTGCCCTCCCTGTGTGTGTCAGGTGCCCTCCTCGTGTGTGTCAGGTGCCCTCGTGTCAGGTGTCAGGTGCCCTCCTCGTGTGTGTCAGGTGCCCTCTGTGGTGTGCCTCCCTGTGTGTGTCAGGTGCGCCTCCTCAGGTGTGTGTGTCAGTGCCCTCCCTGTGTCGTAGGTGCCCTCCCTCCCCGTGTGTTCAGGTGCCCTCCTGTGTGTCAGGTGCCCTCCTCGTGTGTCAGGTGCCCTCCTCTCAGTGTCCCTCCTCGTGTGTGTCAGGTGCCTCCTCGTGTGTCAGGTGCTCTCCTCGTGTGTCAGGTGCTCCCCGTGTGTGTCAGTGCCCTCCCTGTGTGTCAGGTGCCTCCGTGTGTGTCAGGTGCCTCCTCGTGTGTGTCAGGTGTTCAGTGTGTCCCTCGTGTGTGTCAGGTGCCTCCCTCGTGTGTGTCATGTGTGTCAGTGCCCCTCGTGTGCCAGGTGCCTCCTCGGTGTCAGGTGCCTCCTCGTGTGTGTCAGGTGCCTCCTCGTGTTCAGTGTCCTCCTCTGTGTGTCAGGTGCCTCCCTGTGTGTAGTGCCTCTCGTGTGTCAGGTGCCCTCCCCATGTGTGTCAGGTGCCTCCCCGTGTGTGTCAGGTGCCCTCTCCCCGTGTGTCAGGTGCCCCTCCTCGTGTGTGTCAGGTGCCCTCTCCCCGTGTGTCAGGTGCCCTCCTCGTGTGTGTCAGGTGCCTCCCGTGTGTGTCAGGTGCTCCCCGTGTGTGTCAGGTGCCTCCTCGTGTGTGTCAGGTGCCTCCTCGTGTGTGTCAGGTGCCTCCTCGTGTGTGTCAGGTGCCCTCCTCGTGTGTCAGGTGCCTCCTCGTGTGTTAGGTGCCTCCCGTGTGTGTTTAGGTCCCGGACTACGTTTATCCCAGAGACCAGACCCCGGACTTGGGCTCGATCCTGGTCCCGAACGTGGACAGCGTCAGGACGGACTTCCTGCTCCGGATCGTCTCCAAACAGAAGAAGGCGGCGCTGCTGATCGGAGAACAGGGAACCGCCAAGACCATCATGATCCAGGTGAGTCTGGGACAGGCCGGGTTAGACCTGGTTTAGTCCTGGTTTAGTCCTGGTTCAGTCCTGGTTTAGTCCTGGTTTAGTCCTGGTTTAGTCTCTGGTTTAGTCTCTGGTTTAGTCCTGGTTCAGTCCTGGTTTAGTCCTGGTTTAGTCCTGGTTTCAGTCCTGGTTTCAGCCTGTTTAGTTTTAGTCCTGGTTCAGTTTCCTGGTTCAGTCCTGGTTTAGTCCTGGTTTAGTCCTGGTTCAGTCCTGGTTCAGTCCTGGTTCAGTCTGGTTCTGTTCTGGTTCAGTCCTGTTTAGTCCTGGTTCAGTCCTGGTTCAGTCCTGGTTCAGTCCTGGTTTAGTCCTGGTTCAGTCCTGGTTTGTCCTGGTTCAGTCCTGGTTCAGTCCTGGTTCTGGTTCAGTCTGGTTCAGTCCTGGTTCAGTCCTGTCAGTCCTGGTGGTTCAGTCCTGGTTCAGTCCTGGTTCAGTCCTGGTTCAGTCCTGGTTTAGTCCTGGTTCAGTCCTGGTTCCTGGTTTAGTCCTGGTTTAGTCCTGGTTCAGTCCTGGTTCAGTCCTGGTTCAGTTCCTGGTTCAGTTCCTGGTTCAGTCCTGGTTTAGTCCTGTTCAGTCCTGGTTCAGTCCTGGTTCAGTCCTCAGTCCTGGTTCAGTCCTGGTTTCAGTCCTGGTTCAGTCCTGGTTCAGTCCTGGTTCAGTCCTGGTTCAGTCCTGGTCTGGTTCAGTCCTGGTTCAGTCCTGGTTCAGTCTGGTTCATTCTGGTCTCTGGTTCAGTCCTGGTTCTGTTCAGTCTGGTTCAGTCCTGGTTCAGTCTGGTCAGTCTGGTTCAGTCCTGGTTCAGTCCTGGTTCAGTCCTGGTTCAGTCCTGGTTCAGTCCTGGTTCAGTCCTGGTTCAGTTCTGTCTCTGGTTCAGGGTTACCTGGGGAAAATGGCGTGTGACTCTCACCTGTGGAAGTCGTTGAGTTTCTCGTCGGCGACTCTTCCCGTCATGTTCCAACGCTCCGTGGAGAGTTACATCGACAAACGCGTGGGCGCCACCTACGGGCCGGCGGCGGGACGCAGCATGAGCCTGTTCATCGACGACATCAACATGCCCGCCATCAACGAGTGGGGCGACCAGGTGCACCTCACAGCCGCAGGATCCCGGGCTCTAAAGCACCGCCACAGGGTCCCACAGCCACAGGGTCCCACACTCACCCCACAACCACAGGGTCCCACAGCCACAGGGTCCCACACCCACCACCACAGGGTCCCACACTCACCCCACAACCACAGGGTCCCACACCCACCCCACAGGGTCCCACCCCACAGGGTCCCACACTCACCCCACAACCACAGGGTCCCACAGCCACAGGGTCCCACACCCACAACCACAGGGTCCCACACTCACCCCACCACCACAGGGTCCCACACTCACCACCACAGGGTCCCACACTCACCCCACAGGGTCCACACCACACCCACAGGGTCCCACACCCACCCCACAGGGTCCCACAGGGTCCACCACAGGGTCACCCCACAACCACAGGGTCCCACACACCCACACTCACCCCACAGGGTCCCACACTCACCTCACAGGGTCCCACACCCACAGCCACAGGGTCCCACAGCCACAGGGTCCCACACTCACCCCACAACCACAGGGTCCCACACTCACCCCACAACCACAGGGTCCCACACTCACCCCACAGGAACAGAACAGAGATTCTGGGACATGACGTCTCAGTGTCATTTACATTTGAACAGACAATAGAAACTAGTGTCACATGGGCCTTTAAACAGTAGATTTGTTTATTTATTTATTATGTCATCTCATATTGTTTTTGTCTCCGCCCCCTCCTGTTGACTCCGCCCCCTCCTGTTGGCTCCGCCCCCTCCTCTCAGATCACCAATGAGATCGTGCGTCAGCTGATGGAGCAGGGGGGGTTCTACAGCCTGGAGCGTCCAGGAGACTTCATCCATGTGGTGGACGTCCAGGTCTGTGTGAAACTGTGTGAAACTGTGTGAAACTGTGTGAAACTGTGTGAAACTGTGGGAAACTGTGTGAAACTGTGTGAAACTGTGGGATCTTTGCGCCGCGTGGAGCGTCTGGATATTTTAACATTTCTAAAAGTTTCTGTTGTGAAAATAAAAATAGAAATAGAAAAGAATCCTACAAAATCCAAAGTTTGTGAAAGTGGCGTGTCCTGTCAGAACACGGGAAGGTTCAATTCCCAAAATGCATTTCTTCTGTGGGAGGAGTCTGCAGTACCTGGAGCGACCACTAGAGGCAGAGGGGGAGGGGCTTATCCAGGTTTATTATAGGCGAGTTTCATTGTTGACAAAAGCGTGCGTTGCATGATGGGAATTATTTTGGTCGGCGGCAAGAAACACTAATTGAACATGACAGACGGAGCGAGAAAACACGTAAAGGGTATTGATCCCGGTTATTTCTCCACTCTAACGGCAGACGACCCAAGAACATTTGACCACAAATTGGTCATAAACATCGACGGACGACAAATCACCCTTTTCAACCCCGACAGAGTCTGGACCAAACCAAACTTCTGGTCAGAATCTCCAACTACCTGGACAAATATTCACTTGGGCGACATCCACAATGACTTGGTGAAACTCCTGGGCCATTCACAGCAGAAAAGATGAAAACCTCCAAGAGTCTGGATGTGTTGTTGAACTTGTTGAGTCCACGGTTTGTTAGGATCTTCTACGTTTGCTCTGCGGATGTTTGAAAGTCGTTTAATTCACCGTTAGTGGAATACGAGAAAGACATTTTCCTTCTTCCGTGTTTCTATTTGTGCGTCTGATAATGCAGCAGGAGTTTACCATTATCGGGGATAAATACGTGAGGTTACACACTGTGTTTGACGCGACCGTGTTTCTGCCTCCGACCAGAATATTTCCCAGCAGCAACGCGGGTTTTTAATAACAATGACGTCAGCTCAAACTCGCCTATAAACCTGTGATAAATGTGAGTGGGGCACAGATTTGTACAGGGTTAACACATTCTTTATCATGTTCTTCTGGATTCTTTTTGTTGTTCTGGATTTTTCTGGTTCTTCTGGGCTTCTGATGGGTTTGTTGTCTTGTTTCTCACCCTCCTGCCCTTGTCCCTCGTGCTCTCAGCTGGTGGGGGCCATGATCCACCCGGGCGGAGGCAGAAACGACATCCCGCAGCGTCTGAAGAGGCAGTTCTGCATCTTTAACTGCCCCCTCCCGTCCAACGCCTCCATCGACCGCATCTTCAGCGCCCTGGCTCAGGGACACTTCTGCCCGGAGAGGGGCTTCGGTCCCGGGGTGTGTGCGCTGGCAGCTGCCCTCGTGCCCACCACCAGAAGAGTGTGGCAGGCCGTCAAAGCCAAGGTACAAGTCTCCGCCCCCACGTGGGTTTAAAGTCAGATTCCGCTCACTGACCACGTTTACATGAGGGTTTTAATAGTTCTGAATTAAATAGTTCTGAAGTAAAATATTTTCCTTGGAGTTTACATGGAAAAAAATCTGAATTCAGGTTTACGTGGAAAATTTGTTAAATGTTTTTTATTTCCTGTGTGAGCGTCTGGGGGGAGGTTCTGATTGGACAGAGACGCCAACGGATTTACGTCTTTGGGAAGAAAACACAAACTTCAGCTGCTCCCGGCTTTTCTGTTTGTCGTTCCTCCACAGACACAAACACCGTCCAGACTTTTCCCGCAGTCTAAACCAGAACTAAACCAGGACTAAACCAGGTCTAAAAACAGGACTAAACCAGGTCTAAAAACAGGACTAAACCAGGACTCTGTAAGTTCTAAAACGGGACTAAACCAGCTGAGGAGGAGAAGGGAAGAGCGTTGGAGAAGGAGAAAGAAGACAAAAGCTCAGCCCACTCCCGCATCCCTCTCACAAATCCAAAGAGATGTGGATCAAAGTCCTGAGACACAACTGGACCAGGACCAGGACCAGAACCAGGACCAGAACCAGGACCAGGACCAGGACCAGGACCAGGACCAGGACCAGAAGAACAACACGAGGAGCCTGAAGCACCAGCAGCATTTTAACAACAACAAACCACAAACAGAATCCACCAAACAAACTCACTCACATTTAAAATCACAAACAAACACTTACTTTTCAATTAAGATTAATTCAGAATCATCGTTTTCATTAAGAATTAAGTGTTTTAAAGAGAAAATTATTTTTATTCAGAATTAAATCTCTCATGTGAACGTGGCAGATGTTTAGTTCTTGTACGAGGTCGAGTCTAGTTTTACTCACAGACTGTAGAAGTGCAACATCTCCAAACGAAGCTCATGGAGGCCAGCAGTTCTCCCAGTTTCACATTTGGCTCTGGCCTGACTGTTAAAAAAAAGTTCCATAATGTTGCTTTACTCTGTTTTCATCCAGATGCTGCCGTCTCCAGCCAAGTTCCACTACATCTTCAACCTGAGAGACCTGAGCCGAATCTGGCAGGTACTAAACCAGAACTAAACCAGGTCTAAACCAGGACTAAACCAGGACTGAACCAGGACTGAACCAGGACTAAACCAGGTCTAAACCAGGACTAAACCAGGAACCAGGACTAAACCAGGACTAAACCAGGACTAAACCAGGACTAAACAAACCAGGTCTAAACCAGGTCTAAACCAGGTCTCTAAACCAGGACTAAACCAGGACTAAACCAGGACTAAACCAGGTCTAAACCAGGTCTAAAACCAGGACTAAACCAGGTCTAAACCAGGTCTAAACCAGGACTAAACCAGGTAAACCAGGTCTACACCAGGACTAAACCAGGACTAAACCAGGACTAAACCAGGACTAAACCAGGTCTAAACCAGGACTAAACCAGGACTAAACCAGGTCTAAACCAGGTACTAAACCAGGACTAAACCAGGTCTAAACTAAACCAGGACTAAACCAGGACTAAACCAGGTCTAAACCAGGTCTAAACCAGGACTAAACCAGGACTAAACCAGGACTAAACCAGGTCTAAACCAGGTCTAAACCAGGTCTGGTTGTGTTCAGGGGATGCTGAGTGTTCAGTCTGAGGTGTGCGTGAACGAGGAGCTGCTCTCCGCTCTTTTCCATCACGAAGTCTCCAGAGTCGTCGCCGACAGATTCACCGACCAATCAGACACAGACGCCTTCAGTGACATCATCAGCAAGGTCAGAGTCTGAACCCGCAACCTCCTGGTGAGAGGGAAGAGACGGGCTAACCACTCTGCCACCGGAGCACAGGGAGCACATGCACACGCCACACAGAGACATCGAGTCAAACGCAAACGCTCCAACTACAGGCGTCTGAACGCTACGGCAGCCGAGAGGAGCCACAACAAACGCAAACGCCGCAACAAATACAAATGCCACAACGCAACAAAAAGCCACAACACAACAAAAAGCCACAACAAACCAAAAAAAGCCACAACCGGAATGACCGCGGGACTCTATTTACTCACATTAAAAAGCCACAACACATTAAAAAGCCACAACACATTAAAAAGCCACAAACACCAAAAAAAACACAAAAAAGCCACAACACATTAAAAAAGCCACAACAAACCAAAAAAGCCACAACACATTAAAAAGCCACAACACCAAAAAAGCCAACAACAAACAAAAAAGCACAAACAAAAACACCACAAAAAGCCACAACACATTAAAAGGTCACAACACATTAAAAAGCCACAACAGAAGTGACAGCTGGACTCTATTTTCTGACGGACGATCAAGCGGCAAGTGAAGAAGAAGAACTACAACGTGAAACAAATAATGATAAAACAATAAATGACTTTTACTTACGTTTCCAACTTCTCCGTTCCTTTACTTTTCACGTTATCGTTCTTCTTCACTTGCTGCTTGATCGGTCCGTCGGAAAATAGAGTCCCGCGGTCACTTCCGTTGTGGCTTTTTAATGTGTTGTGGCTTTTTAATGTGTTGTGGCTTTTTTGTTTGTTGTGGCTTTCTTGTTTGTTGTGGCTTTTTTGGTGTGTTGTGGCATTTGCGTTTGTGTTGTGGCTTTTTAATGTGTTGTGACTTTTTAATGTGAGTAAATCGAGTCCCGCGGTCATTCCCGTTGTGGCTTTTTTTGGTTTGTTGTGGCTTTTTGTTGTGTTGTGACCCTCTCAGTTTCCGTAGAACGCGGCTTCACCCTCGTCTCTGAGCGAGTTGATCTTTTCTTCTTTGGTTCTTTCCGCAGATCACCGCTGAGGATCATGGGAAGGCCCTCACTGAGCACGCTCACTGGAACTGCACCTTTGTGGACTTCCTGCGCGACGCTGCCGAGGCGACGGGAGACGAACCCGAGGAGGCGGAGCTAGAGGCGCCTAAAGTCAGAACCAGGACTAAACCAGGACTGAACCAGGACTAGACCAGGACTAAACCAGGACTAAACCAGGACTAAACCAGGACTGAACCAGGATTGAACCAGGACTAAACCAGGACTGAACCAGGACTAGACCAGGACTAAACCAGGACTGAACCAGGACTAGACCAGGACTAAACCAGGACTGAACCAGGACTGAACCAGGACTGAACCAGGACTAAACCAGGACTGAACCAGGACTAGACCAGGACTAAACCAGGACTGAACCAGGACTGAACCAGGACTGAACCAGGACTGAACCAGACTGAAACCAGGACTAGACCAGGACTAAACCAGGACTGAACCAGGACTGAACCAGGACTAAACCAGGACTAAACCAGGACTGAACCAGGACTGAACCAGGACTGAACAAGGACTAAACCAAGACTGAACCAGGACTAGACCAGGACTAAACCAGGACTGAACCAGGACTGAACCAGGACTAAACCAGGACTGAACCAGGACTGAACCAGGACTAGACCAGGTCTGAGTTAAATGTGTGTGTTTGCAGTTGTATGAGCCGGTTCCGTCTCTGGACGTGTTGTCGGAGCGTCTGTCGTTTTTCCAGCTTCAGTACAACGAGGCGGTGAGGGGCGGGGCCATGGACCTCGTCTTCTTTCAGGTAAAATCAGATCTGAAACCTCAAGGACACAGAAAGAACATGCAAATCCACACAAACACGGACGTCAGAGCAGCAGCAGGTGCATCAGTCACTGATCCTGTGCAGCAGATCCACATTTGCTGGAGTGTGATGCTAACTGAAGGCACTGCTCTGTCTGGACTGATCACAGGAAAATGCAAAAACTGATCTCCACGTGACTCTCCCTCTGTGTGTCTCTGTGTCTCTGTGTCTGTGTCTGTGTCTGTGTCTGTGTCTGTGTCTCTGTGTGTCTGTGTCTCTGTGTCTGTGTCTCTGTGTGTCTGTGTCTGTCTGTGTCTGTGTGTCTGTGTGTCTGTGTCTGTGTGTCTGTGTCTCTGTCTGTCTCTGTGTCTGTGTCTCTGTGTGTCTGTGTCTGTGTGTCTGTGTCTCTGTGTCTGTGTCTCTGTGTCTGTGTCTCTGTGTCTGTGTCTGTGTCTCTGTGTCTGTGTCTCTGTGTCTGTGTCTCTGTGTCTCTGTGTCTGTGTCTCTGTGTCTGTGTTCTCTGTGTCTGTGTCTGTGTCTCTGTGTCTGTGTCTCTGTGTCTGTGTCTCTGTGTCTGTGTCTCTGTCTGTGTCTGTGTCTGTGTCTCTGTGTGTGTCTCTGTGTCTGTGTCTCTGTGTCTCTGTGTGTCTGTGTCTCTGTGTCTGTGTCTGTGTCCTGTGTCTGTCTGTGTCTGTGTCTCTGTGTGTCTGTGTCTCTGTGTCTCTGTGTCTGTGTCTGTGTCTGTGTCTGTGTCTGTGTCTGTCTGTGTCTGTGTTCTCTGTGTGTCTGTGTCTGTGTCTCTGGTGTCTGTGTCTCTGTGTCTGTGTGTGTCTGTGTCTGTGTCTCTGTGTCTGTGTCTGTGTCTCTCTGTGTCTGTGTCTCTGTCTCTGTGTCTGTGTCTCTGTGTGTCTGTGTCTGTGTCTCTGTGTCTGTGTCTCTGTGTCTGTGTGTCTGTGTCTGTGTCTGTGTCTGTCTCTGTGTCTCTGTGTCTCTGTGTCTCTGTGTCTGTGTCTGTGTCTGTGTGTCTGTGTCTGTGTCTGTGTCTCTGTGTCTGTGTCTCTGTGTCTGTGTCTCTGTGTCTGTGTCTGTGTCTGTGTCTCTTGGCAGGACGCCATGGTTCACCTGATGCGTGTGTCTCGGGTTCTTCGTACTCCTCGGGGGAACGCTCTGCTCGTGGGGGTCGGGGGGTCGGGGAAACAGAGTCTGACCCGACTCGCCTCCTTCATCGCCGGACACCAGACCTTCCAGATCACCCTGACCAGGTACGACCCTGGACCAGACACACACACACATGCACACACACATATACACACACATACACACACATCAGGTACGAGTAGAAGCTCCAGTTTAACCTCCTCTTCTGTGGAGCCAGAGCCAGACTCTGTGTGTGTGACACAGTTGGGACTCTGTGTGTGTGACGCAGTTGGGACTCTGTGTGTGTGACGCAGTTGGACTCTGTGTGTGTGACGCAGTTGGGACTCTGTGTGTGTGACACAGTTGGGACTCTGTGTGTGTGACACAGTTGGGACTCTGTGTGTGTGACGCAGTTGGACTCTGTGTGTGTGACGCAGTTGGGACTCTGTGTGTGTGACGCAGTTGGGACTCTGTGTGTGTGACACAGTTCGGGACTCTGTGTGTGTGACACAGTTGGGACTCTGTGTGTGTGACACAGTTGGGACTCTGTGTGTGTGACACAGTTGAGACTCTGTGTGTTTCTCTATGGATTTACCTGGTCAAATATGGACCAGGAAATGGACTGGAAATGTGAACGACCTCGCAAAAAAACGAACAAAAAAAAAAAGGATTTCACAAAAAAATCTGAATTGAGTGTGAAGCTCTGCAGTTTGAACGGAGAGTCTGATACTGGAGCAGAGGGGCAAAAAAACAGATTTGTGTCACTTCAGGTGCAAACTGGTCCAGGCTCAGGTCTAGACACGATCACAGGGGGGACACGGGTACAGGAGGGGAGGGCATCTGACACACTGGTACAGTTCCTCTCTCTCTGTGCTCAGGTCGTACGGCTGCTCAAACCTCCTGGACGACCTGAGGTTTCTGTACAGACTGAGCGGACACCAGGGCCGAGGAGTCACCTTCCTCTTCACCGACAACGACATCAAGGACGAAGCTTTTCTCGGTCAGAACCTCACATCAGTCTGGGCCTGGTCTCTGGTCTCTGGTCTCTGGTCTGGTCTCAGTCCGGTCTCAGTCCGGTCTCTGGTCTGGTCTCAGTCTGGTCTCAGTCCGGTCTGAGTCTGGTCTCTGGTCTGGTCTCTGGTCTGGTCTCAGTCCGGTCTCTGGTCCAGTCTGAGTCTGGTCTCTGGTCTCTGGTCCGGTCTCTGGTCCGGTCTGAGTCCGGTCTCTGGTCTCTGGTCTCTGGTCTCTTGTCTCAGTCCGGTCTGAGTCCGGTCTCTGGTCTCCGGTCTCTGGTCTTTGGTCTCTGGTCTGGTCTCAGTCTGGTCTCTGGTCTCTGGTCTGAGTCTGGTCTCTGGTCTCAGTCCGGTCTGAGTCTGGTCTCTGGTCTCTGGTCCGGTCTGAGTCTGGTCTCTGGTCCGGTCTGAGTCTGGTCTGAGTCTGGTCTTTGGTCTTGTAGAGTACCTGAACACGGTGTTGGCGAGTGGGGAGGTTCCGGATCTGTTTTCTCGGGACGAACTCGATGACATCACTCAGGACCTGACCTCCGACCTGAAGAGACACGCCCCCAAACGACCTCCGACCCCCGAGAACCTCTACGCCCACTTCCTGTCCCGAGTCCGAGCAAATCTGCACCTGGTCCTGAGTTTCTCCCCGATCGGAGACAAGTTCAGGTCCAGAGCCCTGAAGGTGAACCAGGACTAAACCAGGACTAAACCAGGACTAAACCAGGACTAAACCAGGACTAAACCAGGACTAAACCAGGACTGAACCAGGACTCTAAACCAGGACTAAACCAGGACTAAACCAGGACTAAACCAGGACTAAAACCAGGACTGAACCAGGACTGAACCAGGACTAAACCAGGACTAAACCAGGACTGAACCAGGACTAAACCAGGACTAAACCAGGACTAAACCAGGACTAAACCAGGACTACAGTAGTATGAATCCAGGTCTTGAGCAGGTCTAATCCTGGTCCGGTTCAGTTCCCAGGTCTGATCTCTGGTTGTACCGTGGACTGGTTCCATCGTTGGCCCAAAGAGGCTCTGGTGGCCGTGTCCCGTCACTTCCTGTCTGAATATTCTGAGCTGCGCTGCCCCCCGCAGGTCAAAGAGAGCGTCGTCCTGTCCATGGGAATCTTCCAGGTACTCGACCAGGACTAAACCAGGACTAAACCAGGACTCAAGGAGGTACTCGACCAGAACTAAACCAGAACTTAACTAGAAAAGCAGTCAGAGAGCGCAGACCTCCGCCAAGGACCACCCCCATTTTTTATATAGATTGTGATAAAATCCGTCTTCTGGATCAGATCTGGATCAGCCTTTGGAATATGAAAGAGGATCCACCTGTCCATCCCTGAGTCACATGTCCATGGGGTTTGATCAATAATTAACACAGATATTGAGAAACAAAATGTTTGGCCCCATTTACCACAATGTGAACTAAAATTTCAAAGTGATTCAGAATCCAGGATTTCTTCCGGATCAAACCCAAAATGAAATCAGTTCTTCCTTTTCACATTTCCAACAAATCCTGAAAATTTCATCCAAATCGGTCCATAACTTTTTGAGTTATGTTGCTAACAGACAAACAACAAACAAACAAACAAACAAACAAACAAACAGACAAACAAACAGACAAACAAAAACAAACAGACAAACAAACAGACAAACAAACAAACAACAAACAAACAGACAAACAAACAGACAAACAGACAAACAGACAAACAAACAAACAGACAAACAGACAAACAAACAGACAAACAAACAGACAACAACACAACACAAACAGACAAACAAACAAACAAACAGACAAACAAACAAACAGACAAACAAACAAACAAACAGACAAACAAACAGACAAACAAACACAAACAAACAGACAAACAGACAAACAAACAAACAAACAAACAGACAAACAGACAAACAGACAAACAAACAGACAGACAAACAAACAGACAAACACAAACAACAGACACAACAAACAAACACAACAAACAAACAACAGACAAACAAACAAACAAACAAACAAACAGACAAACAAACAAACAAACAGACAAACAAACAGAAAACAAACAAACAAACAGACAAACAAACAAACAGACAAACAAACAGACAAACAAACAGACAAACAAACAGACAACAAACAAGACAAACAAACAGACAAACAAACAGACAAACAAACAGACAAACAGACAAACAGACAAACAGACAAACAAACAGACAAACAGACAAACAAAAACAAACAAACAGACAAACAACAAACAAACAAACAGACAAACAAACAAAACAAAAACAGACAAACAAACAGACACAACAAACAGACAAACAAACAGACAAACAAACACAAACAAACAAACAAACAAACAAACAAACAAACAGACAAACAAGACAAACAAACAAACAGACAAACAAACAGACAAACAAACAAACAGACAAACAGACAAACAAACAGACAAACAAACAGACAAACAAACAGACAAACAAACAGACAAACAAACAGACAAACAAACAGACAAACAAACAAACAAACAAACAAACAAAACAAACAGACAAACAAACAAACAACGACAAACAAACAGACAAACAAACAAAAACAGAAAAACAAACAACAAACAAACAAACAAACAGACAAACAGACAAACAGACAAACAAACAAACAGACAAACAAACAAACAAACAACAAACACAACACAACAACAAACAAACAAACAAACAAACAGACAAACAAACAGACAAACAAACAGACAAACAAACAACAAACAACAGACAAACAAACAGACAAACAAACAGACACAACAAACAAACAAACAGAAAACAACAAACAAACAAACAAACAGACAAACAAACAAACAGACAAACAAACAGACAAACAGACAAACGGCAAAAAACATAACCTCCTTGGCGGAGGACTAACCAGGACTAAACCAGGACTAAACCAGGACTAAACCAGGACTAAACATCGCCCTCTTGTGGTGTCACTTGTGGTTAAACATGGAGAGTTTGGGTAAAGTTTTCTTCTTCTTCTGTGTTTGTGTTTGTTTGTTAAAGGGACAGTACAGATTAAAATAAAAATAAAGTAAGAGACAAACATGATCCGATACTCACATCGATACTGGAGCTTTTGATTCGGTTCGATTCAGTTCGATATATTTGAGATGGACTGGAGACGAGCGGGAGGGCATCTGACTCAGCGTCTCGTCGTGTCTTTCAGGACGTGGTGGCCGAGCGCTGTGGTCAGTACTTTGAGCGTTTCCGGCGTCAGATCTTCGTCACACCGCGCTCCTTCCTCTCCTTCATCAACAGCTACAAACTCATCTACAGCGAGAAGATCCTCCTCCTGAAGACGCTGAGCCAGCGCATGCACACAGGTCTTCCTCTGCTCCTCTGCTCCTCCTCTGCTCCTCCTCTGCTCCTCTCCTCCTCCCTCTCCTCCTCTGCTCCTCTCCTCCTCCTCCTCCTCCTCTGCTCCTCTGCTCCTCTCCTCCCTCTCCTCTCTCTGCTCCTCTCTCCTCTCCTCCTCTCCTCCGCTCCTCCTCCTCTGCTCCTCCCCTCATCCTCTGCCTCCTCTCCTCTCTGCTCCTCTGCTCCTCTGCTCCTCCTCCTCCTCTCTCCTCCTCTGCTCCTCCTCTCCTCTCTCCTCCTCTGCTCCTCTCCTCCTCTCCTCCTCCTCTGCTCCTCTGCTCCTCTGCTCCTCCTCTCCTCCTCTGCCCTCTGCTCCTCTCCTCCTCCCCTCATCCTCTGCTCCTCCTCTCCTCCTCTGCTCCTCCTCTCCTCCTCTCCTCCTCTGCTCCTCCTCTCATCCTCTCCTCCTCTGCTCCTCCTCTCATCCTCTCCTCCTCCTCTGCTCCTCCTCCTCCTCTCCTCCTCTGCTCCTCTCTCTCCTCCTCTCTCCTCTCTCCCTGCTCCCTCTCTCCTCCTCTCTCCTCTCCTCCTCTCCTCCTCTCCTCCTCTGCTCCTCTCCTCCTCTCCTCCTCTGACCCTCTCCTCCTCTCGTCTTCTCCTCCTCAGGTCTGAGTAAACTCCTGGAGGCGGAGCAGTCTGTCTCTGAGCTCTCGGAGCAGCTGGTGCTGAAGGAGCAGGAGTTGGCCGGCGCCTCCCAGAGGTCGGAGGCGGTACTGCAGGAGGTGACGGAGAAGGCCCGAGCCGCTGAGAAGGTCCAGAGAAACACGAGGAGCTGAAGTGAATCTGAAGCTCTCCAGTGTTACTGCTAACATCTGCCACGTTTACACGAGAGCTTCTGAATAAAAATACTTTAATTCTGAATAAAAAATAATTCTGTTTTAAAAAGTCCATGTAAACACTTAATTCCTAATGAAAATTATTTTTTTTTTAAACTTAATTTCCCTATTTCTGTGTGCGGCAGGTGAAGCTGCAGGTGCAGAAGGTGAAGGACAAAGCTCAGACGATCGTGGACGAGATCGAGGCCGATAAATCTGTCGCCGAGTCCAAACTGGAGGCGGCAAAACCTGCGCTGGAGGCAGCAGAGGCGGCGCTGCAGGTACCAGCCCGACCCCCCCCCACCACAGGGTCATAGGTTCAACTCCCCGACCCCCCCTCACCACAGGGTCATAGTTCAACTCCCCGACCCCCCCTCACCGCAGGGTCATAGGTTCAACTCCCCCGACCCCCCCCCACCACAGGGTCATAGTTCAACTCCCGACCCCCCCCCACCACAGGGTCCCAGGTTCAACTCCCCGACCCCCCCCTTACCACAGGGTCATAGGTTCAACTCCCCGACCCCCCCTCACCGCAGGGTCATAGGTTCAACTCCCGACCCCCCCTCACCGACCACAGGGTCATAGGTTCAACTCCCCGACCCCCCTTCACCGCAGGGTCATAGGTTCAACTCCCCGACCCCCCCCCACCACAGGGTCATAGGTTCAACTCCCCCGACCCCCCCTCACCGCAGGGTCATAGGTTCAACTCCCCGACCCCCCCCCACCCATCCCAGGTTCAACTCCCCGACCCCCCCCCCCCAGGGTCATAGGTTCAACTCCCCGACCCTCCCCTCACCGCAGGGTCATAGGTTCAACTCCCCGACCCCCCCCACCACAGGGTCCCAGGTTCAACTCCCCGACCCCCCCTCACCACAGGGTCATAGGTTCAACTCCCCGACCCCCCTCACCGCAGGGTCATAGGTTACTCCCGACCCCCCCTCACCGCAGGTCATAGGTTCAACTCCCCGTTCAACCCCCCCCCTCACCGCAGGGTCATAGGTTCAAACTCCCCGACCCCCCTCACCGCAGGGTCATAGGTTCAACTCCCCGACCCCCCCCCACCACAGGGTCCCAGGTTCAACTCCCCGACCCCCCCCCTCACCACAGGGTCATAGGTTTCAACTCCCCGACCCCCCCCTCACCGCAGGGTCATAGGTTCAACTCCCCGACCCCCCTCACCGCAGGGTCATAGGTTCAACTCCCCGACCCCCCCTCACCGCAGGGTCATAGGTTCAACCCCCGACCCCCCCTCACCGCAGGGTCATAGGTTCAACTCCCCGACCCCCCCCCACCACAGGGTCCCAGGTTCAACTCCCCGACCCCCCCTCACCGCAGGGTCATAGGTTCAACTCCCCGACCCCCCCTCACCGCAGGGTCATAGGTTCAACTCCCCCGACCCCCCTCCAACCGCAGGGTCATAGGTTCAACTCCCCGACCCCCCTCACCACAGGGTCATAGGTTCAACTCCCTGAGCACGTGCAGTCACTCTGTGGGGTTTGGATGTTCTCCCTGTGGTTGTTTGTGGTTTGTTTGTGTTTTCTCTGGTTTCCTGGAGTCTAATTTTTCTGACCAGGACCAGATCTGGTCACCTGCTCCTGTCAGGTGGCAGGTGCAGAGGCGTGACCCTGTCCTTTTCTCCTCAGACGATCAAACCGGGCGACATCGCCACAGTGAGGAAGCTCCAGAAACCTCCACATCTCATCATGAGGATCATGGACGCAGTCCTGCTGCTGTTCCAGAGGAAGGTCAGACCCACAGACCCACAGACCTACAGACCTACAGACCCACAGACCCACAGACCCACAGACCTACAGACCCACAGACCTACAGACCTACAGACCCACAGACCTACAGACCACAGACCTACAGACTCACACAGACCACAGACCTACAGACCCACAGACCTACAGACCTACAGACCCACAGACCCACAGACCCACAGACCTACAGACCTACAGACCTACAGACCCACAGACCTACAGACCTACAGACCTACAGACCCTACAGACCCACAGACCTACAGACCTACAGACCTACAGACCCACAGACCCACAGACCCACAGACCTACAGACCTACAGACCCACAGACCCACAGACCCACAGACCCACAGACCTACAGACCCACAGACCCACAGACCTACAGACCCACAGACCCACAGACCCACAGACCTACAGACCTACAGACCCACAGACCCACAGACCTACAGACCTACAGACCCACAGACCCACAGACCCACAGACCCACAGACCTACAGACCTACAGACCCACAGACCCACAGACCCACAGACCCACAGACCTACAGACCCACAGACACAGACACAGACCTACAGACCACAGACCCACAGACCCACAGACCTACGGACCCACGACCCACGACCCACGGACCCACGGACCCACGGACCCACGGACCCACGACCCACGGACCCACGGACCCACAGACCCACAGACCCACAGACTCACAGACTCACAGACCCACAGACCCACAGACCCACAGACCTACAGACCTACAGACCCACAGACCCACAGACTCACAGACCCACAGACCCACAGACCACAGACCCACAGACCCACAGACTCACAGACTCACAGACCCACAGACCCACAGACTCACCCACAGACCCACGGACCCACACCCACAGACCCACCCACACCCACAGACCACAGACAGACCCACAGACCCAAAGACCCACAGACAGACACAGACCCACAGACCCACAGACCCACAGACCTACAGACCCACAGACCCACAGACCCACAGACCCACAGACCCACAGACTCACAGACTCACAGACCCACAGACCCACAGACCCACAGACTGTAGTAGGACGTGACGTCTCTCTCTTTGTTCTGGTCCAAATGAAGCAGCAGTAAAGGTTCAAATAAAACTCTGTGTCTGTGTCTGTGTCTGTGTCTGTGTCCCTCAGATTGACCCGGTGACCCCTGACCCCGAGCGACCCTGCCCTCGTCCGTCCTGGGCTGAAGCCATGAAGCTGCTGCAGAACTCCGCCTTCCTCAGCTCCCTGCTCAACTTCAGCAAGGTCAAACTTTTGACAAACTTTATGACACAGAGACTTGAAAAAAACCCATGTTACTGTTTTATAATGAAGCTTCACGGTCGCAAACACAGAGCAGAGTTTGTTTTGTTTCATTCACACGTTTAACTCACGAACCTGCACTTTTAACACGAACTCTTCTCTCAAACCGAAAACACTCTGTTCCACCTTGTGATGTCATCATGTGGTGATACGGGAAGTGCTCCACTGTGTTTTTAAACTCCACACAGCGTTGGATCATTTCAGTCCAGGAGTCGCTGATCTCAAATGAACTAAAGGGAAAAGGAGCTGTTCACTTGGAAACTGCCACTGCATGACATCACAAGGTGGAGCAGAGCGTTTAGAGATGTAGACAGACTCAAACAAACACAACTCCAGCTCCGAGTGTGACCAGGAACAGCAGAACAACAGAACAACAGAACAATAGAACAACAGAACAACAGAACAAACAACAGAACAATAGAACAACAGAACAACAGAACAACAGAACAACAGAACAACAGAACAACAGAACAGAAAACAGAACAACAGAACAACAGAAACACAGAACAACAGAACAACAGAACAACAGAAACACAGAACAACAGAACAACAGAACAACAGAAAACAGAACAGAACAACAGAACAACAGAACAACAGAACAACAGAAACACAGAACAACAGAACAATAGAACAACAGAACAACAGAACAATAGAACAACAGAACAATAGAACAATAGAACAACAGAACAATAGAACAATAGAACAATAGAACAATAGAACAATAGAACAACAGAACAATAGAACAATAGAACATTAGAA
>NW_026571070.1:1046212-1053712 GCF_026225935.1 Boleophthalmus pectinirostris
TTTTATTGTGTGCATTTGTGTTCAGTCAAGCGGTAATGGAGGAAACAGGGTCAGATTTTTGACATTCAAATGTCTCTTATTCAGAAACTAGAGGAACTATTGAATAAGTAAAGTATCAGAATGTAGGAAAGAGTTACACTCCAACAGGGTCAAGTTAAACCTGTGAGATTCTTTCAAGTTCAAGACAAAAAATTAAAAAGCTCATGTCGGTAACAGAGGGAATGAAATATGCAGCACTTTTTGGGCAGTAAATCCAAACAGTGATAACTCTTGGTTCTCACTTCCATATCCTTAACAAACTGGTTTGAATATTTGCTTCATATAGTTTTCTACCATATGGAACAAGATTAGGTTGAAAAACCTCTGACTTTTTGACTCATGAGATTTTTTATGAAGAAAGTTCATGGTAACGGAGGGAAAAGTAACGGAGGGAAAATTGTACAAACAAGTAGAAGGTGCAGGATTTTACATCATTTGTCACTTTTTTCTTCTGAAAACTTTAATATTACTTCAAAATGAAAGAAACTATTTCTATAAAATATGTCAGTCCTTCCAAGAACATTTTTATCATTTTAAATACTTTTTTTTTTTTTTAAATCCTGTCCCTTCATCAACAGTTCAAAGATGGAATAACACAAGATATGATGAAATACAAACATTTATTTACATGATTTTCAGGTCTTTGAAATTTGGGAAATAATTTTTGTTCCATGTTTCATTCATGGTCTGTTTAAAACATATGGAACTTTAGAACCAAAAATGGTCCAGAAAAAAGGTCAACAGTTTGATAAACTCGAGTACATATGTATCTGTTCAATACACTTTTATATCAGATGAATTCACTTGAAGTTTTGGTCTTGTTGTTTACTTCTGGACTTTGCTCTTGTGCGTTTGTGTTGTGGCGTTTGCATTAAAATCGAGTCCCGCGGTCATTTCCGTTGTGGCTTTTTGTTGTGTTGTTGCGTTTGTTGTGACTCGTCTCCACTTCTGTAATAATCAGTGACGCTGGGAGCAACACATAAAATGTCATTCTAATTTGAGCCTCTGGTTACACATTGTTCCTCATCACAAACACACCTGGAGTCGTGTTCTGTTTCCTTCACATGTTTGAGTAACTCTCGATGATTCGTCTGTCGGGTTCAAACTGCCCCCGTCCCTTTTGAAAGTTCCACAGTGCAGCTTTAATGTTGGTGTTTCCTCAGGATTCCATCACAGAGGAGGTGGTGGAGCTCGTGGCCCCGTACCTGCAGATGGACGACTACAACATGGACTCGGCCAAGAGAACCTGCGGTAACGTGGCAGGACTCTGCTCCTGGACACAGGCCATGGTCGACTTCTACGCCATCAACAAGGAAGTCCTGCCGCTGAAGGTCTAGTCCTGGTTCAGTCCTGGTTTAGTCCTGGTTCAGTCCTGGTTTAGTCCTGGTTTAGTCCTGGTTTAGTCCTGGTTCAGTCCTGGTTTAGTCCTGGTTTAGTCCTGGTTTAGTCCTGGTTTAGTCCTGGTTTAGTCCTGGTTTAGACCTGGTTTAGTCCTGGTTTAGTCCTGGTTTGACTCTGGTTTGACTCTGGTTTCTCCACAGTCTAATCTGGCTCTTCAGGAGGCTCGTCTCCTTGTGGCTCAGGCTGAACTGACCAAAGCTCAGGAGCAGCTCGACGCCAAACAGAAGGAACTGGACCAAGTTCAGGTCAGAACCCGACGTCCTGATCCGATCACGACTACAGACTGTGCGTCTGAACGGACTTGACTCACCCGCTCAGCCCCACGGTACAGACAGGAAGTGTTCATGGACGTGACTGGGCTCCATGGTTTGTGGCTCTTCTCACTCACTCTGACCTTCAGACGTTGACCTGAACCACAGGTCAGTCGTCCCCAACCTTTTTTACACCACGGTCCAGTTTAACGTGAGATCATATTTTAACGGCGCGGCGGATCAATAAAACTGGTTTATTGTAAATATAATAATAAATGTTTCCAAAGACGTTTGTTTTTTACTCATTCTGCAGCTTGTGGGTTTAATATTAGTCTGAGTTCAGATGCACCTGAAGTTTCCCAAATCAGATTTTTTGTCTCTATGTTCCTGTATCTGATCTTTTAATGTGAGTCTGAACCACACAGATGTGATGTTTTCACATGTGACCAGGACACTTGGATCTGTGCTCCTGAAACTGATCCATATCTGATCTTTAACATGTGACTTGAGTGTGAACAGTCAGGTCACATTCATCCACCTACACGTCATCAACAAGACACAAACGTCACTATTCTGCACTGAAGTAGAGAAAACTGTTCATGATCCATGTGACTGAAGTGAAGCACATCTCCACTCACCACAAAACACCACCACCAAAAACCTGCTCCTTCTCCTTCTCAATCTCCTCCTTAAAACAAGTCAGTTGTTCATGTTGTGGCTCCGGTACGAGAGGAACTTTAAAATCTCCAGGTGTAAACACAGAGACGCTCGCTGCGGTTGACGTCGTCGTGTCTCCAGTGTCACATGTGGGACACTTTTGGACCGTTTAATGTTCACACTGGAGTCACATACAAGTCACATTTAACTGGAAATGTGAACGACCTCGAAAAAACATCGACGTTCACAAAAAAATGTGAATTGAGCGTTAAACCTGCAGACTGAACGGAGACTCAGTGCTGATGTGACACGTGACAAAGACGACATGAATCAAGAGTCCAGATTCGGATAATTAATAAAACAGAAATAATGCAAGTTATTTATTCTTTCTGTGTGACCTCGTACCAAACGACCCACCGACCGCTGCCATGGCCCCTTTATATAAAAGGACGTAGCGTTAACGTTCTCGTCGCCGAGTTCCAAACAGGAAGTTTGTCCGGGCGGCTCTTCCGGCTCCTTTTGACTACGGCTCTAGTCACTTTGATCGGGATCTTGTGGCTCCTCGCTGGACCTGCCTCGGCGTTTTGCTCTTAAATGTTTGTATTAACAGGGTCAGAATTTTTTATTTCTCTATTTTGTCCCTAAACCAAAACATGAACATGAATAACGGACCAATCAGATCGCTGCCCCCAACCCTACGTCTATCAGCCATGAAGAAGATCAAACTGGAGAAGGAAGTGTGTTTCTTATCTTTGAGCCCCTTTAGTTTGACCCGAACCTTTCACCTCGCTTCAGTTTGTAGCTAAAAACGTAAATACTAAGATGTTTTGTTTTTGTGAAAGGTTTTGTACGACGCAGCGATGAAGGAGAAGCAGGACCTGGAGGACGACGCTCAGAACTGCAGAAGAAAAATGTCCAACGCCACCGCTCTTATAGACGGACTCGGAGGAGAGAAGGTACTGGGTAGACCTGGTTTAGTCCTGGTTCAGTCCTGGTTGGGTCCCGGTTCAGTCCCGGTTGGGTCCCGGTTGAGTCCTGGTTGAGTCCTGGTTGAGTCCTGGTTTAGTCCCGGTTCAGTCCTGGTTGGGTCCCGGTTGAGTCCTGGTTCTGTCTCAGGTGCGGTGGACCAGCTCGTGCTCAGGTCTTGAGGCTCAGATGGAGAGTCTGGTGGGAGACGTGCTGCTCTCCTCTGGGTTCCTCTCGTACTCTGGGCCCTTCAACCAGGAGTTCAGGGATCTGCTGCAGGAACTCTGGAAGAACCTGATGGAGGAGCACCACATCCCCTTCAGCCAGGTGAGGACTCGGCACGTTTAATGTCTGGTCTCAGGTCTGGTCTCAGGTCTGGTCTCTGGTCTGTGGTCTCAGGTCTGGTCTCAGGTCTGGTCTCAGGTCTGGTCAGGTCTCAGGTCTGGTCTCAGGTCTGGTCTCAGGTCTGGTCTCAGGTCTGGTCTCAGGTCTGGTCTCAGGTCTGGTCTCAGGTCTGGTCTCAGGTCTGGTCTCAGGTCTGTGGTCTCAGGTCTGGTCTCAGGTCTGGTCTCAGGTCTGGTCTGGTCTCAGGTCTGGTCTCAGGTCTGGTCTCAGGTCTGTGGTCTCAGGTCTGGTCTCAGGTCTGGTCTCAGGTCTGGTCTCAGGTCTGGTCTGTGGTCTCAGGTCTGGTCTCAGGTCTGTGGTCTCAGGTCTGTGGTCTCAGGTCAGGTCTGGTCTCAGGTCTGTGGTCTCAGGTCTGTGGTCTCTGGTCTGGTCTGTGGTCTCAGGTCTGGTCTCAGGTCTGGTCTGTGGTCTCAGGTCTGGTCTCAGGTCTGGTCTCAGGTCTGTGGTCTCAGGTCTGGTCTCAGGTCTGGTCTGTGGTCTGGTCTGTGGTCTCTGGTCTGGTCTGTGGTCTCAGGTCTGTGGTCTCTGGTCTGTGCAGGACATAGACGTGTCGTCTCTGCTGGTCGACTCGGGGACGGTGGGGGTGTGGTCTCTTCAGGGTCTCCCCTCAGACGCTCTGTCGGTGCAGAACGGCATCATCGTGACCAAAGCCCCGCGCTTCCCTCTGCTCATCGACCCCCAGGGACAAGGCAAGACCTGGATCCAGAACCGCGAGAGAGAGCGCCTCCTGCAGGTCAGGGCGGGGTCAGGCCGGGGTCAGGGGTCAGGGGGGTCAGGGCGGGGTCAGGGGTCAGGGCGGGGTCAGGGGTCAGGGTGTTTGTGTGACCCCATCAAACACAAACCTACTTGAAAACTGTCCATTGTTTGTGCTTTGTTTTTCAACCAGTCCCAGGAAGCTTGAAAATGCTCTAAAACGACAAAACTGGAGTCAATCATTTGTGCTTCGTTTGTGCTGCAAAAAGTGACATTTTTGTGATTATGGTTCTTAAAATATCAGCTGTTTTATTTTGGACCGATGACGTCATCCAGCCCCTCAAAAGTTAAACAGCCTCAAAACCCGACTAAAGCTCAGTCTGAACCTCTTCTGTCCATTTGAACATTAGTCTTACTGATGTTTCTGTGTTTGATGATGGAGTCCAACCTCTGCAGGAAGGTTTATATCGAGGGTTTTTCTTTTTGTCCTTCAGTCTGATACTCTTTTTTTTTTTTGGTGACCCGCCTTTTGGTTTTCAGAAACTTGTCACAGAGATACTCCAGACTTTTTTACACTGATTTTTGTCCGAGCCTAAAATGCCGTCGATCTCCCTCCGTGAATTTCTTCCATTTGTCACCTTTATCATCAGTGAGCGTCGAGTCGTACACATGTTTGTATTTCCACAACATTTCCTCCAGCTGTGACTCAAAACCATCCATTTTTTTCTTGCTGCGCACCGGAAACAGATAAACCACAAACACATAAATAATCAGAGCCAAATGTGGGACAGAGCTGCAGAACTGACGAACAATGTTCTGCTCAGCTGAGGTGTCAAGAACAAACCACAAGAACTGCCCAACAGGAGCTGGACACACAAAATGACATCATTTTGTGGGTTCAGTCCTCGATACAAGAACAAAGTTCTGATGTTCTTATGAAATATGAATAGGCCTTCAGTTTCTGGTCCTCGTGCAGGTGACGTCTCTGAACCATAAGTACTTCCGCTCTCACCTGGAGGACTGTCTGTCTCTGGGGCGCCCCCTGCTGATCGAGGACGTGGGTCACGAGCTGGACCCGGTGCTGGACAACATCCTGGACAAGAACTTCATCAAGTCTGGATCTTCCTTCAAAGTGAGTCAAAGAGTCTTGGTTAAAGTTGTTCTCAGGTCAGATGGAGAGTCCGCGGTCTGGAGCTGGTGTTGGATGTTCTCCCTGTGCCTCAGGTGAAGGTGGGGGACAAAGAGGTGGACGTGTTGAAGGGTTTCTGTCTCTACATCACCACCAAACTGTCCAACCCGGTGTTCAGCCCCGAGGTGAGCGCCCGCGTCGCTGTGGTCGACTTCACCGTGACGCAGAGAGGCCTCGAGGACCAGCTGCTGGGACGAGTCATCCTCATCGAGAAACAGGTCCACCAAACAAACAGCTACACCTGGTCTGGGCCTGGTCCTGGTCTAGTCCTGGTCTGGGTCCTGGTCTAGTCCTGGTCTGGTCCTGGTCTAGTCCTGGTCTAGTCCTGGTCTAGTCCTGGTCTAGTGGGGACAGGTGAGGGGGCGGGGACAGGTGAGGGGCGTGTCTCACCTGTGTGTCGTTCAGGAGCTGGAGGCGGAGCGTGACAGGTGAGGGGGCGGGGACAGGTGAGGGGGCGGGGCGTGTCTCACCTGTGTGTTGTTCAGGAGTTGGAGGGGGAGCGGGGGGTGGTGGGGCGGGACAGGTGAGGGGGCGGGGGCGTGTCTCACCTGTGTGTTGTTCAGAGAGCAGTGAGCTGGAGGGCGGAGCGTGTGACAGGTGAGGGGGCGGGGACAGGTGAGGGGGCGGGGCGTGTCTCACCTGTGTGTGTCGTTCAGGAGCTGGAGGCGGAGCGTGTGACAGGTGAGGGGGCGGGGACAAGGTGAGGGGGCGGGCCGTGTCTCACCTGTGGTGTCGTTCAGGAGCTGGAGGCGGAGCGTGTGACAGGTGAGGGGCGGGGACAGGTGGGGAGGCGGGGGCGTGTCTCACCTGTGTGTCGTTCAGGAGCTGGAGGCGGAGCGTGTGACAGGTGAGGGGGCGGGGACAGGTGAGGGGCGTGTCTCACCTGTGTGTCGTTCAGGAGCTGGAGGCGGAGCGTGTGACAGGTGAGGGGGCGTGTCTCACCTGTGTGTTGTTCAGGAGCTGGAGGCGGAGCGTGTGACAGGTGAGGGCGGGGACAGGTGAGGGGCGTGTCTCACCTGTGTGTCGTTCAGGAGCTGGAGGCGGAGCGTGTGACCCTGGTGGAGGAGGTGACGTTGAATCGCAGGAGGATGCAGGAGCTGGAGGACAGTCTCCTGCTCAGACTCAGCTCCACACAAGGATCTCTGGTGGAGGACGAGTCCCTCATCCAGGTCCTACAGGTCACCAAGACCACGGCTCAGGAGGTACTACTAATACTACTAGTACTACTACTGTACTACTTCTACTACTACTACTACTACTACTGTTAGTACTACAAACAGGACTGCAGTTGACGAGGTAAAAGTACTGTTACTTCTGTTAGTTCTTGGTGTTTTTCTGTTCTCAGTTGAGAGGAAAAGGTAAAAAAGTAAAACATACAAATCCTTTTCTGAAAGGAGGAAGTGGCTCATCCCAAACAGTCATGTACAGAACCCCCGTCCTTTTAGCTCTTTACCTTTTTGTTGTCTTCTGTTTATTTTCTCTCAGCACCAACTTGGAAACTGTTTTGTTTGTAAAATGTGCTGTAGAAATAAAGTGGATTTGGATTTGATATTCAGAACTTCTGTGTTGATTTTCACCAACTCCTGACCTCTGACCTCTGACCCCCTGACCCCTGCAGGTGAGCGAGAAGCTGTCGATCGCGGCGGAGACGGAGGTGAAGATAAACCAGGCGCGTGAGGAGTTCCGCCCCGTGGCCACCAGGGGCAGTATCCTGTACTTCCTGATCGTGGAGATGTCGGCGGTGAACGTCATGTACCAGACTTCGCTCCGACAGTTCCTGGGCCTGTTCGACTCGTCCATGAAGAACTCCGGCCGCTCTCCGGTCACCGCCAAACGGATCGGGAACATCGTGGAGTACCTCACGCGCCACGTCAGTCACTACACGACCACAGCGTGTGT
>NW_026571070.1:1063712-1096212 GCF_026225935.1 Boleophthalmus pectinirostris
ATTTTGTCATTTCAAATCATCTTAAACGAGTCAGAGTCGATCAAAGGGTCGAACGTGTCCAGAGCTGAACAATGTCCAGGTCTGATACAAGAGTCTCAAAAACCGTCTGAAGTCGAGTCTGTGAGTCGAGTCTGTGAGTCGAGTCTGTGAGTCGAGTCTGTGAGTCGTGTCTGTGAGTCGTGTCTGTGAGTCGAGTCTGTGAGTCGTGTCTGTGAGTCGTGTCTTTATGGACAAATACACAAAGTGTCGTTTCAGGCCGTTAGAGTCGATCCACCTGCAAAATATAAAACAGAACAGATTTTATTGAATGAATTTCTCCTTTGCCGCCTGTTGTGTTTATGTCTCTGTAGTTTTGACCTCTGACCCCTGTGGCCTCTTAGTCCTGGTCTGGTCCTGGTTTAGTCCTGGTTTAGTCTTTGTATAGTCCTGGTCTAGTCCTGGTCTGGTCCTGGTCTGGTCTAGTCCTGGTCTAGTCCTGGTCCTGGTCCTGGTCTGGTCTAGTCCTGGTCTAGTCCTGGTCTAGTCCTGGTCCTGGTCTAGTCCTGGTCTAGTCCTGGTCCTGGTCTAGTCCTGGTCTGGTCTAGTCCTGGTCCTGGTCTAGTCCTGGTCTAGTCCTGGTCCTGGTCTGGTCTAGTCCTGGTCTAGTCCTGGTCTGGTCTAGTCCTGGTCTGGTCTAGTCCTGGTCTAGTCCTGGTCCTGGTCTATGGTCTGGTCTAGTCCTGGTCCTGGTCTAGTCCTGGTCTGGTCTCTGTTCTTCAGGAGCGTCGTAAGTTCGGGGCTCTGGGCTGGAACATTCCGTATGAGTTTAATCAGGCCGACTTCACCTCCAGCCTCCAGTTTGTCCAGAACCTCCTGGACAACACGGACCCGAAGAGAGGAGTGGACTGGACCTGCCTCAGATACATGCTCGGTCTGTATTGGTCCCGGTCTCGGTCCCAGTCCCGGTCCCGGTCCCGGTCCCGGTCTGACCTTCTCCCTCTCCCCAGGTGAGGTCCAGTACGGCGGCAGAGTGACCGACGACCTGGACAAGCGTCTGCTGAACACGTTCACTCAGGTTTGGTTCGGTGAAAACCTCTTCACCCAAACCTTCTGCTTCTACAAAGGATACGGCCTCCCAGAGAAGATCTGCAACCTCCAGCAGATCCTCCAGCACCTGGACGAGCTGCCCACCGTCGACTCCCCGGAGGTAAGAGAGCAGACGGAGGCAGACGGAGGAGCAGACGGAGGAGCAGACGGAGGAGCAGACAGAGGAGCAGACAGAGGAGACAGGACAGAGGGAGCAGAGGACAGGCAGACAGAGGAGCAGACAGAGACAGAGGAGCAGACAGACAGAGACAGAGGAGCAGACAGAGGAGCAGACAGAGACAGACGGAGAGAGACAGAGGAGCAGACAGAGGAGCAGCAGAGACAGAGGAGCAGACGGAGACAGAGGAGCAGACAGAGACAGAGACAGACAGAGGAGCAGACAGAGGAGCAGACAGAGACAGAGAGAGAGAGCAGACAGAGGAGCAGACAGAGGAGCAGACAGAGACAGAGGAGCAGACAGAGACAGAGGAGCAGACAGAGGAGCAGACAGAGGAGGAGCAGACAGAGGAGCAGACAGAGACAGAGGACAGGAGACAGACAGAGGAGCAGACAGAGAGACAGAGACAGAGACAGAGACAGAGGAGCAGACGGAGGAGCAGACAGAGGAGCAGAGACGGAGGAGCAGACAGAGGAGCAGACAGAGGAGCAGACAGAGACAGAGGAGCAGACAGAGGAGCAGAGACAGAGGAGCAGACAGAGAGCAGACGGAGGAGCAGACAGAGACAGAGGAGCAGACAGAGGAGCAGACAGAGGAGCAGACAGAGACAGAGGAGCAGACAGAGACAGAGGAGCAGACAGAGACAGAGGAGCAGACAGAGACAGAGGAGCATCAGTTTTGTTTCTTTCACGTCTCGTTTTGTTTGTTTCAGGTTTTCGGGCTCCACCCAAACGCTGACATCACCTACCAAACAAATCTGGCCAATCAGACGCTGAGCACCATCATCAACATCCAACCAAAGGACGGAGGGGGCGGAGCCGGAGAGACCAGAGAGAGCAGTGTGCAAAGACTGGCCAATGAGATGTTAGAGAAGCTACCGCCCGACTACGTCCCCCACGAGGTACTCCCCCCCCCCCCCCCCCCCGAGGTACTCCCCCCCCACGAGGTGGTACCCCCCCCCCCCCCACAGGTACCCCCCCCCACGAGGTCCCCCCCCCCCCCCCACGAGGTACTCCCCCCACGAGGTACCCCCCCACCCCCCCCCCCCCCACAGGTACTCCCCCCCACGAGGTCCCCCCACGGGTACTCCCCCCCCACGAGGTACCCCCCCCCCCCACGAGGTACTACTACTACTACTGGTTCGGTCCCGGTTCGGTCCCGGTTCAGTCCTGGTTCGGTCCCGGTTCGGTCCCGGTTCAGGTCCTGGTTCGGTCCTGGTTCAGTCCCGGTTCAGTCCTGGTTCAGTCCTTGTTTGTTTCAGGTTCGGTCTCAGCTGCAGACTCTGGGGCCTCTTCAGCCAATGAACATTTTCCTCAAACAGGAAGTCGACCGAATGCAGCGAATCATCAGCCGAGTTCGGAGCACGCTCAGTGACCTGCAGCTCGCCATCGACGGTGAGCGACACACGCCCCCGAAACCAGACCACGCCCCCGAAAACCAGACCACGCCCCCGAACCAAAACACGCCCCCGAAAACCAGACCACGCCCCCGAAAACCAGACCACGCCCCGAAACCAGAACACGCCCCCGAAAACCAGAACACGCCCCCGAAAACCAGACCACGCCCCCGAAACCCGACGGTCTGGTTCAGAGTGTGGATCAGACCGTTTTTTTCTGTCTGAGTCTGACCCGAGTCCGACAGTTAAAATCACACAAAATACAAAACACAAACTCAGAAACAGAGAAAATAATGATGAGACTTTATTGTTTTTGTGTAAAGTGTTAAATTGAAAGTGCAGCGTCTCGTCTGTCAGCTGATCTGCTACAGTCAGAGATTTAAAATCCCATCAGATTCTTCTTGTCTTTGTGGTGTGAACTTTTTGTCACACATTTAAAAATAATTTAAGACTGAAAATCCTGTAGTGTGTGTGGCGCCTTTAGCTGTTTTTAATTGTTCTAATGTTTTATCTCGCTGATGTGTCCGAGTCTTGGTTGGACTTTGGTCGGGTTTTCAGAACAGCAGCCAGTTTCAGCCTCGACAGAGTCTGGATGAGTCTGTCTGGAGAAGTTCCTTACCTCTCCCTCTCTCTGTCTCTCCTTCCTCTCTTCCTTCTCTCAGGTTCTATCGTGATGTCTGAGGAGCTTCGTGATGCCCTCGACTGTCTGTTTGACGCCCGTGTGCCCGCGGCGTGGCACAGGCTCAGTTGGGCGTCTGCGTCTCTGGGCTTCTGGTTCAGTGAGTTTCTGGAGAGGAACCTTCAGCTCTGCTCCTGGATCTGCTCTGGAAGACCTCACACCTTCTGGCTCACCGGCTTCTTCAACCCTCAGGTCAGGTTCTCCAGGTTCTCCAGGTTCTCCAGGTTCTCCAGGTTCTCCTGACCTGGACCGGGCTCGGGTCTGGAGAAACGTGGCAGGTGAATAAAGCCTTCAGTTCTGTTGTGTTCAGGGTTTTCTGACGGCGATGCGGCAGGAGACGACCCGTCAGAACCAGGCCAGGGGCTGGGCCCTGGACTCGGTGACGCTCAGTAACGACGTGACCAGACTGATGAAGGAGGACGTGTCGGCCCCGCCCCCTGAGGACGTGGGCGGAGTCTACATCTACGGACTCTTCCTGGACGGCGCCGGGTGGGACCGACGCGGCGCCAAACTCACCGAAGCACCGCCCAAGGTCTGTGTACGGTAACGGGAGGGCATCTGGTTTAGTCCTGGTTCAGTCCTGGTTCAGTCCTGGTTTAGTCCTGGTTTAGACCTGGTTTTAGAGCTGGTTTAGTCCTGGTTTTAGACCTGGTTTAGTCCTGGTTTAGTCCTGGTTTAGACCTAGTTCAGTCCTGGTTTAGACCTGGTTTAGTCCTGGTTTTAGAGCTGGTTTAGTCCTAGTTTTAGAGCTGGTTTAGTCCTAGTTTTAGAGCTGGTTTAGTCCTAGTTTTAGAGCTGGTTTTAGAGCTGGTTCAGTCCTGGTTTAGACCTGGATCAGTCCTGTTTAAGTCCTGTTTCAGTCCTGGTTCAGTCCTGGTCTCCCATGATGCCTCAGGTGCTGTTCTCTCCTCTTCCTGTCGTCCACGTCTTCGCCGTCGGCTGCGGCGACAGTTCCAAGATGGCGGAGGGCGGGCGTTCCTCGTACTCGTGTCCCGTCTATAAGAAGTCGCGCCGCACCGACCTCAACTACGTGTTCAGTCTGAGTCTCCGCTCCAGCCGACCCCCCCAGCACTGGACCCTGAGGGGCACCGCTCTGCTCTGTGACTGCACCTGAGGGGGGGGGCACACCTGAGGGGGGCACCGCTCTGGAGTCTCTGGAGACTTTCTGGAGATTTAAGGTCGACTGTGATTGTGTGCGTGGGGGCCTCACCTGGACTCACCTGACCTGCAGAGGACTCACCTGGACTCACCTGGACCTGCAGAGGACTCACCTGGACCCACCTGGACACCTGGACTCACCTGGACTCACCTGGACCTGCAGAGGACTCACCTGGACCCACCTGGACTCACCTGGACTCACCTGGACTCACCTGGACTCACCTGGACCTGCAGAGGACCCACCTGGACTCACCTGGACTCACCTGGACCTGCAGAGGACTCACCTGGACCCACCTGGACCTGCAGAGGACTCACCTGGACCACCTGGACTCACCTGGACTCACCTGGACTCACCTGGACCTGCAGAGGACTCACCTGGACCCACCTGGACTCACCTGGACTCACCTGGACTCACCTGGACCCACCTGGACCTGCAGAGGACTAACCTGGACTCACCTGGACTCACCTGGACTCACCTGGACTCACCTGGACTCACCTGGACCTGCTCAAAGACTCTGGACTCTCATTTCATGTGAGTCAAACCTGAACAAAATGATTTTCTACAGTGAGTTTAGACCAAGTCCATCTGTGTCAAAGTGTGATTAAAGTATTAGAGTAATATTAGAGTAATATTAGAGTAATATTAGAGTAATATTAGAGTAATATTAGAGTAATATTAGAGTAATATTAGAGTAATCTCATGTAGTATCAGAGTAAAATCTCCTGTAGTATTTATTTCTGTCTCTGTATCTGCAGATGTTTCTGTCACAGTTTAAATGATTCTTTATATTTAAACTTTGTCTTTTTGTTTTTGTGTTTTTCATCTCGACTCGTTTCATCCAAAGACAAATTAAAAAACAAACAAACAAACAAACAAACAAACCAAAATGAATTCCACTTTATTTTTTCACCAGGACAAAAACAAACGTCCATGCAGCACTCACACACAACACACGAACACACGAACACACGAACACTAGAGGTCATCAAAGGTCATTCACAAAGGTCACACTGAGGTCAAAGGTCAAAGGTCAAAGGTCAGCTCCTCGTTTCCAGGTGAAAAAGTCTCAAAGATTTAATCAAACTCAAAAAAACTCTGAAACCCCGAGGTCCAGACAGAAACTCACCACATTTATACTCAGACTGTAACACCATAATACTACAACTACAGTACTACAGTACTACAGGACTACAGGACTACAGGACTACAGTACTACAGTACTACAGGACTACAGGACTACAGGACTACAGTACTACAGTACTACAGTACTACAGTACTACAGGACTACAGGACTACAGTACAGTACTACAGTACTACAGTACTACAGTACTACAGGACTACAGTACTACAGGACTACAGTACTACAGTACTACAGTACTACTACTACAGACTACAGGTACTACAGTACTACAGTACTACAGTACTACAGGACTACAGTACTACAGTACTACAGTACTACAGTACTACAGGACTACAGTACTACAGTACTACAGTACTACAGTACTACAGGTACTACAGTACAGGACTACAGTACTACAGGACTACAGTACTACAGTACTACAGACTACAGACTACAGGACTACAGTACTACAGGACTACAGTACTACAGGACTACAGTACTACAGGACTACAGGACTACAGTACTACAGTACTACAGACTACAGACTACAGTACTACAGACTACAGTACTACAGTACTACAGTACTACAGGACTACAGTACTACTACAGTACTACTACAGTACTACAGTACAGTACTACAGTACTACAGTACTACAGGACTACAGGACTACAGGTACTACAGTACTACAGACTACAGTACTACAGTACTACAGTACAGTACTCAGTACTACATACAGTACTACAGTACTCTTCATACAGTACTACAGTACAGTACTACAGTACTCTTCATACAGTACTCAGATACTCAGATACTCAGACCTCTGTGTGTTGTGTGTGTCGTCCCTGATCACGTCTGTGGATGAGGGACACTTTTCCTGAACTGAGAACATCTGACCCCAAGACACAAACTACATTCTCCAGGACCTCCAGAACCTCCAGAACCTCCAGGACCTCCAGGACCTCCAGGACCTCCAGAACCTCCAGGACCTCCAGGACCTCCAGGAACCTCCAGAACCTCCAGAACCTCCAGAACCTCCAGAACCTCCAGAACCTCCAGGACCTCCAGAACCTCCAGACCTCCAGGAACCTCCAGGACCTCCAGGACCTCCAGAACCTCCAGAACCTCCAGGATCTTCAAGATCTGCAGGACCTCCCCCGGCAGGTGTCAGTTTGGTCCTGGGTGAGTCCAGGTTTGGTTGAGGTGAACATCATCAGAAGATTGTGTAAGATTCTGGTGTGAGTCTTAATCTGAGGTTTAACCGTATCTGCTCCTCTTTTCTGTTGTCAGGATCAGTTCAGTCCAAACCTGTGATGGTCCAGTTTAAGTCCTGGTTTAGACCTGATGTAGACCTGCTTTAATCTTAGTCTAGTCCTGGTTTAGATCAAACTGGTCCAAAACAGAGACACTGGGACATTTCTCCTATAAACTTGGACAAATCAGTGTTTTTGTATAAATGTGCGGAGACAGAGACACAGACTCAGGACTGGGACGTCTGGACCCTAAAGAAGGTTCACTTTATTGTCCCCGTAGAGGACATGTGTCCTCTGCGTTTCCGGGTCTGGTCTTGGTCTGGACCTGAGCTGCAGAGCCACAGACACAGGGAGAACATGTAAACTCCTCACAGAAAGACCTGGGAGTCGAACCTGGAACCTTCTCGCTGTGAGACGAGAGTGAAAGTTCTAGTAGTTCCAGTGACAGAAGTTCTAGTTCAGTCTTGGTCTAGTTCTGGTTCAGTCCTTGAATCACCCCTGGAGGAGGTCAGAGGTGAGTTTGGTCTTGGGGTCAGAGGTCAGGGGGAGTTTTATTTGTTCGTTATATTTGAAACACATTTTTTTTTTCTGCTCCAAACTCATCACATTTTCAACTCGTGACATTAGCACCACATTTTTGTAAAGTTCTAAAATCATTCGTCTCTCGCCAAATAAACCCCGGCTCCTCGTCGAGCCTCATGCTCATTTCACTTAAACACAAAACACTAAAGTCTCTGGAACTTCTCCTCGTCCTCCTCGTCCTCCTCCTCGTTCTCCTCGTCCTCGTCCTCCTCGTCCTCCTCCTCCTCGTCCTCCTCGTCCTCCTCGTCCTCCTCGTCCTCCTCCTCGTCCTCCTCCTCCTCGTCCTCCTCGTCCTCCTCGTCCTCCTCCTCGTCCTCCTCCTCCTCGTCCTCCTCCTCCTCGTCCTCCTCGTCCTCCTCGTCCTCCTCCTCCTCCTCGTCCTCCTCGTCCTCGTCACATTCCTGCTTCGGTGGGCGTATTTCACACTTTAAAAAACGTGAGTCCAAAGTGACAAAACTCAACAGAGCGTCGGATCAGGTTCGTGAGAAGATGAAAACGTAAACTCTTAGTCCGTAAACGAGGCGTGTTCCGGTGCCGTCCGTCCCCGCGTGTCTCCTCTTCTTCATCATCATCATCACCGCCGCGAAACGAAGAGTCTGATCCACCCACACCTCCAGAACGTTCCTCAGAGGTTCTGCACTGACGTCACTTTCCAGCACAAAGACTCACAAACGTCTCGCGTAAGTTAAAGGTCCCAGATCACACGCTTCTGATGTTCTGATGTTCTAAAGTTCTGATGTTCTGATGTTCTAAAGTTCTGATGTTTTGATGTTCTGATGTTCTAAAGTTCTGATGTTCTGATGTTCTAAAGTTCTGATGTTCTGTTGTTCTAAAGTTCTGATGTTCTAAAGTTCTGATGTTCTAAAGTTCTGATGTTCTAAAGTTCTGATGTTCTAAAGTTCTGATGTTCTGTTCTTCTGATGTTCTAAAGTTCTGATGTTCTATAGTTCTGATGTTCTAAATGTTCTGATGTTCTAAAGTTCTGATGTTCTAAAGTTCTGATGTTCTAAAGTTCTGATGTTCTGATGTTCTAATGTTCTGATGTTCTAAATGTTCTGATGTTCTAAAGTTCTGATGTTTCTGATGTTCTAAAGTTCTGATGTTCTGTTCTAAAGTTCTGATGTTCTGTTGTTCTGATGTTCTGTTGTTCTGATGTTCTGTTGTTCTGATGTTCTGTTGTTCTAAAGTTCTGATGTTCTAAAGTTCTGATGTTCTGATGTTCTAAAGTTCTGATGTTCTGTTCTGATGTTCTAAAGTTCTGATGTTCTGTTGTTCTGATGTTCTGTTGTTCTAAAGTTCTGATGTTCTAAACTTTTAAAGTTCTGATGTTCTGTTGTTCTGATGTTCTGTTGTTCTAAAGTTCTGATGTTCTAAAGTTCTGTTCTGATGTTCTAAAGTTCTGATGTTCTAAAGTTCTGATGTTCTAAAGTTCTGATGTTCTAAAGTTCTGATGTTCTAAAGTTCTGTTGTTCTAAAGTTCTGATGTTCTGTTGTTGTTTCCTGGACTCATGTTTTGTTTCTTTCACATGTTTAACTCACAAACCTGCACATTTAGCACGAGTTCTTCTCTCAAACTGAAAACTCTCCACCTTCCACCTTGTGATGTCATCATGTGGTGATACAGGAAGTGCTCCACTGCGTTTTTAAACTCCACACACCTTCACTAGAATCAACTGGATCATTTCAGCTCTGGAATTTCTTGATCATCTCTACAGAACTAAAGGGAAAATAAGCTGTTCACTTCTGCTACCACTTCATGACATCACAAGGTGGAGCAGAGCATTTAGAGAGTAAACAGATAAATCAGGATAACTCTACAAAGTGTTAACTCAACAACACACAGAGGAGTTTTATTTTTACACTTTATTTGAGTTAATTTAAGATGAAATTATGAACAAAACGACACAGCAAAAACTGGAGGGTTCAAATTTCAGGGTGAAATATTTCAGAGTTGTTTTTAACACAAAAAGTGTGATTTTAACAATTTGAGAGTGAAATGTGTGTTGGAGTTGAGGTTGATTTGTCAGAGTTGATTTGGTTGAAGTTAATTCAACTCCCTTAGTGTTAATTTGTCTCCTCCACTTCAAACTCCCTCCAGAGAAGAACCAGTTTGAACCAGTTTTGTTCTGAATTTCATTTTAAATTAACTCAAATAAAGAGTAAAAATAAAACTCCTCTGTGTGTTGTTGAGTTAAATCAGATTAACTCTACAAAGTGTTATCTGTTTACTCTCTAAACCTTCATTTAACTCTGGATTTGGGTTAAACAGGAACTTTGGTCCAGTTTTACTTCATGAACATTTAAACAAGTGTTAAATTAACTCGAGAACAGAGTGACTCAGAGAAACTCTGAGGAAATGTTAAAAAATGATTCTGTCAGAGTCAGTTTTAACTCTTCACTTTTTGCTGTTGACAGAGTCACTCAAACAAAGAATGAAACAAACAGAACTGCAGCTCAGTGTGTGACCAGGAACAGCAGAACATTAGAACATTAGAACATGATTAAAGGTCCATTAAAGCTCCTGAAGCTTTACTCCGCCCATGAGTGAAGCGGTGTCCAATGGGGCGAGGGGGGCGGGCGTGGGCGATGATTGACAGCCTCAACAGTCCAACACGCCGTGATGCGTCCGGACTCTGAAACCGAGCGGGACATTTGTGCTTCGTGATGCCGTTTCCCGTTTCTCCAGCCTCAGTGGGACGTGGAGGTGCTCGGTCACGTCTGCACTCGTCACACAATAACCTGCGTCTGACTCAACGCCGCCGTTTGTCCGACCTGAAAACTCAAATGTCCTGCTGACCCTGAAGACACTGACCCACAAGTCACATTTTTAACAAATCTTCACCAAACTCAGACCAGACACAGAGACACACTTGTGTTTTAGACACATTTACTCAGAGAATCAGGAGGAGAAAGTGTTTTTGTGTAAAGCTCAGAGTTTGTGTGATGTGGGACCTTTAACTTTCACTGTTTTTCTTCCGTTGACTTGATTTTCTGGATTCGACGTCAGGAACAAAGTAAATATTGAGCAGAGTTGTCGACTTTTCCTCGTGTAGCAGCTCGTTCACATTTACAGAAGAAAATGTCAAAGTTCCGGAGGTCGTGACGTCACCTGCAGAACCTCCGCTCCTCTCGCCTCGTGACCATCAGGTCTCCAGTTCTGGTCCGTCGGCGCTTCTCTTTACGACAGCTGCTTCATGTCGTACATCGGGACCTCGGCCGCCTCCTCGGCTTTGGCCTCTCCCTCGGCCGCCAGGGGCGTCCCTTTGCGGCCTTTAGGCGGCGCTACGGGCTGCGCGGCGTCGGCTCCGCCCTCCGCGCCCTCCTGCCCCTCCGCCACCGTCCGCTCCTTCTTCAGGGTCAGTTTCTCCTTCAGCTTCTCCCCAGACTGTCGGATCTTCTCCCTGCGCTCGGCCGTCACGATGCGCTCGCCCAGCTTGTTGACCTTGGAGCCCAGGTTGTCGCGGGTCTTGCTGAGGTTTTCTTTGGAGAAGGTGTGTTTGAAGCTCTCGATGCGCGTCAGGCCGCTCTTCTTCATGCGTGTGGCGGCCGAAGAGTCCGCCTCCTCCACCACCATGTACTCCTCGTCCGACTCCGGCGGGAGCTCGAACTTATCGGGCTCCACGTGACGAGGAGGAGCGGCGGCGCCTCCCTCCGCCGGCTCGCTGCCCGCCGCCACCGTCTTCACCTCCTGATCGCCCTGGAACAAAGAGACACACCGAGGAACATCATCCAACAGACGTCTGGAACATCTGAACCTCTGCTCTGACCTACTGCTCCTCTGAAACTCTCCTCTGACCCTCTGTTCCTCTGACCTTCTGACCTTCTGCTCCTCTGACCTTCTACTTCTCTTGAGGTCAAATAATTCTGCCATCATCATCTAATTCTAAAGTATTTTATGATCCCATAATAAGGAAATGTTGGTGTTAGTCGCTTTAATGTCACGGCAAAATTCTGGGCGTTAAAATAACTTCTCCGTGTTTATTCATCTCTGTCCAGTATTTCCGACACGTGATAATAACGACCAACCTGGCAACCCCACACTGCCAAAAAACTGGGCCAAAATGTGAGAAATAAAGACTTAAATTGACCAGAAAATGACTTTGTGCGTCGTGAAATAATGTGTCCACGCAGCGAGATCATTTTACTTGACAAGTTCTTTTAAAATAATCGACCTCCAGACGAGAACGACTCAGTCTGAGCTCAGTGTTCACGGGCTGGAAATACGTTTACGGAAGTGAAGTTTTAGATCCTCAAAGTCGAGTATCAAATCTGTGTCACTGAATCTAAAAATAAGTGAAGTGCTGCAGGGGAAACTCTGCTCTGTGGATTGTAGCTTTTTAACCTGTTACTACCTGCCTCATTTTGGTGTGTGCACAATGGTAAGACATACCCAAATGCCATCGCTTATTAAAAGAAAACCTTAGAACCCACATGCTTGTGTGAGGCACCATTTTAAAGCTTAGACCTTCTAGTTTCTGTAGATATGTACATGAAGACTGTGAGTGCTGCCTAACCTACAGTACACTCAATTAAACATTGTATTTTTTTGCTTCGAAAAAAAATAGAAAAAAATAAAGGCCTTAGCTTGGTCATACTTCATTCTAGGCATTTGTGACTCACTACACTCATTGTTCAAGTTGTTGGCAACAACTGTGTAGAATTTCAGACTCTAGGACAAAGGGTTTTGATGCTGTGAGCCTTTGTGTAAACAAAATGACAATTCAACACAAGATTGCCAAATTTGTGCCAAAATAATAATAATAATAATAATTGTTATTATTATAATACTAATTCTTCTGAGCTTTAGGCATGTTTTCTCAAGAAAAAAACTAAAAGTAGCCAAAATTGTCTTCCAAGTGGCAGTTCTGCTACTACTACTACTACTGCTCTGTGTCTCTCCTGTTCCTCTCGGCTGCGCGTATAAACACAGGGTCCGTTTCCAATACAATCTGAATGTCCCACCCACCGTTTGAAAGCTCTGCTGATTGGCTAAAACAATATGTCAATCACTTTCTGGAAGATCCAATGACTGAAGAGATTTCCCGTAAACAAACTGATGACGCGTGCGTAAAGCCAGGAAGTACGTGAGTGCGTTAGCTTCTTCAGCGGCTTGTCCCGCCTAAACCCCGCCACCGACAACAGCGGGGAGGGTCTCATTTTGAAGCTAAGAGTGTGAGGAAAACAAGCGCACCCAAGAGCGGGAGAGAAAGGGAAGTGAGAGCGGGAGAAGAGGCGGAGAAGAGACAGAATATTTTCATTCACGGATTCATCCACTCATACGGACGACGGTTTTCTGGATTATTTCCCCACATGGAATTATTTTTTGGAAAAACAACTTATTTCTTTTTCTGTGGATTATTACGGATTTATTGAGTACAACTTTTCATGGATTGAACGCGTTTTGGACCGACAGAACCGCTCAAAGGTAAGAAACGCGTATCTTATTCTTTGTTTATGATGTGAATTTTTAAATTCACATAAATTCGGGCTCGTTGTACGACATAAAATGAATGATATGGTTGTTTTATTGATAAATGAAGCTTTCAAACGATGTATGGCCAGTAGTGAAAACAATAATGAAGGTGAATATACAGAGTGAACATTTTTTATTGGAAAATCGCCCGCCGGCGGGCGGGTGGTAAGTGGTTTTAAAAACATTTATTGCCTCAATTTAAGATTTTCTGATGAAGTTGTAGATGTAGTGATGAAGTTTATCGTCATGGAAGAAAAATCTGTGACCATTTTTTAGGTTAAACAACCAAGTCAGAACCAGTGAATAAACCATAAACCTGAAAACAAGACGAAGAACCTGATGTAAGTTTTTAAATCTTGGTCAGGTCCCTTGTAAACATGTCCCTGTGACCTTTGACCTGCGCTCATGTAACACACACACTCCCCGTCTTCACCGGCCGTCCTCTTCCCCAAGACTTTTTGATCAAATTGTTGGATTAAGATTAAAAATCCATCAGTATAGTTTTGATTTGAGACTGAAGTCCAAACCGGGACTGTCCCACAGATTTACACAAAACTACAGATTTGTCCCACAGATTTACACAAAACTACAGATTTGTCCCACAGATTTACACAAAACTACAGATTTGTCCCACAGACGTCCCTGATTCTGACCAGTCTGATCCTGCAACAGGAAAGAGAACACAAACTGACATTTGTTTAAGTAAAATACAGAAAATCTGATTAAAAACAACAAAACACAAAGAAAATGTGACTAAACTGACTCATGTTGATCATAAATGTGTCGAGTGCTGAACACGCACACACACACACACACACACACACACACACACACACACACACACACACACACACACACATACACACACACACAGACACACACACACACACACACACACACACACACACACACACACACACAGACACACACACACACACACACACACACACACACACACACACACACACACACACACACACACACACACACACACACACACACACACACTTACACACTTAATCAAACTGTTGGATTTAGATTAAAAATCTATTAATACAGTTTTGATTTATGCAATCTGACCGTCTAAATCTGGACTAAACTTGGTCTAAACCTGGTCTAAACCTGGTCTAAAGTCTGGTCTAAACCTGGTCTAAACCTGGTCTAAGTCTGGTCTAAGTCTGTCCCGGTGTCGGTGGTGAGTCTGTGGTGAAAGTCTCCGTCTGTTGGTGCAGTGACTCTGGCCGTTGGCGTTTGCTCTTTTAGACAGAAATAATCTGCAGCTGTTGGAGCGTCTCAGCTAATCTTAACTGGAGCTTTCAGCGCACGAGCTCAGGTTACACCAACGCCGACCCACAGCACGCCAAAAACACACCCACAACACACCAAAAACACACCAACGACACGCCAAAAACACACCAACGACACACCAAAAACACACCAACAACACACCAAAAACACACCAACGACACGCCAAAAACACACCAACGACACGCCAAAAACACACCAAAAACACACCAAAAACACACCAACGACACGCCAAAAACACACCAACGACACGCCAAAAACACACCAAAAACACACCAACAACACGCCAAAAACACACCAAACACACCAAAACACACCAACGACACGCCAAAAAACACACCAACGACACACCAAAAACACACCAAAAAACACACCAACAACACGCCAAAAACACACCAACGACACACCAAAAACACACCAACAACACACCAAAAACACACCAACAACACACCAACGACACGCCAAAAACACACCAACGACACACCAAAAACACACCAACAACACGCCAAAAACACACCAACAACACGCCAAAAACACACCAACGACACACCAAAAACACACCAACGACACACCAAAAACACACCAACGACACACCAACGACACGACAGGGACACGACAGGGACACGACAGGGACACGACAGGGCAGGGACAGGACAGGGACACGACAGGGACAGGGACAGGGACAGGGACAGGGACACGACAGGGACAGGGCAGGGACAGGACAGGGACACGACAGGGACACGACAGGGACAGGGACAGGGACACAGGGACAGGGACAGGGACAGGGACAGGGGACAGGGACACGACAGGGACACGACAGGGACAGGACAGGGACAGGGACATGACAGGGACACGACAGGGACAGGGGACAGGGACAGGGACAGGGACATGACAGGGACACAGGGACAGGACAGGGACGACAGGGACAGGGACAGGGACATGACAGGGACACAGGACAGGGACACGACAGGGACAGGACAGGGGACAGGGACAGGGACAGGGACACAGGGACAGGGGGACAGGGACAGGGACACAGGGACAGGGACAGGGACAGGGACACACAGGGACAGGGACAGGGACAGGGACATGACAGGGACAGGGGACAGGGACAGGGACACGACAGGGACACGACAGGGACAGGGCAGGGACACGACAGGGACAGGGACAGGGACACGACAGGGACATGACAGGGACAGGGCAGGGACATGACAGGGACAGGACAGGGACACGACAGGGACAGGGACACAGGGACAGGGACAGGGACAGGGACATGACAGGGACAGGGACAGGGACAGGGACAGGGACATGACAGGGACAGGGACAGGGACAGGGACAGGGACAGGGGACAGGGACAGGGACACAGGGACAGGGACACAGGGACAGGGACAGGGACAGGGACACGACAGGGACAGGGCAGGGACAGGACAGGGACATGACAGGGACACAGGGACAGGGACAGGGACACGACAGGGACAGGGCAGGGAGCGGCGCTAACGTAACAGCCAGGAGCCTCTGTCCCGCCTAAACGCGGCTCTGAACAGACAAACAGGAACATCTGGTTTCAGACGGACAGAACGAGGCCACAAGAACCTGGACCTGGACTAAAACTGGTCAGAGGTTCTATTCCTGGACTGTGTTTTTATGTGGCGTTTGCATGTTCTCCCTGTGCTTCAGTCCCTGACACATGTGAAGGAACATTTATCATCATAACTTTGGTTGTGTTTGTTCGATCAGACGTGTGTTTTTACTGAGTCTTAGACGTACACACAGACACACACACAAACACACACACACACGTCTATCACTTCTACTGTGACCCAGAAACCAGAGAACATTTATTTTCACCAAAAATGGTTTGAGTTTGTTGGTGGTGACGAACTCTTCAAGTCTGAATATTTAGAGTGAAAAATATTTCAACTTGTTTTTCTGTGGATATTTTGAGTCAAACGCCTGGACAGAAACATGTGAATCTGCAGGTTCATTTACTGTCACACTTTCACTGTTCACACAGACGTGTGTTTTTACAGGTTTTTACACATGTGTGAGTTTCCACTTCCAGTTTCGAGTGTTTCCATTCACTTCCTTTATAAACTCATTATTTGACCCTGTCCTTCTTAAACTTAAGGTGAAAATAATTTAGACTTTTTTCTTCTTCTTCATTCCCGTGCAGTAAAACCAAATCAATTTTAGAAAAAGAAAAACATTTTTAAAATGTGCCTACTTTTTGCCCCTCCCCCCATGACCTCCACTGTCGCCTGCAGAACTCGTTCTCTCTTTTGATTCACTCAGTTTGACACTTGCTGCTACAAAATGTGCATTAAGAGAAAAATAGTTTAGTTTTTCTCCATAAGGGATTAGTGGGATAAAACTCTGCATTTACAAAGGAAGTCAATGGGAGAAATCAGCGGGAAAAACCTTTGTGTTTCAAACGACAGTAAAACAAAACAAACTCCATCTTCCCTCTGACGGTTCACGAGGACGGTTCACGTGGACGGTTCACGTGGACGGTTCACGTGGACGGTTCACGTGGACGGTTCACGTGGACGGTTCACGTGGACGGTTCACGTGGACGGTTCAGTCACGAGGATCAGGAAACGTCACATTTGTTTTCATTTATGGAGTCACATTAAATCCCATTATAACAGTAACAGATGTGGATTTAAGGCTCATGGAAAATGGTAATTTAGTGAAAATCTCTAAAATTCTTACAGTTTACATAATTATATAGTTTTTTAACTTGGAAAATATTTTTAGGCTTTTAACAAAATGTGGATGTGAAAATGGGCGTTTTATAATGGAAGTTTATGGAGCAACACAACAAACAGCTTCATCCAAAAACAAAAAATGAACCAAAATCAATTTTCTCACTAATTTTCCACATGTAAAAGTCGATCACACTGAGGAGTAAAAACATAAATATTATTAAAATATTATTACTGAATTATTACATATCGTTTGAATTTGTTGTACTTGGTGTTTCAGCGTCTAAACGGTGAAATATTTATGTTTAGAATCAGTTTGTCAGTGGAAAGAGAAACCTTCAGGAAAAACATAAAAAATAATAATAATAATAATTTACAAAAAATGTCCCAAAGTTCAATATTCACTCTGAACATCCACAAATTCCGAAACTGGACCCCCCCCCCGGACCCCCCTGGACCCCCCCTGGACCCCCCCCCCCCTCCCTGTAAAGTGTCTGAATCATCTGGACTTTAGTTCACAGTTAATGTCATAATGTAAGAATGTTAACCACTCTGCCAGTGTCTGGACTCAGCCACAAACGATGAGGAAACTCCTGACCCGGATGCCCTCCCCAGAGTCTGAAAGGTCACACATGACATCATCCAGACCGGACCAGGACCAGACCAGGACCAGGACCAGACCAGACCAGGACCAGACCAGGACCAGGACCAGACCAGGACCAGACCAGGACCAGGACCAGACCAGACCGGACCAGACCAGGACCAGACCGAGACCCGACCGAGACCCGACCAGGACCAGACCAGGATCTGACCGAGACCTGACCGAGACCAGACCAGGACCAGACCAGGACCAGACCGAGACCCGACCAGGACCAGACCGGACCAGGACCAGGACCAGACCAGACCAGGACCAGACCGAGACCAGACCAGACCAGACCTGACCGAGACCGACCAGACCAGACCAGGACCAGACCAGGACCAGACCAGGACCTGACCGAGACCCGACCAGGACCAGACCAGACCAGACCAGGACCTGACCGGGACCTGACCAGGACCCAACCGAGACCCGACCAGGACCTGACCGAGACCCAACCAGACCCGACCAGGACCAGACCAGGACCAGACCAGGACCAGACCGGACCTGACCGAGACCGGACCAACAGGGCTCTATGTCTGGAGTCCAAGAAAAGCTCTGGTGAACCAAGACTAGGACTAAACCGGGACTAAACCGGGACTAAACCGGGACTAAACCGGGACTAAACCAGGAGCCTGGACTTCCACGCTGCTGCAGTGTGAACAGTCGATCGTATTTTTGCTCAAACTGATCTGAGGTGTTGTGTTTCCGAGATGGAGCCGCTCCAGCTCCAAAATAACCACAACAGCTGCAGCCAAGGCCCAACCAGGACAACCAGGACTAAACCAGGACTAAACCAGGACTGAACCAGGACTAAACCAAAACTAAAAATGGACTAAACAAGGACTAAACCAGTGACCAAACCAGAGCTAAAGAGGGACTGAACCAGGACTAAATCAGGACTAAATCAGGATTAAACCAGGACCTGAACCAGGGACTACATCAGAACTGAACCAGGACTAAACCTGAAACATTTGTTCTGCAGAAGGTCTGATAAAGACACTAAACCAGGTCCAGTCTAAATATAATCTAAAGCCGAGTTAAACGTGGGTCTGTGTCAGGCCCACGTCAGGTCCAAGCCGGGACTAAACCAGGACTAAACCAGGTCTACGTCTGGACTAAACATGAACCAAACCAGGATTTATGGATTTCAGGATTAAAAGTGTTTCAAGTCTGTTTCTATTTCTCTGGTTTAGTTTTTTTTAAAATGACCCTCTGAAAGGAAAGAGCTTTTAAACAGTCCTGGTTTAGTCCTGGTTTAGTCCTGGTTTAGTCCTGGTTTAGTCCTGGTTTAGTCCTGGTTTAGTCCTGGTTCAGTCCAGTCCTGGTCCTAGTTTTAGTCCTGGTTTCAGTTTTAGTCCTGGTTTAGTCCTGGTTTCAGTCCTGGTTTTCAGTCCTGGTTTAGTCCTGGTTTAGTCCAGTCCTGGTTTAGTCCAGTTTTAGTCCTGGTTTAGTCCTGGTTCAGTCCTGGTTCAGTCCTAGTCCTGGTTCAGTCCTGGTTCAGTCCTGGTTTTCCAGTCCAGTTTTAGTCCTGGTTCAGTCCTGGTTCAGTCCTGGGTTTCAGTCCTGGTTCAGTCCTGGTTTCAGTCCTGGTTTAGTGGTTAGTCCTGGTTCAGTCCTGGTTTAGTCCTGGTTCAGTCCTGGTTCAGTCCTGGTTTAGTCCTGGTTCAGTCCTGGTTCAGTCCAGTTTTAGTCCTGGTTCAGTTCTCACCTGGTAGATGACGACTCTGAACTTGTTCTTGGCGAGCAGATCTCCTTGTGTGGCCTCGACCTTCTTGACCCGGAGGTTCTGGGTCTCGACTCGGACCCGGACGTCCTTGATGTGGCGACTGACTTTGCGCGTCTTCTCGAGGAGGCGCGTGACGGTGGCGCTGCTGTTGGCGTGATCGTTGGTCAGTTTGATGATGTCGCTCTGGATGTTCTTCACCGTGTTCTCCAGCTCCGTCTGACGCTCCTCCATCCGGGTCTGCGCCGCCTGCACGCCGTCCACCAGGGCCGCCACGCGCTCCAGCAGCGCCATCACGCCGCCCGCCTCGTCGCCGCCCGCAGCTTTCTCCGCCATCCCGGGTCACGCGCCGAACCCCCCGCGCCTAAAAGTCCAACGCCAAAAAAACCTCACGCCAAAAACCTCACGCCGCCAAAAAAGCCCAACGTCAGACAGAGGAGCGGAGGCGGAGGTACGGAGCCGGGACGCTTCAGCTGGACCAGAGGAGAAGTCTGAAGTGACGTGAAGCCAAACGGAGAAGATCAAGATCAAGATCAGAAAAAAATAAAAATCTACGTTTTAAATCCTGAAAAGTTCAAATCAGAAGTGAGACGAGACGAGACGAGGGCTGGAGATCCGAGCTCAGGGGGCACAGGGTCTGAAATGAGCTGAAGGAAAGTGACACCGCACAGACTCAGGGGGGAGGGGGGGAGGGGGGTCACGGGGGCGGGACATGAGGGGGACAGTTTTAGTCCTGCTTCTCCACACTCTGGCTGTGTTCACTCTGCAGCCTGAAGTTCCTAAATCTGATTTTTTGTCTCTTTGTCTCCTGTTCAGTCTGCAGGTTTAACGCTCAATTCAGATTTTTTTGTGAAATCTGATGTTTTTTCGAGCTCGTTCACATTTCCAGTTAAATGTGACTTGTATGTGACTCCAGTGTGAACATTAAACGGTCCAAAAGTGTCCCACATGTGACACTGGAGACACGACGACGTCAACCGCAGCGAGCGTCTCTGTGTTTACACCTGGAGATTTTAAAGTTCCTCTTGTACCGGAGCCACAACATGAACAAATCTGATTTGGGAAACTTCAGGTGCATGTGAACACAGACTAAGTTCCTGGGTTCCTAACCACTCACCTCTGTCACAGGGAGAACACTCATACTCCACTGAGTCACTGTGTCTTTTACAAGACCGTTTTTTCTTTTTTTCGCTTAGTTTATGCAAATGGTTCATGTGTTTTTTAGTTTTGTTTCTGTGAAACTTGAACAAATCTGCACAAATTAAACACATGAAAATGTCAAACAGCTGATGTGGATCTAGAGTCGTTTTGTTGATGTTGTAAAGTTGAAGTTTATTTCTGCAGATTAGTCACAGTCATAATAATGATACTTATATAAAAACCTTAATGAAACTATGAAAATGATGTAATAATGAATTTAAATGAAAATACTTCAAGTTGAAGCTTTTCTCAGCAATTTTTAGGTGAGATTAAAAAAGAGATTAATTAGATTAATTCCAGATCATAATTAATTAAAATTTACATTTTTTAATCTCTTGATAGCACGAGTTTTTATATACGCTAATTTATATCTTATTCAAATGTATATTTATTTATATCATTATTATTATTGTTGTTGTTGTGGAAAAAAATCATGTATCTCATAATGATAAATACTTCATCGGTTTGTGAAACCTCGATGAGTTTTTGGAAAACAGACAAAGGTTTATTGTTGTTCCAGACGCATCGGCGGCGGCGGCGGCGGCGCGGCGGCGGCGGCGGCGGCGGCGGCGGCGGAGAGACAAACACACATCTGAGCACAGGTAGAACGTTCATGTCTCTCACTCTGTGTTTGGATTCAGCTCCTTAAATAAACAAATCAAACATCGAAGTAAAGTTATGAAATTTAATATTGGAAATTTCATAATCAAAACTCCCTAAACACTTGGACTGGGATCATTAAGAAACTGCAGATACGATACATCCCTCGATACATCGCACTTTCAGTTCGATATATTTCAAATCAATTCAATACGGTTCAATAAAAATAAAGGCTTGATCCTGTGTGACACTAAAAGTCTTTTTTAAATCACTTCTTCTTGTGCAAAATTCATCTGAAACACTAATATTTTAATCAAAACAGTGAAAATGTCAAATGTGTCGCATAAACGAGTTTCCGTCAACAACAAAACTGGAGCTGGAACAAAATAATTTAGTGAAATAAACAAAAAGCTCCTCTTGGTGAAGTGTGAAGAGTCCCTCAGTCCAGGCAGAATCCACCAGGAGAAACTTCAGTTTGTCGACTGGACAAAGTGACTTTGGTTGGAGACGTTTCTCAGCTCATCAAAGCTGCTTCAGTTCTGCAGCAGTTTGGACCAAAACCAAACTGAATTTTCTCCTCTTGGTGATATATCGATACAACAGCCCACGATATCGATACTGAATCATCACATTAAATGATACGATATATTGATATTGTGATATTTTTGCACAGCCGAACTAAACACTCAGGGTCACAGGTTTTCTTCAGGACGTGATGTTTTACTTTATTGTTTAATCTGTTTGTCTCAGGCAGAAAAGAACTTGACAAAATCTATCGACTCTTTAAAAAAATCATGAATTTATCTTGATTGTAACTGAACAGATACGACCTGATAAACTCTGACAATATGAGTTTTTCTTCTGAGACGCGGCTGCTCCTCGTCCAGTTCGGATCAGAGCAGAAGAGCAGAACATGTGGATCTTCTGTAAATGTGACCATGAACAGTTGTTTTTCTCACACACAGAAGCAAAGATCTGGAACTCGCTTCAGCTGAACTTAAAACCTGCACAAACTCTCCACATTTTCTCTCACGGGACAAAACGACGTCACATCAACATCAGACTTTTACAAACGTTTAAACCTCCTGAGCTGCAGACGTGTTGTGGAGATGTAAATGTGTGTTTGACTCGTCACGTTTGTCCTGAGTCTCATGTTGTGGATCACATTTTTTTTTAGAGGAAAATCAGATGATGAATTTTGTTAAATGTTCGTTTTAGATCAGTGTTTCCTAAAGTCTTTGCTGTGATCCTCAGGTGAGTCGTAAGAGATTTTTGTGTGTTTTTTTTGTTGTGTGTGTGTTTTGTGTGTCTAATCCCGATCTGCATGTGAGTGTGTGATATCCAGTCCTGCCACACGAGGGCGCTGCGGAGTCAGTGAGTCTTCTGTCCTGAGCGAGTCTTTCTGAAGATAAACTTGAGAAACGCGACTTGTTTATCCAAAAATAAAAGGTGATAAATCAGCAAAGATCAGAGATTTCAGGAAACTTCTGGATCCTTTTACTGCTGCTTCAATCACTGATTTTTATTGTTTCAAACTTGAGTAAAACTGATTATTCACTCAGTCAATAATAAAATATCCTCTTTAATGTTCAGTAATGATCAAATCCAACTTTATTTTAAAATGTATGAATAATGTCCTGAAGGTTTGTGACTTTTAAAATGTGGATTCCCAGAAAAAAAGTTTGGGAAACACTGATTTAGAGGATTTTTATGACAATTACATTTTCACAAGACAAGACTTTGACTAATTTATTGTTTATTATTTATTGAAGATATTGATGAATTTGAAATCTTGTATTTATGGAAATTTGTTATTTAAAAAAATGTGTTATTAGTTAATTCATTTGGACGGTTTTAATGATGATTTGGATTGTGGTTATTTTAAGGATTGTTGTTGTGTAAATAGTTTCTCTAATGCAGGAGTGATTTAGTCCTGGTTTAGTCCTGGTTTAGACCTGGTTTAGACCCAGTTTAGACCTGGTTTAGACCTAGTTTAGTCCTGGTTTAGTCCTAGTTTAATCCTGGTTTAATCCTGGTTTAGTCCGGGTTTAGACCTGGTTTAGTCCTGGTTTAGTCCTGATTTAGACCTGGTTTAGTCCTGGTTTAGTCCTGGTTTAGACCTGGTTTGGTCCTCGCACAGGGAGCACATTCACTCTTCACTCAGAGATCAGGAGTTCGAACCCACAACCTCCTGGTGAGAGGGAGGAGGGGCAAACCACTCTGCCACAGGTGAAATGAGACTCACAGATTTAAAACAGGTTATAATTTAGTTTATTGATCTACAGCACTGAACGACACGTCATGCATCACGCACATCTACCGTAAACATGTGACCCGCCCCGCCGCCACGGCACCCCCCGCCGCCGCCACGACACCCGCCACGCACCCGCCCCTGCCGCCACGACACCCGCCCCCCCCCCGCCGCCGCGGCACCCACCCCCCTGCCGCCACGACACCCGCCACCACGGCACCCACCCCCCTGCCCCACGACCCCCCGCCGCCGCGGCACCCACCCCCTGCCGCCACGGCACCCCCCCCCCCCCCCCCCCCCCCGCCGCCGCCACGGCACCCGCCCCCCCGCCGCCGCGACACCCACCCCCTCCCCACCAAAACCTCCCCCCTCCCCACGGCACCCTCCCTGTTCCCGTGGCGCCTGCCCCCGTTGCGCCCTCCCCGTTGGCGCCCGCCCCCGTGGCGCCCGTCCCCGTGGCGCCCGCCCCCGTGGCGCCCGCCGGTGCCCGTGAGCGGCGCGGCGGGTGCAGCTTATCGAGCTCGAGCTTCTCTACGCGGATAAAAACAGCCAAAGACGTCGTACCAACAGTTACCAGCACGACCAGCAGGGGGCAGCACAAACACAAATACAAAAGAGTGAAGAAGACTGACGCACCTCTGAGCCTCCGCACGGCTCCGTTTAGTCCCGGGTCAGACCTGGTTTAGTCCTGGTCTAGACCTAGTTTAGATCTGGCTTAGTCCTGGTTTTGATCTGGTTTTAGTTCTGCTTTACTGAAGTCCACGAGGGTTTGAACATCTCATTTTTGTTCACATTTTAAAATATTTTCTGTCTGGAGCACAGAGAACGCTCCTTAACTTAGACCTGGTCCTGGTCCTGATCCTGATCCTGGTCTCAGTCCTGGTCTCGGTCCTGGTCTCGGTCCTGGTCTCGGTCCTGGTCTCGGTCCTGGTCCTGGTCTGAGGCTAAACAGAGAAACGCTGCACATTTGGGTCTGAATCTTAATTAAAGCTGCACTGCGTCACTTTTCTACTGGAGGATCCGTCAGCTGCTCGGTGACACAGAGGTTTCTGCTGTACCAGAAAGATTCCGCAGTGTGGCATTAAACCTTTACAAATGACTCTGGAACATTAATGTGCGAACAGTAAAATCTCGTTAGACAAACCAGAAAAGTTCCTCAGTGCAGCTTTAACTTTATAATAATCGTCTGTGTGTTTTGTTGTGTTGTTTGTGCTGCCCCCTGCTGGTCACGTGTGGCATCTTTACATTAGCTTTACCTTCAGTCAAAAACACGTAAAACATTGCGATCCATTTCCGGAATGGCGTCGGTATCAGAAATCTTACAAAATCATAAAAAAGAGAATTCAAACGATAATTCTTCCCCCGCGCGGATCTGTACACGAAAAGTACAAAAGACAGCATCATTTTGGTTTTCAAAAACTCAAACGGGAATCAAAGGAGACGCAGAGTCCGAACTCTGGTCCCCGAAACTTGAGTCGCAGAGTCCAAACTCTGGTCCCCGAAACTCAATGAAACGCAGACTCCGAACTCTGGTCCCCGAAACTCAATGAAACACAGAGTCCGAACTCTGGTCCCCGAAACTCGAAACGCAGAGTCCGAACTCTGGTCCCCGAAACTCGAAACGCAGAGTCCGAAATCTGGTCCCCGAAACTCAAGACGCAGAGACCCAACGCTGGTCCCCAAAACTTGATGAATCGCAGAGTCCGAACTCTGGTCCTCGAAACTCGATGAGATCCAGAGACCCAACGATGGTCCCCGAAACTCGAGACGTAGAGTATGGACGCTGGTCCCCAAAACTCGATGAAACGCAGAGACCAAACGCTGGTCCCCGAAACTCGAGACGCAGAGTCCGAACGCTGGTCCCTGATCGGCCAAAACTCGATGAGACGCAGAGTCCGAACGCTGGTCCCTGATCGGTCCAAACTCAAGTCCACAGAAAAAAACACAAGTCCATTCTTCATTGAGAAATAAATACAGAGGCTCAAAAAGTCTATTTACACGAGAACACAGAATCTGGACGTGAAGGAGCAGTGAGGCAATCTAGACCTGGTTTAGAACGAGTTTAGACCTGGTTTAGTCCTGGTTTAGTCCTGGTTGAGACCCAGTTTAGACCTGTCTTATACTTGGTTTAAACTAAGGACTGATGTAGACCTGGTTTAGTCCCTTTATCCCCTGGTTAAATCAGTGGTTTTGCCCCTGGTTTAGACCTCGTTTAGTCCTGGCTTAGTCCTGGTTTGGTCTTGGCTTAGTCCTGGCTCAGTCCTGGTTTAGTTCCGGCTTGGTCCTGGTTTAGTTCTGGATTGGTCCCAGATTAGTCGTGGTTTAGTCCTGGTTTAATTGTGGTTTAGTCACAGATTGGTCCTGATTTGGTTCTGGTTTAGTCTTGACTTGGTCCCAGTTTAGTCCTGCTGTAGTCCTGCTGTAGTCCTGGTTTAGTCCTGCTGTAGTCCTGGTGTAGTCCTGGTGTAGTCCTGGTTTAGTTCCAGTTTAGTCCTGGTTCAGCCTTAGATTAGTCCAGAGAATAACCTTGAGCTGTAGCTGCACTGTTGTGATTTGAAAAGCGTTAGAAACACGTCGGCGTTGGCGTCGCGTTGGCGTCGGCGTTGGCGTCGGCGTTGGCGTCGGCGTCCGTGCTCTGCGTCTCACCGGTCGGATCCTCAGTGCCCAAAACAAAACAATAAAAAAAAAACGGCAAATAAGGCCTCGAAGGAACCAAACGGAGGAGAGGAAACAGGCACCGCGAGGTCAGTGTGTGGTCCAAACACGAGAGTAAAAAAACGTCACAGGGACAGGAAGTGACATCATCTGCGGGCACGACGTTACATCATCCGCGACGAGGTGCCCGACGGGAAATGGCCGAGGTGCTGCTTCTGCCGGCGCCCGCGTTTCGATTTGTTACACCGTCTGAAAAAGAGACGCACAAAACACGTTACAGGGATGAGGACAGATCTATGTTCCCACAGCTCTACGTTCCCACAGATCTATGTTCCCACAGCTCTACGTTCCCACAGATCTACGTTCCCACAGCTCTACGTTCCCACAGATCTACGTTCCCACAGCTCTACGTTCCCACAGCTCTACGTTCCCACAGATCTACGTTCCCACACAGCTCTTACGTTCCCACAGCTCTACGTTCCCACAGATCTACGTTCCACAGATCTACGTTATCGTTCCACAGATCTACGTTCCCCAGCTCAGATCTACGTTCCACAGATCTAGCTTCGTTCACACGAGCTCTACGTTCCCACAGATCTACGTTCCCACAGCTCTACGTTCCCACAGCTCTACGTTCCCACAGATCTACGTTCCCACAGCTCTATGTTCCCACAGATCTACGTTCCCACAGATCTATGTTCCCACAGCTCTACGTTCCCACAGATCTACGTTCCCACAGCTCTACGTTCCCACAGCTCTACGTTCCCACAGCTCTACGTTCCCACAGATCTACGTTCCCACAGCTCTATGTTCCCACAGATCTACGTTCCCACAGCTCTACGTTCCACAGATCTACGTTCCCACAGATCTACGTTCCACAGCTCTACGTTCCCACAGTTCTACGTTCCCACAGATCTACAGTTACGTTCCACAGATCTACGTTCCCACAGCTCTACGTTCCCACAGCTCTACGTTCCCACAGCTCTATGTTCCCACAGCTCTAGTACCTGGTGAAGCACATGACCACGGCGACGATGACGGCGATCTGCACGGCGCCGATGATGGCGGCGATCAGGACGTAGTGCAGCTTTTGGCCACTGGGGACGACGTAGAGAATGTTAAAGTCCAAGAGCTGATCACACTGAGGCCCCCCGTACGCCGCCTCACACCTGGACCAGACACACAGAGAGAGAGACCGGGTTAGACCGGGGTTAGTCCTGGTTTAGATCTGGTTTAGATCTGGTTTAGATCTGGTTTAGTCTGGTTGGTTTAGTCCTGGTTTAGTCCTGGTTTAGTCCTGGTTTAGATCTGGTTTAGTCCTGGTTTAGTCCTGGTTTAGATCTGGTTTAGTCCTGGTTTAGACCTGGTTAATCCTGGTTAAGACCTGGTTTAGTCCTGGTTTAGTCCTAGTTCAGAACTGTTTTAGTCCTGGTTTAGTCCTGGTTCAGTCCTGGTTTAGTCCTGGTTTAGTCCTGGTTTAGTCCTGGTTCAGTCCCGGTTTAGTCCCAGTTTAGTCCCGGTTCAGTCCTGGTTCAGTCCTGGTTTAGACCTGGTTTAGTCTGGTTTAGTCTGGTTTAGATCCTGGTTTAGTCTGGTTTAGTCCTGGTTTAGTCCTGGTTTAGTCCTGGTTTAGATTTGGTTTAGTCCTGGTTTAGTCCTGGTTTAGACCTGGTTAATCCTGGTTAAGACCTGGTTTAGTCCTGGTTTAGTCCTGGTTTAGTCCTGGTTTAGTCCTGGTTTAGTCCTGGTTTAGTCCTGGTTCAGTCCTGTTTTAGTCCTGGTTTAGACCTGGTTCAGTCCTGGTTTAGTCCTGGTTTAGTCCTGGTTTAGTCCTGGTTTAGTCCTGGTTCAGTCCTGTTTTAGTCCTGGTTTAGTCCTGGTTTAGTCCTGGTTAGTCCTGGTTTAGTCCTGTTTTAGTCCTGGTTCAGTCCTGGTTTAGTCCTGGTTTAGTCCTGGTTTAGTTCTCACCTGCAGGTCGGCAGGTTTTGTCTCATTTCACATTTTCCGTGTTCACAGAACTGGGCGTAGTCTTCGGGACAGGGGGCGGGGCTCTCGACAAGCCCCTCCCCTTCACCGGGTTTGGACACGGCTGAAAATAAAAACACAAAAAATATAAAAAACAAAACAAAAAAAAATCAACAGTAACACTTTAGTTTGGGAAGCACATATTAATAAAAAATAAAAAAAAAGAAGAAAAAACCCTCAATTCCAGGGCACCAGGTCTCACCGTAAACGTCCGGTTTGGCTTTGGCGCCGTCGTCTTTACGGTTTTTATCTAAAAAAAAACAAAAAACAAACATTTATTATAATGTAAAACTGACACTGACCAGCAGAGGGCACCGACACACTAATGCAACCACAGACACACACGGGGAGGGACCTGACACACGTGGAGGAGGGACCTGACACACACGGGGAGGGACCTGACACACACGGGGAGGGACCTGACACACACGGAGAGGGACCTGACACACACGGGGAGGGACCTGACACACGTGGAGGAGGGACCTGACACACGGGGAGGGACCTGACACACACGGGGGGGGGGGAGGGACCTGACACACACGGGGAGGGACCTGACACACACGGGGAGGGACCTGACACACACGGGGAGGGACCTGACACACGTAGAGGAGGGACCTGACACACGGGGAGGGACCTGACACACGCGGGGAGGGACCTGACACACACGGGGAGGGACCTGACACACACGGGGAGGGACCTGACACACGTGGAGGAGGGACCTGACACACGTGGAGGAGGGACCTGACACACGTGGAGGGACCTGACACACACGGGGAGGGACCTGACACACACGGGGAGGGACCTGACACACACGGGGAGGAGGTCACGTGACACACAGGAGGAGGTCACGTGACACAGGAGGAGGTCACGTGACACACAGGAGGAGGTCATGTGACGTACCGGCGCAGCGTCCCACATGTCGGATGTCGATCTTGGTCTGTTTGAGGCACGACGCCTCTCGGACGTGACACGGCGTCGGGTAAGTGTCACCGTCACTGCCGCACACCGGGTTCTCATTGTGCCCGTTACACACGATGTTACACATGCATCTGCAACACACACACACCGAGTCACACCAGGTCACACTAAGTCACATCGGGTTTAGTCCTGGTTTAGTCCTGGTTTAGTCCTGGTTCAGTTCTGGTTTAGTCCTGGTTCAGTCCTGGTTTAGTCCTGGTTTAGTCCTGGTTCAGTCCTAGTTTAGTTCTGGTTTAGTCCTGGTTTAGTTCTGGTTTAGTTCTGGTTTAGTCCTGGTCTTACATCAGGTCCTCTGAGTCTTCGTCGCACTCGGCTCCGTATTTGCAGTTTCCACATTTAGAGACTTTTTTCCCGCGGCCGGAGCCTTCGTCGTCTGAACAAACAAACAAACAAACAAATAAACAAACATGATGAGGATTTTTATTTATTTTGCAGATTATAGATTTAAAATCAGATTTAGTGAGTCTCACCTCCGTCTGCAGATCCTGAACCTCCGTCTGAGGAGCAGAGACACAGTTAGACAAGATCTTAAACCAGGACTGACCCTGGATCCCTGGTCTCAGGTCTAGACCGGGTCTAGACCAGGTCTACACCCGGTCTCAGGTCTTACCCTGGTAGCAGGCTCCCTGGTCTCAGGTCTAGACCCGGGGCCTCATTTATAAAAACTGCGCAGGAGTTGTCGTAAGTTCGTGCGAACGTCTGTAGCTACGACAGACGTGCGCCACAAACTCCACATTTAGAAAACCCACCGCACGCACCAAACCTGCAACCTAACCACGCCCCCTCACACCTCCACCTCACCATAAAAGGGCAGACCACGCCCCCTCACACCTCCACCTCACCATAAAAGGACAGACCACGCCCCCTCACACCTCCACCTCACCATAAAAGGAGCAGGTAAAGTGACTCGTGAAGGAGATTTCCCTAAACATGAGTCGATAATCAGTGGGTTTGACCGAGACACGCGGGACAGAGGGAGGAGGAGGCTCCACGCAGCACCACGTGATCACGACAAACACTTTATTAAAGACTTTATTAAACAAGGTTTAATAAATAAATACAAAACTAAAAGGGACAACAACGACTCATCTGTTCATTTAATCATATTTTATAATATTTAGGCAGCACATCTTTGCAGTAAAACACATGTGTTTTATCTCTATATTTTTAAGTCTGTGTATGAAGTGTGTGTGGACTGGTCCTGTATATTTAATGTATATATATCTGCATAAACATGTAGATACGTGCACGCGCTGATCTGAATGGTCAAATTATGAGCGCGTGCGAGAGATTCAGATGCCCTCCCCTGGAGAGGGAAAGGAGCGAGGGAAGGACACGAGGACACAGATTTAACACGAAACACATCAGATACAGATGTTATTCTGCCAATGAAAGTCCACACGAAACTGTGAGTGTGGGTCTGTGATGACTGTGAGTGTGGGTCGGGTCTGTGAGTGTGAGTGCGGGTCTGTGAGTGTCGGGTCTGTGATGTGAGTGCGGGTCTGTGAGTGTGGGTCTGTGAGTGCGGGTCTGTGAGTGTCGGGTCGGGTCTGTGAGTCTGTGAGTGCGGGTCTGTGAGTGTGGGTCTGTGAGTGGGTCTGTGAGTGCGGGTCTGTGAGTGTGGGTCTGTGAGTGTGAGTGTGGGTCTGTGAGTGTGGTCTGTGAGTGGGTCTGTGAGTGTGGGTCTGTGAGTGTGGGTCTGTGTGGGTCTGTGAGTGTGGGTCTGTGAGTGGGTCTGTGAGTGCGGGTCTGTGAGTGTGGGTCTGTGAGTGTGGGTCTGTGAGTGTGGGTCTGTGAGTGCGGGTCTGTGAGTGTGGGTCTGTGAGTGCGGGTCTGTGAGTGTCGGGTCTGTGGGTCTGTGTGTGAGTGGGTCTGTGTGGGTCTGTGAGTGCGGGTCTGTGAGTGCGGGTCTGTGATGCGGGTCTGTGAGTGCGGGTCTGTGTGGGTCTGTGAGTGTGAGTGGGTCTGTGAGTCGGGTCTGTGAGTGGGTCTGTGGTCTGTGAGTGTGGTCGGGTCTGTGAGTGTCGGGTCTGTGATGGGTCTGTGAGTGTCGGGTCTGTGAGTGTGGGTCTGTGAGTGTGGGTCTGTGAGTGTGGGTCTGTGTCTGTGAGTGCGGGTCTGTGAGTGTGGGTCTGTGAGTGTCTGTGAGTGCGGGTCTGTGAGTGCGGGTCTGTGAGTGCGGGTCTGTGAGTGTGGGTCTGTGGTGTGTGCGGGTCTGTGAGTCTGTGAGTTGTCATGTCAAACATGTAGGGCAGATTTTGGTTGGGGTCAGGTTCGGGCAGTGGGCTTCGTGTTGTCCGCAGACTCGGGTCACAGACTCGGGTCACAGACTCGGGTCACAGACTCGGGTCACAGACTCAGGTCACTCTGGCGCTCGGTGCGTAAAGACTAAAGTAAAAGTGTTAAGTTTTGTTCATTAAATCAAAGTCTGGCTCCTGCTGCGTCCGAGGGAAGAGTTTTTCTCTCAGGTCGGGTCATTATTTCGTCCTCTGTGTTGGTCAGTTGTGTTGGTCAGTCTGGTTGTGTGTTGGTCAGTTGTGTTGGTCAGTCTGTGTTGGTCAGTCTGTGTTGGTCAGTCTGTGTTGGTCAGTTTGTGTTGGTCAGTCTGTGTTGGTCAGTCTGTGTTGGTCAGTGTGTTGGTCAGTTGTGTTGGTCAGTCTGTGTTGGTCAGTGTTGTGTTGGTCAGTGTGTGTCAGTGTTTGGTCAGTCAGTCTGTGTTGGTCAGTCTGTGTTGGTCAGTCTGTGTTGGTCAGTGTGTGTTGGTCAGTGTGTGTTGGTCAGTCTGTGTTGGTCAGTCTGTGTTGGTCAGTGTGTGTTGGTCAGTGTGTGTTGGTCAGTCTGTGTTGGTCAGTCTGTGTTGGTCAGTCTGTGTTGGTCAGTCTGTGTTGGTCAGTCTGTGTTGGTCAGTTGTGTTGGTCAGTCTGTGTTGGTCAGTCTGTGTTGGTCAGTTGTGTTGGTCAGTGTGTGTTGGTCAGTCTGTGTTGGTCAGTTGTGTTGGTCAGTGTGTGTTGGTCAGTTGTGTTGGTCAGTCTGTGTTGGTCAGTGTTGGTCAGTTGTGTTGGTCAGTTGTGTTGGTCAGTCAGTGTGTTGGTCAGTCTGTGTTGGTCAGTCTGTGTTGGTCAGTGTTGGTGTGTGTTGGTCAGTGTGTTTGGTCAGTTGTGTTGGTCAGGTCAGTTGTGTGTTGGTCAGTGTGTGTTGGTCAGTCTGTGTTGGTCAGTCTGTGTTGGTCAGTGTGTGTTGGTCAGTTGTGTTGGTCAGTCTGTGTGTTGGTCAGTCTGTGTTGGTCAGTTGTGTTGGTCAGTCTGTGTCTGTGGTCGTGGTGTGGACTGTGGGACTCTGCGCTGCACCGAGTCCGGGAACGTGGCCGCGCTCGTGCACGAGTGTCAAATGTTTAATATTGTGGAGAATAATGATGGAATAAACAGCTCTTCTCTGTGTTTTGTGAACCAAACATTTAAATGTACAAATCTGAAGGTCATTCTTCTGTATACGTGGATTTTCTGATCAAACTCTTCCTCAAA